>NC_064258.1:18211694-18515968 GCF_003254725.2 Canis lupus dingo | reverse complement strand
ACAGTTCATCCCACTTCTCAACACCTTTCCAACTCATCCCTGCTCTTAGTGCCATTTCTCCCAATAATATATGTAATTTGTCAATAATACCTGTGACTTCTCAGCCTTTCAGATCACGACACTAGGAAATGCCACCTAGAAATTACACCAAGTGATTCGCCCTTTCATATTTGTTCTTGGGAACAGAGGAGAAGAGAAGCTAAAATTCATGAAAACAGGTGAATTTTGGGTTGTTGATATCGAGGACCTCTTCTAGCCAGTGGCGGCCAGGTGAGGTCAGCACCCTCTGCCATTGCTCTACTCACACACACAAGCCAATTCTTCATGCAGAAGTTTTCTTGCCTGAAATTACCACCTGGACATTATTTGATTTCTCCTTTTGCAAAGGGTGTTGCATTTGAGTATTTTAAATGGGAGATGTGCCCTCTGGGGATAGACAGGAGGAGTCCATGTGACAGTAGGTACATCACCATGAGGGCAGGTGAAATGGTGTCTGGATGGGTGAGGCTGGAGGGGGGCTGTCCAGGCCCCAAGAGCGGGCTCACTGGAAAGGGCAAGGTGAGCGCTATAACCACTACTCCTGTGACATGTGCAGAAAGGTAGGCAGGGGTGACCCTTTCCAGTTAGAAGACACATTGAGTCCTAGGGATGCAATGTGTGTGTTGACTGCAGCTAACGGTGCTGGGGGACACATGGCAAATGTCAAGAGAGTAGATTATAAGTGTTCTCATCACAGGAGAATTTTGTTGTCTTCCTTCATGTAAGATGATGGATGTTAGCTGACCCCATGCCAATAATCACTTCACAATTGAGTATATCAGACCATCCTGCTACATGCCTTAAACTCACACAGTGATAGATGTCAATTGTTTCTCAATAAAACCTGGAAAAAAATATCCTCCACTCTAATATTCAAAAAATAGATGTGAAGGTGCTTATTCACCTTTGTGGTGAAGAAAATATAAAATAAAGCCAAACTTAAATACCTTCACCCCCAAAGTGGGGCAAGAATGTCCTTGGGTATATTCTGTTAAGGAAACAGAGGAATACTCCAACGCCTCAGTCTTAAGCCGGCACTTGCTAAACACACTTGGCCTCCCTGAAGTGAGGCTGAGAAGGGAATCAGTGGGCTGGATCCCTTCCTAACGGCTCCCCACCACCCGAGGCTAGAAGATCCTAATTTTCTCTTCTCTCCCCAGCGATGCCTCTAACAGGGGGTGGAAGGGGGGAGGGGACCATGATGGGATCATCTCATGGTTCCACGCTGCTTTTTTGGTTATGGCTTGAGCAGCAAGGAAAATTGAATGCAAGAGTGTGGGAAGGCCAAGCCCCTGGGGACCAAACCAAAAATCTGTGATGACTTGCTTTAAAATTTGGGGGATAGAGATGTGTGGGTGAGCTCTGGTTCGAAGATCTTTCAAGATCTTGGGAGGAAATGTGTTTTCAAATATCAGGCTTCATCTCCCTGCACCAGTCAGGCAGACTGATCGTTTTCCATTATAACATCCAGCTCTCGTTCAGTCCCACGACCGTGATGAAACACGCCCAGCTGCTGAGCCGCCCTCCGCAGAGCAAGGGGCGTCTGGCTTGTGCAGTGCCCCCGCACGCGCGCTCACTGAGCGGATCAATGTGCCGCATGCTATGGTTTATGAACCCTTTCTACTAATCAAGATAAATTATTGCCACTATTGGACTTTTTAAAAACCAGTCCAATAATTTATTCCATAAATTGGGTCTCATAATTCATCAGGAAGTGATCTCTCTCCTTGTAGTCAGACTTTAATTATATTATGTCAGAGTCCACAGCAGACTCTATCTTTCCTCTATCAACTCTTAACATTTCAGACACAATTACAGTTTTTCTTGATCCTTACCAAAATAACAGTGTAGGTTATAAAGCATTTTGTGCCTCTCACAGTATGTTTTCATATATTTTCCTCAGGTGGTCCTTGGGAAGACTGGTGAAGGGAGCGGGTAATACTGTTCCGATTTTACAGGCAGTGAAACAGACACAACGTTAGGGTCGTGAGTAAAATGATCCTGCAAGCTTCCACGGGGTGTAGAAACCAGGTGTTGCAATTCACCTGAAAGGCATTTTTCTTCCTGTTACCATAAACGTCCACTGGATCATGTTGTATCTTAAGTGTAAAAGCATCATGAAACCAAAGAATTTTCAAGGACTGTGGCATAAAAATTTTGGAAGCATCTCGTTTCTGTTCTATGAAGGGGCTGGACAGCCATGCACTAGTAGGAAGGGAGGCTGAAGACAAAAAGAAGGGAAGAGGATGAGTGAGACCCTTGCCTGGGGCCAGAGGCAGAGAGCTGAGGCTCCCCGGAGCCTGCACCCCTGGCTCCCCACCTCAGGGCTCAAGGCTGCTTCTCCTCTGCCTCCTCGCCCCCAGTCCCAGGGGGTGTCTCCCCCTCTCCCAATCTCACATTTCACTGGCTCTTTCCCTCTCCACTTTCAGGATAGGATCCATCTAAGCCTGCTGCCTTGTCAACCTCCAAATAGTTCTAGTAGTCTCACATCTGCTCTGGGCTCTGCCATGATCATAAAACCCTTCAGGGCTTCACACTGACCCTAAGGAAATGGATTTCAGTTTCCAGAATAGGACCCTTCAACAATTCTTTCCTAACGTGGGGGGAAGGAGGGCAAGGAGCTCACTCGGGCTACAGCTGTACCCCATCATCCGTCTTCCTCCAGCCTTCCCCTCTCTGTACCCGACATGCCTTCCTCCCCCCTCAACAGACCAGCTGCCCTCAGCAAACTGTGAGCAGACCTAACTGACATGTTGGTACCATCAGGAATTTTCACACACCCTGCATTTTTTGGTCCATATGGTTCTCTTAGGCACTCTCCTTTTCTTTAGATTTGCAATGACCTGTTTCCTTTTCCTTAATAATGAATTCCTCCTACACTTATTCCTCTCTCATTAGTTTTCAACACCCTCCTGTTCCCATCCTGAATCTTCCCGTAGAACCTTGCCTCAGACACACTCGAGCCCTCACACTCAATAAAATATGATTTATGCTTTCTCCCCTCACTGAAGCTCTTATTTTTGTTTAATTCCTAACCTGGTAAAGATGTGATTACGTTTTCCCCTGTTCTCCCTACTCCTGGGGTTTCTAATCGTGCCCTTCTGCTAATGCACATCAAGACAAGCCCTGCATCTATCCTCAGAACCACCCCACGCACAAAATGGCCAAGGGAAGCATCTTGGGTAAATAAGATTGTGCCGTCACATCCCTGGAACTCAGGCTTTCTGCCTAGATTTTTCTTAGAAGCTCCGCACAAGCCACCATTTGTTCCACCAAAATTCATGATGGGCAGTGTCATCTGTCATCACTGCACAGATTTTAAATTGCAAACTCAACCTACAGATAAGTAAACTTAGCTCCAATCACACCTACAATACCCAGAGTTGCAATGAGATTCTTTAGATGTGGCTTTGTGACAGCACAAAGCAAACAACAACAAAATTACTTAAAAGGAGTCTTGTACTTTGAGAGAAGTCAGGGCACAGATATAGCTCAACAGGCCCAATGGTGAGACCGGGCACAGGTTAAGGGCAAACACCATCGTCATGTCACCTTCCTGCTCCCCAGACATTCCCGACTGCCCTCCTGCTCAGCCACACCACCTCCCTTCGCTCTGGCTTATTTCCATCTACTTGTTATTTGTAGGGGTGAAGGTACAGAGTGGCTGTGAGCACTACCCTCCCTCAGAACTTTCTCCTGTGATCTGCTGCTTCCTGTTCCTTTAGCTCAACTCATCAGCAGAGGAAAGACAGACTCGTCCCACTTTTCTCTTGGTAGAAGATGGTCTCTCTGAAAACGATGCTGGTATCTCCCTGATACACACTCCCACCCTCCTTGAAATTCACTTTGCACACGTGGGGTTTTGCACAGGGCGATAGAGATTACTTTACTAATTAACCCAAACACCCTCCTTCACCCTGTGCTTTGCCACTTCTCCCTCCACCATCTTTCAGCTGGCTTCTTACCAGATGTATTCTAAACTTTAACTTGATTTCCATTTTATTTTGAATTTGGTAGATGAAAATCCTCTTCAAGTGAGCTACCAGGCAGCCTTTTGCCAGGGATTGAGGTTTTCCTAATTATGTCTGGGGTAGGAGGGCCTTCAGGACACCTGTGACCACTGATTTTGCCCAAGAGACAGAGAAATGGGTACCACATGCGCTCTGGTTGTGGATGGTTTGTCTCACCACCCACTCTATTGGACATTTGTAAGCATTTGTAAGCTAGTCAGGCTTTATTTTATGTGATTTTTTTTTTAAATCTGGCATAACCCCTCCACACTAAGATTTCTGCTGTGATGAGACAGCAACAATTGATCAGGGGTAGTTTCAGTGAAATTTGCTCATATGCCATTGATGGAACAGTGACCTGTGGGCCAGGTGGGAAGGTAGATTTTCCCTCTGAGATAAACAGATCTCATGAAACAGCCACCTGCCAGTTTGGGCAGGTATCTTACACCTTCTCTGGGTCCTCCTCTTTTGCTGCCTTGCTGGGAATGCATTCTGCAGCTCTGCTGTATTGTCGAGAAACTGAGGCTCAGGCTGGGCACATACTGTCCACAGGTCCTCCCAGTCTGTGAGCCTTGTCTTTCCTGAACCTGGCATGTTCCACATGCCTCTCAGCACTCCCATCCCGGTGCTTTAGACGCCCCAGCTTTAGAGGCTGACAGCCCATGTGCCTCCAGGCATACCTGCCGGCAGTGCTCCCCTTTCCCATCCTCCTCTTCTGTCTTCACTTCTCTTTTTTTTAAAGATTTTATTTTATTCATGAGAGACAGAGAGAGAGAGAGGCAGAGACACAGGCAGAGGGAGAAGCAGACTCCCTGCAAGGAGCCTGATGCAGGGCTCGATCCCAGGACCCCGGGATCACGCCCTGAGCTGAAGGCAAATGCTCAACCACTGAGCCACCCAGGCATCCCTCTGTCTTCACTTCTGTTCACTCTCCTCTCTTCCTTCCTCTCCCCACACACTTTTTTCAGTCAAAAGACCAATTTTTTTTTTCTTTTTGCCAGGTAGGAGCCACCAGCAAAGACTGCACCTAGTGACCGCCAAGACATGTTTTCCATTAAATAAAGCCTACTGAATTCATCTTTGGGCATTTCTTTACAACTCGGGAGAAATACTCCTTTTTTCCCATGGTTCACACACAAGATTAGAAAGAGGGAAGAAATCCATTTGTCGCCTGCTCGGAATTCACAGGCAAAGAACGAAGCCAACACTGCCTTTTTCAAAGTCTTGTGGGATGAGACTGGGTGCCCCCTGCGAGCCTGCCGGCCCCCAGCACTGAAACCCTGGCAAAGCACCCCCCGTGCTCCACTCGTCAGTGGCGGCAGGTTGTTGTGTTTCTTTAGAGGATGAGAACTGGTTCTCAGTCCAGATGACAGGGATCCCCTGGACGATATGAGACAAAATTCTAGGGCTCCAAGGACCCTCCTGGAAACCGTATATAAAATTCTGTGCACACGTGTATGGTCATAAGTGAACATACTTGTGGACAGCCCCACAGTATTCCTCACATTCTAGAAGAACAACGCCCCACAAAAGGCTCTGAACAGAAGCCCAATGCCTGGAATCATGGAAAAGTCCCCTCCTCCCCGCTGCGAGGACAATATAAAACAAAATCCCTAAAACATGGCCAAGTAACTCCTAACACAAGCTAAAGAAAATATTCGGGAAAGCATCAAGAATCTTCGATATTTAAACGTTTTCCAATATCTCAGAGACAGAGAGCGAGGACGAACGCAGGATATTTGCAGAGGCAATTATTTGTGCGGATTCTCTGTTGTCAGGTAATCTTTCAGAAAGCAATTTGATGATCTCCCTGGCTAATAGTTTCTCTGGGTTAATTAATAGGTTAATTGATATTTTTCATCCTCTATCAAACTAAAGCTGCTTCCCTAAAGGAAGTTGATTTAGTTTCCAAAAAATGAATGGTATGCTTGTCTCTTTGACACACAAAACCCACAAAATGGTCTCTTGCTAACACGTTCAAAGAGAGAAAGTTTCATTTTTCATCCAGCTCTCCACCCTTGACTTGCATGCTTTCCTGGATGAACACCAACACTCTCAGATAATGATCGCTGTCAGCATCACCATGAGTCAACAGTCCCCCAAGGACTCCAGATTCCTATCTGTGAATCGCAGGGTGACCCCATTCCAAGCTAAGCTCTGGAATTGGAATGGGCCAGTTGTATCACTGGTATGCCTGCAGAACGGAGACACAGATTGACACGCGCCCACTTTTTCCCCCCATGGAGGTGAAATTTAGATACAGCAGATGCACAGATCTTTTTTTTTAGTAATAAATTTTTTATTGGTGTTCAATTTGCCAACATACAGAATAACACCCAGTGCACATCCCGTCAAGTGTCCCCCTCAGTGCCTGTCACCCATTCACCCCCAACCCCTGTCCTCCTCCCCTTCCACCACCCCTAGTTCGTTTCCCAGAGTTAGGAGTCTTCATGTTCTGTCTCCCTTTCTGATATTTCCTACCCATTTCTTCTCCCTTCCCTTGTATTCCCTTTCAATATTATTTATATTCCCCAAATGAATGAGAACATATAATGTTTGTCCTTCTCCGATTGACTCATTTCACTCAGCATAATACCCTCCAGTTCCATCCACGTTGAAGGAAATGGTGGGTATTTGTCGTTTCTAATGGCTGAGTAATATTCCATTGTATACATAGACCACATCTTCTTTATCCATTCATCTTTAAATGAACACTGAGGCTCCTTCCACAGTTTGGCTATTGTGGACATGGCTGCTAGAAACATCGGGGTGCAGGTGTCCCGGCGTTTCATTGCATCTGTATCTTTGGGGTAAATCCCCAACAGTGCAATTGCTGGGTCATAGGGCAGGTCTATTTTTAACTCTTTGAGGAACTTCCACACAGTTTTCCAGAGTGGCTGCACCATTTCACATTTCCACCAACAGTGTAAGTTGGCAGTGTGGCAGGATACAAATTCAATGCCCAGAAGTCAGCGGCTTTTCTATACACTAACAATGAGACTGAAGAAAAAGAAATTAAGGAGTTAATCCCGTTTACAATTGCACCCAAAAGCATAAGATACCTAGGAATAAACCTAACCAAAGAGGTGAAGGATCTATACCCTAAAAACTATAGAACACTTCTAAAAGAAATTGAGGAAGACACAAAGAGATGGAAAAATATCCCATGCTCATGGATTGGCAGAATTAATATTGTGAAAATGTCAATGTTACCCAGGGCAATATACACGTTTAATGCAATCACTATCAACATACCATGGACTTTCTTCAGAGAGTTAGAACAAATTATTTTAAGATTTCTGTGGAATCAGAAAAGACCCCGAATAGCCAGGGGAATTTTAAAAAAGAAAACCATAGCTGGGGGCATCACAATGCCAGATTTCAGGTTGTACTACAAAGCTGTGGTCCTCAAGACAGTGTGGTACTGGCACAAAAACAGACACATAGATCAGTGGAACAGAATAGAGAACCCAGAAGTGGACCCTGAACTTTATGGTCAACTAATATTCGATAAAGGAGGAAAGACTATCCACTGGAAGAAAGACAACCTCTTCAATAAATGATGCTGGGAAAATTGGACATCCACATGCAGAAGAATGAAACTAGACCACTCTCTTTCACCATACACAAAGATAAACTCAAAATGGATGAAAGATCTAAATGTGAGACAAGAGTCCATCAAAATCCTAGAGGAGAACACAGGCAACACCGTTTTTTAACTCAGCGACAGTAACTTCTTACAAGATACATCCAAGAAGGCAAAAGAAACAAAAGCAAAAATGAACTATTGGGACTTCATCAAGATAAGAAGCTTTTGCACAGCAAAGGATACAGTCAACAAAACTAAAAAACAACCTACAGCATGGGAGAAGATATTTGCAAATGACGTATCAGGTAAAGGGCTAGTTTCCAAGATCTATAAAGAACTTATTAAACTCAACACCAAAGAAACAAACAATCCAATCCTGAAATGGGCAAAAGACATGAAGAGAAATCTCACAGAGGAAGACATAGACATGGCCAACACGCACATGAGAAAATGCTCTGCATCACTTGCCATCAGGGAAATACAGATCAAAACCACAATGAGATACCACCTCACACCAGTGAGAATGGGGAAAATTAACAAGGCAGGAAACCACAAATGTTGGAGAGGATGCGGAAAAAAGGGAACCTTCTTACACTGTTGGTGAAAATGTGAAAAGATGCACAGATCTTAAGTATACAATTGAGTTTTGACAACTGTATACACTTATTTGGGTGTATGCATATAATCAAATGCATATAATGAAATTAAGATACAGGACATTTTCATCACATTTTCACCAGAATTTTACGTGGTTCCCCTTCCAAGTCACCCCTGCTCAGCCCCGGCAACCACTGCTCTGATCTCTTTCACTGACCCTAAACTTCTCACACACCGAATTATGAAAATGGATTTTTTTTTTTTGGTCTGGCTTCATCCATCCAGATGTGAGATTCATGTTCGAGATTCATTCTCATTGCCTGTGGTGTGCATCAAAGTGCAATCTTCTTTACTTCTCATGAAGAGTTCCCTGTATGAATGCACCACAATTTATTTTTCCATTATTTTGTTGAAAGTTATTTGGGTTCTTTCCAGTTTGGGGGTATTATGGATTGGGCTGCTCTAAACATTTCCTGTACAAGTCTTTTTGCAGATTTATGTTTTCACTGCTCTTGGGTAAGAACCTAGGAGCACAGCAGTTGGGAACTACAGACTTAGCTTTGTGAGAAACTTTCAGGGATCCAAAGTAGTCGTACTGACTGCACACCCCCACCAACAATGTATGAGGGTCTGTGTCCTTTCATAATCTTTTAAAAAATTTTTTTTGCATTTGGAGAGATTACAGAAGTAAAATTTTATAAATAACTGAAGGCATTAATCATCTGTAATTGCAAGCACTAGTAAAAACTATGGATATTGATCTATGTTAACATATACAGAATAGATTTATTAATTGTTAACACTGAAGAAAGTATTTTATAAATTACCCAGAGAAAAATTAGATCTCCTATAAAGGAGACAGTATATATACACAAGGAATATGACCTCCAGGTTCCATCTCAGATTCAGAGGGTGCAGGAAAAAAAAGTATTCTTCCTATTTTACCCTTTTAATTGAAGAATAACTAACATACTAGTGCTATATTAGTTTCAGATGTACCAACATAATAATTCAAAAATTCTATGCATTACTCGATGCTCATCATGGTTAAGTGTACTCCTAATCCCCTTACCTATTTCTCCCACCCCCCCACCTGCATGGTATCATCAATCTTTTTAATTATAGCTATTCTAGCAAGTTAGGAGATGGTATCTCAACATGGTTTTAACTGGCATTTCTTAATGACTAATGATGTTGAGCATCATTTCATGTGCTTATCGGCCATTTATATATCTCCTTTTGTAAATGGAATTATATTCAAATCTCCTACCCATTTTAAATGATTGATTTGTAGGCATTTTTAAATATTGTGGGTACAAATCCTATGTCAGATACGTGGAACTGAGTGTAATTTTTTTCAATCCGTTACAGATCTATTCATTTTCAAACAATGTCTTTTGATGAGCAGAAATTTTTACTTTGACAAAGTCCAACTGATGAATTTTTATGGTAGGTGTGTTTTGATTCCTGCCTATAAAGTCTTTACCAAAAAAACAAATTATAGCATTTCCCATTGTTCTCTTCCGAATGTTTTATCATTTTAGCTTTTATGGTTAGGATTATCACCCATTTAGATGAGCACTGGGTGTTATTCTATATGTTGGCAAATTGAACACCAATAAAATATAAATTTATAAAAAAAGGAATATCACCCATTTAAAATGCATTATTGTTTATGTAAGAGGTAGGGGTTCATGTTCATTTTTCCCAATGATTTTATTCAGGCCTTCCCACCTTACCCCAAATCCAATTGGTTGTTAAGTGTATGTGTCTAATTCTGGACAAATAGGTTCCACTGATTATTTGTCTTCACTTCTGCTAATAACAGGCTCAATTTCTGCACTTGCTGGTAAATCTTAAAAACATACTAGGCAAGAATTCAAATCTCTTCCTTTTCCATCTCTGGTCATTGAGGCCATCGCTGGCAGGAGATCTACCTTCCTGTCCCTCTGGAAAGTGCTACAGGCAGAGAGCTTGGTGGTCATGATCCATGACCATGACCCCTATGCTTCTTTTCTCTCAAGGACTCAAGGATTATGCCTCTGTACTCCCTACCTCACATATTTTACCAGTCTTATAGCTGCTTATGCCAGGAAGAAAAGAGTTTGGTGTCAGTTACTCTATTATAGGTAGAAAAAAACTCACTGGCTGCTTTTATGCAATGACCAGGTCGAGATAGATAGATAGATAGATAGATAGATAGATGATAGATAGATAGATAGATAGATGCCTCTTATAGATGTTATCAAGGATTAAAAACTACAGAGTCAGTAGTCAGTCTGGTCTCTGCTTCACTCTGTTATTTATGGAGCACTACGGATGTATCTGGACCTTCATAAAGCCCACGTGAAGTCAAGTTGCCTGCTCCAGGGCGCTTCCACATCGATGTCAGACAAGTCATAATGAGTAGGTGGTAAGAGTGGATAAGACTGCAGAGGTTTCAGTCTGGAGAATGCAGAAATGATGAGCCTTTTTGCTGACTCGAAGAACTTCCTCAAGAGGGAGATGGCAGCAGCAGATGCTAAGGGTTGAAACACTGGACGTTCAAGAGTGACTTCTGGACCTCTGAAAATCTGTTTTCTTTGTTCAATTTGTGGCCTTCTATTTTTCAAGTTAAATTGCACACAAAAAATTTAATAAACATCTATGAGGAACTTCGTCCTCTGTAAATTCTGGAAGGTGAATAGTATGGAATACGTGTGGGCCCAGGGCAGGGAAGGGGCAGGGTCCATGAGTTGTTTTTAGATAAATGGAACAGGTGACTCCTTTCTTGAGTTTTGAGATAGACCTTTTCAGTCAGGAGATTTTTTAAAACTTGAAACCTAACATGAGAGGCAGGTTAAACATACATGTTTCCTGTTAGGTAAAATAAAATAGAATATACAATAATCAAGTGCTGGGTAGTACGATATTAAGTCAAAATATAATAGAATATTGAGGAGAAATGAATTATCAGATATTAGAATGAATGAGGAAGGCTTTTTGGAAGAGTTGGGAGTGGAGTGGAATCTTTAAAGGTATCAATGATTAGGGGGCCCCTGGGTGGCTCAGTGCGTTAAACATCTGACTCTTGGTTTCAGCTCTGGTTAGGATCTTCCAATTGTGGGACTGAGTCCCAAGTTGGGCTCTGTAGTCCATGCAGTGAGTTCCAGATTCTCTCCTCCTCCTTCTGCTCCTCCCCCTCTGCTTGTCCCTCTACCTTCTCCACATGTGCCCGCTCATGCTCTCTCTCTCTCAAATAAATAAATAAATAAAATCTTTTAAGAAAAAGAATATCAATGATTTGGACAAAGTCAGAAAGGCAGGAAGGCACTCCTATTAATCACAATTTAAAGGAAAACATAATTATGAATGTATTTGCTTCCTCCAATGGACAAAGAGATAACCTGTATACATACAAGCTCAGTGGAATTACTTTCTATTTTGTAATGTTTTCTTTGCATCCCACCAGTGGTATAAAATAATATGTGCTTAGTTTATAAAGAAGGAAGTTTAAACTCAGATCTTTATCGATGAAGCTTCATCAGTGTTCTAACAACAAATAAAGTGACGGCCTGAAAATGAGTTGGCCTCTTGTTCCTAGGTTGACTTCTTTAAAGTCACAGCCTTTCACATAGAGGTGTATTGGTCCAGGCTTGCTACATCATGGAAATACCAAACACATGACATTTTTTCAAGGCAGAAATATTGTCCCTTTCAAATGAATCTGAATGGTCAAACTTCAGTGTCCATCGTGCAAAAAAAAAATCTATTGGCAGCAATTAAACAACCATCATTATTGATTTGCTAACAAGAAAATACTGGAATAATCATTATATAAACTAGCAGGACTTGATGAAATAGAGTTTGTCCATATAGAAACCAAAGGAAAAGTGGGTCTAAATATCACATCAGATCCTTTGTTCATGCAGCCATGTCCTGAATCTTGGAACATGGAGGGGACATTCACATCAACCAGTAGATACTAGGGACACAGAATCTGAACGTCTCTAATTTCTGCTACAACACTGATGATTTTATAGGACCGAGATGTTTCTAATCTTCTGACAATTATTTCACTCTATGCCATCATCTTGCCTCTCTGGAGGCTCCTAAGCTGGAGGTATTAATGGTCATTTTCTATTCTTTTTCTTAATACAGAAGGAAAGTTCATCCAAAGGCAGAAGACTGTGGAATATTCAGACGAAAATCATCATGCACAGTTGGGCAGGGCAGGCCAACTAAACAAAGAGTAGATTATTTCATCCTGATGTACAGATTACGTGCTTGATATACCAAATATGTGCCTTCCAAAGAGTGGCAGGCAGTCAATGATAATAATGAGAATCTACATAGGGAGTATCTTCAAATATTATTAGAATTCATCAGTAGACATAAGCTTATCTAAATATAGAGATGAAAATATCAAAGAGTCGATCCTTTTCCTTTTAAAATATCCAAGCTAAATTAATGCCAAATGGAGTTTTGAGATATTCTACACCACATCAAAATGCATACATGAAGAAGAAATTAAGAGCTATGGCACTAGAAAGGCAGGTTTGGGGATGGAGGGTGTAGCTTTGTTGTTTCTCTTGGAAATCTCAATTCCATATGTAAACTAGATACCCTCGGGAAGAATACAACTGGTTTATGGGAATTTATCTCAAGCTCTATCCCATGAGAGGATGAGTTTGAGCATTGTTCTTGGGAATAGATAGAAGAATGAGCTCCAATGGTCCATGCCCCCCTACCCTGGTAGAAAGGAAAGGAAAGGAGAAGGAAGGAGGGAAAGAAGGAAGGAAGGAGGGAAGGAAGGAAGGAAGGAGGGAAGGAAGGAAGGAAGGAAGGAAGGAAGGAAGGAAGGAAGGAAGGAAGGAAGGAAGGAAGGAAGCCATTTAAAATATTCTTCCAGAGATTGTTAGGAAAGACCTGGCTAAAACTCCTCCACATACTCTCTTTATCATCCCAACTACCCAGTGAAACACACAGTTTATCTTATCTTTAAAATGTAGCCACAGTAGCTTTTGATAACAATAATGGTAATACTTTCATGTCACTTAAATCAAAGAGATAAATGAATGTGAGTGAGATGATGTACTCTCAAGTCCGGGTGTGCTGTTAATCACGACATGGTGTTGGGGAAATCCTTTAGTATCTCTCGGCCCCAAGTTTTTTGACTTGTGAGATGCAGAAAATAATCTTTGGCCTATGCCCTTTAAATGATTTTTGCAAAGATCAAGGGAGAAGGACCAAAATAAACCTGTGAAACCAAACACTGAAGATATTAAAAGCATAATAAAAAGAGCATCTATACACATATAGGTGTAACTATAAATTGAGCAGAGTGGCTCACAGTAGGGGTTCTGGAGCCAGTTTGCCTGGGTTCAAACTCCAGCTCTGCCTTTCAGCAGCCACAGGACGGTGGGCACCTTGGTCTGCGTTGGTTTGCTCACCTGGGTCATGATAATAGTGGTGGTTTTATTAGGCTTTATTATATGGTAAGGCTGAAATCAGGTACTCTAAACTGACCCAAAGTTAGGGTATAATATTTGTGAGCCAGTTACTGCTATTGTCAACACACACTGTCCTCTATTTAATTAAGACAGAAAAATTTTACACCTCCTTTGAATTGTTAAGGTTTCAGAGTAAATCATACATGTCAATATTATTTCACATTCAGGATTCAGACCTCAGGAAAAGTACACATCTTCATATTCGGTAAGAACGATATTCTTGGGCTCAGATGTCAAGCACAGCCTGAATACGATAACAGAGCAAATGAAAATGTTATTTATAATCCTAAATATCAAACTGTTCCCCAAAGTGACAAGATCAATATTGCAACTCAGAGCTTTTCCCTCACTGACAGATGGTGCTATTAAAAATACCAAATAACACATTCTTTGGTGAGGAAAAGCATCCTTCAGATATCTGCAATGTCCTCATGAAGTTTTACCTCCCACTTGGAAGAGAAAGACCATCAGGAATGTCCCTGGGATTTTCTGAGACATGAGCTTCCAAAGGGTAGTGGCCACTCATGACGACCACCCGTTCCTGGCAAGACCCCTCAGCCAGCCCTCCTCTATCTCTTGCCCACTACACTCTGCTTGGATGGCTCCACCTCAAGCATTTGAACCTCAGTGGGAAGGAGTCTGAGGATTTATAGGCATAGGCTGGAAGGACAGGAAAGTGGATAAGACCAGGCAGGTGCCAGGAACACTGAGAAAGGAGCATGGGGGCCCTATGGTGGGTTGAGTGGTCAGAGACTTTCCAGGGAAGGGGGAGAGAGTCCTGTTCCCGTCTTTCTTACTGGCCTAAGGCCTTTTCTTCTCTGCCACTGGGCCTTTGAGGAAGTGCACTAAAGAAAAAAAAAAAAAAGACAACAGAACCGAAATTGAGGCACTGGTGACATCAACCATTCTAGGATTGCCACCAGTATTGACATGAGGGACACACACACGGCCACATGTTTCTTTCTTTCTGGGCAATGCTGAGACCTTCCATGAATCTATATAAGGGATGGACCAGGAGTGCGTGGGGGGCTCAGTCGGTGAAGCATCTGCCTTTAGCTCAGGTCATGATCCTAGGGTCCTAGGATTGAGGCCTATATTGGGCTCCCTGCTCGGTGGGGAGTCTGCTTCTCCCTCTCCCTGCGTCCCACCCCATTCGTGTTGTTCTCTCTCTCAAATAAATAATAAATAAAATCTTAAACACACACACACACACAGAGAGAGAGAGAGAAAGGGACGCCTGGGTGGCTCAGTGGTTGAGCGTCTGTCTACCACCCAGGGTATGATCCTGAGGTCCTGGGATCGAGTCCTGCATTGGGCTCCCCGCAGGGAGCCTGCTTCTCCCTCTGCCTGTGTCTCTGCCTCTCTGTGTCTTTCATTAATAAATAAATAAAATCTTTTAAAAAATTTTTAAAAAGAAACACGAAAAAACTAAAAGGATGGACCAGCCAAACATGAGGTTAACTGTTTGCCATCTCATCATTCAGAGTAATGGCTTCATGAGAAAAAAAGGGGGGGGGGGGGCTGTATCTTCCCCAAAATTCTACTGATCATTTAAAAGAATAAAGTGAAAAAAACAAAAAAAAAAAACAAAAAAAAATAAAAGAATAAAGTGAATCTTTCATTAAGGACTACAAAATTACTCTAGGAACATAAACTACTTTGAGATGGTTGGTACAAATATAAATTTTTGCTGCATAAAACTATAAGGAGAACTGTTTACTTCAGGTCTCTGGCCACTTGGATTGATAATAAATTGAGGTATTAAATAATGTTAAGGATGAAGTGCCCATATCTGCATGCTGATATATAATGTGATATATTTATATTAAAAATAGAGTATGATATATAATATTGAACCTTGAAGGGTATTTATGACATACCAAACACCATTTCATGTGAGTTAATGGTTTGTTAAATCCTTTGGTTTAAAAACACCCCTGTGAATTTGGGATTTCTACTAAACCCGTCTTAAAGATAAGAGCCTGGAGAGGAGGAGGCAGTTGTTGCCTGCGTCCTGCCCTCTCAACATCATGCAGGAGTCTGGACCCAGGCCCACATTTCTAAAGCACCACCTAGTCTTGGTCGCTACAGGGAGAAAAGAAAAAGAGAAAGCAGTAAAAGGATTCTGTAGCTCCTGGCATGGCAAATGGGGCAAGCGCGGTGGTGGAACTAGCCCACAGGGTAAGGAGGTTTTTCGAACACTTAAAATAGGGTTATTTGGCAAGAAAAAGGAATGGGGTGCTGGCACCAGCTCCCATGAGGATGGACCCTGAAAGCACTGTGCCATGTGAAAGAAGCCAACACAAAAGGCAGTAGATTGATGATTCCCTTTGTAGGAAGCATCCAGAACAGGCCCATCCATAGGAACAAAGAACAGATGAGCGGTTGCCAAGGGCTGGGGAAGGATGGCCAGCACCATGGTGGTGCATCTGTTGGGGAGAGGGAGGCGAGGATACGTTCTGACACTGTCCGGTGATGGCTGCACAACTCTGTGAGCACAACTCCACCGTGCCCTTCACTCATGTATTATTGTGAGCCCACCAGCATTCACTTGGTAATTCCTTAGCCAGAGTCCTCCCTCAAAACACAGACCCATGACAAGTACAACTGCTAATTTTTACCTGTGCAAACACTAAATAGTTTACATGGACACACTCACTCAGTCCTCACAAGAATCCCATAAGCGAGGTGTCAGCATCACACTTGTCTTCCTGGTGAAAGAACAGGTACCAAGAAGAAAGTAATACCAGGGTAGGGCCCAGACACTGGGTCTCGTCTCAGCAGACCCTTGAAGCAGCTCTACGAGACTCATTACATAAATCAGGACACCAAGGGTTAGAAAAGTGAGATGATTGAGACTTTTTCCATCAGTGAGTTTGGGAAACAGAATTCCGACCCAGGCTTTTCTGAATTTTAAAAAGTCATGAATTGTCCACTTTGCTCCATGGTCTCTCCACATCCCTCCTTGACCCAGACCAGGTCAGCTGTCCCACGGGCCCCTCCTCACC
The DNA here is from genome assembly GCF_003254725.2 of Canis lupus dingo. Classification (NCBI taxonomy): domain Eukaryota; kingdom Metazoa; phylum Chordata; class Mammalia; order Carnivora; family Canidae; genus Canis; species Canis lupus. The sequence goes on along the minus strand of NC_064258.1, from coordinate 18,499,233 downwards.
CAGATCGGGTCAGCGGTCCCATAGGTCCCCCTACCCCAACCCAGACCAGGTCAGCTATCGTGTGGGATGCCTGCACCCCCTTGACCCAGACTAGGTCAGCTAGACAGTAGGGACCTCAGACTGCTCATTTTAAAACAAAGAGATGGACTGGATATTCTCCAAAATCCTCTATGGTTCCTCTCGGCTTTTTGTGTATCTATCTAGTTTCTGAAATGACCCTGAGTTTCAATAAATCACTTATAATTCATTCCATCACATAAGAAATGAGGAAATAAAGGTGATACTTCTTTAAACACCCACATGGGAAGGAGAACTCTCCAGAGAACAGGCTTTCATGGGGGGTGGGAGGGTGGGGGTGGAGGGTAAATGGGATGGTTTGTCCATTCAAGTAATAATATTCAAGCCACTCGAGGGCAAGCCCAGCCAAGGGAAACAGGACTCAGAAATGGAGACTTGAAGTAAAATATACCAAGGAAAAGCCTGGCTGCTGGGATCCGGAAGGAATGCCAGCCCTGGCTGTCCCGGGGTAAGTGCCGAGCAAGTTAGATGTTACAGGTCGATAGTTCTCCGCAGGTTTCCATGAAGCACCCAGCTCAGAGCTGGGTTTATTTCTTTCACATGAGAGCAGGGTTTGGCCATCACTGAAATCCGATGACCTCCACACTGGAGCAGCACCCCCTGCACAAGCCCCCCCCCCACCGACCAGCGTCGGAAGCACCAGCAAACAGGACCCCTTCCCCAAACAGTCCTCACTGGGCTGGTTTTCACACCCTCACGCTTGTGTCTGCTGCTTCCTGCCTGAAAGCTGCTCCCTGCTGGAGGGACACATCCCTGCACTGTCCAGACTCTGCTCCTGGCCGGGCACCTGGCACCCCGGCCGCTCTGAAGGGCGGCCAAACACGAAGTACTGACACATTCACCCCCTTCCCTTCCCATTCTCTTCCCAGGCCCACCCCACGCTCCCTTAACTGCTGGGCTCAACGCCTCTATGAGGCTCTTGTGCAGTAAACCCAACCATGGTCCTGCTGTCCTCTACCTTTCTGATCATCACAGGAGCTGTTCCGCACTCAAGTTCTGTTTTGTTCCTTCTCAGTTTTTCTCGGGTGTCATATTAGTTTGCGAGAGCTGCTGTAACAAAGTGCCACACATGGGGCCCCTGAAACAGCAGGAAGCTATTTCCTTAGTTCCCAGGGCCTGGAAGTCTGAAATGAGGTGTCCCAGGGTTGGTTCCCTCTGAGGCTCCGAGGGAGAATCTGTTCCAGGCCTTTTGCACCAGCATCCGGTGGTTGCTGGCCATCTTTGGTGCTTCTGGGTGGACTGATCCATCATCCTGACGGCTGTCTTCAGCTTCACATGGATGTTTCCCGACATGTGTCTGTGTCCAAATCTCCTCTTTGTATGAGGCCATCAGTTGTGTAGGATTAGGGTCAACCCCACTGCAGTGTGACGTCACGTAACCAATTCTGGCTGCAATTCCCCTGTTTCCAAATGAGGCCCCCTCCTAAGGTACAGGGGGTTAGGACCCTCAACACACACCTTTTGGGGCATACAATTCAACCAAGAACAAGCATGCTTTACTCTTCATTAGCATAGATGCTCCTTACTCACAGGTGCGGTGTTATCTAAATATTTTGTATCCCTGCAGTGATGAATAAATTATTATTGAATCAACAAACAAACAAATGCTCGTGGGAGTCTGCCCCTGCCCTGCCATGGCTACACAGAATTTGTACCTGTATTTGTCAGTGGAACGGCTTCCCTCTCCGTTCCAGCTTTGCCCAAAACACTTTTCCTGGCTTCGTGCTTCACAGACTACCCTAGTCCAAAACTGGAAGGACCCCCTCTCCGCACAGACCCCCTCCCCATACTCAGTGGTTTTATCCTGGAGCTTTTAAGCAAAATAATTCTCACCATGTTTCTCTCTTCAGAATCCAGAAACTGGCAATTACTTATTTCTGACACCAGCAGGAAGCTCACGGATCTGTAATATAACTAGAGAGGCAATCCCCAGCGCCTCCTCTCAGCATCTAGCACTGGGTGGGGCCTTCTTCAAACTCCCCTGCTCTTGTGTTTCCATCGGCAGCCCCTCCGTGTCACGGGTGGTTTATCTCAGCCAGGTTCTGCAGACTCTGGCTTCCACTGCCTTCCTCCTGCTTGGCAGAGCCATGGACCCAGCACAGACAGAGCCAGAGAGACACCCAGGGGCCCAGAGCCCCGTCGTGCAGGTGCACCGCGTGAAGGCCGTTGAGTGGCCCCAGAGAAGGCTTTCATGACATATAAGAGAACCAAGGTGAGGATGACAGTTATCAGGTCACCCTTAATCCTGGTCCAGGTTGGACATCGTGCTCTAGTTCTGGTGCTGCTTATCGTCATTCCTGGGCTTGAGGCCCTGATCCCCGAAACTGCCCCCTTGGGGACTGGGGTTCTGCTACCTGGGGATCATCATTCCAAGTGTGTTACCCTCAGATTCTAGCACCAGGACCCCAGGGACTGCTGGTTCCCTCCTTGCACTTGACTGGTTATCACTGTACCTGTGGGACCACATACTTGTTCTTGGCCCTGTTTTCAGCTCCCAGCCCTCCACCTTGACTCACCCTCCCGCATCCTCCCAGCACCCATCTCTTCCACCTGCCCGAGGAGGTAAGTATCTGCCCCTGTCGTGCTGTATCCTGGAAAACCAGTTTGTGCCTAGGTGATTCCTATGACATAATAAACCAGTAGCTTCATTGATCTCTGTATGATAAAATGTGCCCCGTGCCCCCCTGGTGGGTGGATTAGGAAGAAGGCCTCAGAGCCCAAGCATATGCTCAAATGTCTGGACCTTATAAATAAGCTATTGACAAGTCTTCAGGAGTAGATGCATGGGCAGCCCTCAGTGAGAAGGATTTGTCCCTCCTTCCCAGCTGTGATAGGTCACTGACACATTATCTCACGTCAGTGATGGGGAAATGATCTGGGAGGAAGGCAGGGGTGCCCTGTGGAAAGGGGCCTGCAGGATGCTGAGAGGTCCTGCTTGAGGGTCAACAGAGGGAGGGGGAGAGGCTGTGAGGGGGAGAGGAAGTGGAGGCAGACCCTGGAGGGCTCTGGATCCTTCATGTCTTGGTGCTAGGACCTCTGGTGATTTTACAGGGCCTCAGTTTCCTCCCCTGTAGAGAGATCTCCTCCTGGCCTTAGGGTGAGGCTTGAACAGGCAGAGAGCACAGGAGGTGCTCCATGTTCCACACAGAACTCAGGGCACCTTTGTCAGAGACAGGTGTTGCCCACCTGGGACAACGGTGAGTGTGGCCGTCCGAGCCTGCTGGCCGCCAGCCTGTTGCCAAGGTGGCCCGAGCTACGAAGAAAATCTGAGCATCCAGAGAGATGCGGAAGCACCCCTCCCTCCCCTGCGTCCCGTGAGCAGCACAGACCTGCTATAGAGAAAAGCCAAGATGCAAACTCCTGTCACAGGCAGGCTGATGTATACCCACAAACCCCTGCACGCCTGTCACCCTGTGTTACTGGAACCACTAGTGAACTCCATAATAAAACCTGTGTCTCACGCTATTACAGATGCTGTGAGCAAACCACCTGGGAAATGCCCCATAACACATGAAGAGCGTCGCCCAAACAGTTCAGGCCAGTGAAGAATCCTATGGAGTGCTATCACATGCACACTCCGTGAGACCTTGTCACGCGGTGACAGCATCGGGGTCCAGCCCCACCTGTATCCAGCCTCTGCTGCCTCATCTCCCACTGCGCAGGCCCAGCTTCCGCATGCGGCCCGGCTGCAGGCTCCATCCTCTCCATCCTACCCCTGGTCAGAAAGGCCCGGGATGCTGGTGCAACCCTGTGGCCGCAGCTTCGCAGCACTGTGGGGCTACACTGGCACTGCCTCCCGTCTGCGTCCTCCTGACATTGAGCCCCATATTGATAAAGGACTGGAGTCCAACCTTCTGAGCCTGAGGGTCTGCTCTGAGCGGTCCAGGGCACCCTCTTCCAGGGCTCCCTGACATACACTGCCTGCCCATTTGGAGGAGCCCTGGCTTCGGGCTCCCTGGTTAGGGGCTTAGCCTCTTCCCTCAGCTCCGACGACAACTTCACATGGGTCTCCCCCAGCACTTCTGCTCCCTGCGAGCACCTCCTGTTTTGTGCCATCAGACCCAGCCAGGGTAGGGTATCATTTCTGACTCTGGGCCTGACTTTATCCTGACACTTGGCATCTCAGTTTTGATCATCCAGCCTGATGCACCAAAGGGAGGACCTGGGGTCCTCAAGGGGAGTCCCGTCGCCCTCCAGACACAACCTTGACTGAGTGTTCAGAACGATGGAGCTGGGCAGGCCCGCAGCCCGAGCCAGGAAGGGTCCTACGCCGACTCACAGCGCCAGATTCTAGGCAACATCTCAGGCCAGCAGGAGCGGCAGAGGCAGGAGACAAGGCCACACCAGCTGTCTCTCATCGCATCACAGACCTGTCCCAAGACATGACTCAGGGTGATCCATAGGAAACCACAGATTAAAATCCCAGAGCACAGGATACCCATCAAGAACTCATGAGGTTTAGCCTATATCCGAGTATGAAGCAGAGTAGAAAATAACGAAATGACCCACTATGCAAGAAAAAATCTATCGCTAGATGAGGTATCCAAATTCTTTCTCAAGGTGTCTCCCAAATGTCAAAGGTAAGAAACTGCCAATTACTCTGCTCTGAATTGAATAGGTGAGATAAAGTACTGTTCTTTACAGTAGTGCAAAAATACACGTCCTCATTTTAAGCCCTCACAGGTAGAATAGTTCAGATTGATTTTTATGTTATAATCAGCTTTGTTTTACTTTGGTTCTGCACTTTATATAATATCCTATAGATGAGCAATGTGCCTGCCACTTTTTTTTTATGTGTGTGTGTTGGGGGGGGAGGAGAGTAGAAAAAAGAAATATTTTCTTCAGATAAATTAAAATAGCTATAGTATTGATACGAAATAAGCAAAGCTTACATCATAGAGACCTTGAATTCACTCCCTAAACTGCTTATACATTTCCAAAATAGCTCCACAAATGGAAGGCAGATGAGAAAACAATAGGACAGGTTAGGTTCCTATAACAGACAATATACACTCTGATGAACATTATAGTGGCAGAAAGGACACACACCAGGAAATCTACAGGACCCCTTACCCAGTCTCTAGGAAACGGCAGCCCCTGGTCCTGGTCTCAGGAAGGAGGCTGGGAAAGGACCAGGGGCAGAAAGTCAGGTGGCTTTTGCCATCTTCCCAGTCCCTACATCAAGTCAGGAAGGGAAGCTGGAGTGTCAGTGTGCACCTCCCGCCAGTCTGTGGTCAAGTAAGGTGGCTGGACCAGAAGACAGTCGGGTCTGACCACTGATGGCCCGAATTCCCAGCTTGGGAAGAATTTTCCCTGGGATCTGAAGGAGCAGGATCCAGGTGGGAAGGACCTGCAGGGACCCCTCTGCATGAGGAAGCCCGGCAGGCAGGGAGGAGGGAGCCAAGAGAAAACCACTTGTAGTGCCAGTTCTCTGCCCTGGATCTTCTAACTCTGTGAGCAGTGAGAAATAGATCATTGATTGGTGTTCTTTGTGGAGCAAAACTCCACCAGTAACTCAGGATGGGACCAGGTTTTGTTCCTTTTGCCTTCCCAGAGTTTTTCATGTGCTTAGTGCATGATAGGAGGTTAATATTCATGTGTGTATATGTGTGGGCCAGAGCAGGAAGGGGAGGGGAAGAGAGGAAGGGGGAGAGGAGGTGGGCCAAGGGAGGGGAGGACCTTATGACCTTCAATTCCCAAAGCAGAAAAATATTTAATCTCTTTAAAATGCTAAAATGTATTTTTAAAAATATAAAGCCCTATTTAAAAATAATATATCTTGTTTTCTGAAATCATTTTTAATGTTAATTCAAATTCTCCTTCTATCCCCAGTGAACCTGACATCTCGAGCATCTTAGTTAAAATGAAGAGAAATCCATCGTTTCCCAGTTCCCATTTCTCTCCTCTTTCAGCCCTCCAGACCGCCTGTCTCCTGCCACCATGTAAACCATGATATCTATGAAAATTAATGACTTATGACAAAAGTCTGTCAACTTCTTTCACTCCTGACTCGAAAGACACAGTTGCTTTTCACATGTCCATTTTGTGGACATGAAATGAAATAAAGTGGAAATGAAATAAACAGGCCCTGGGAGGTGGTTTTACAAGAATCCCAGAAAGTGAACCGACTGGCTGATTATACGCTGCCTCTTCAGTATTGGATTTAAACTGTCGATTTTTTTTTAAACTATCAATTTGGCATCTTTCATAGGCGCAGAAGTCACTCTGAATTGTTTCCAAAATAGAGTGTCGGATTCAGCCTGAAGTATTCTCTGGGAATTACTGGGCTACACAGAACAATTTGAGAACTATTGATCAGAAGATCCTATTTGATTATTAATTCTATTGAGCTAGCAAGTTTGTAATACCGTCTTTTGAATTAGCCGTTTCGAGAGGGATAAGGAAAAAAAATCCCTGTATTATTTTGTATTATTTGATCCGGTATTTCCGGATGGGAGATTGTACATTGTTATTGATTTCTCATCCACTTATTTTCTTTCTGAAATTTCTAAGCAGGTTATATATGTCAGAACTTGAGTGAATGAGACCCAGCAGGAGACATGGGACAAAAGGCAGGTGCAGAAGAACTCCAAGGACTTGCTGGTCCATTCAAACAAGTGATGGGGTTTTCCAACATCTGATGACAATGACAGCTCCTGGCCCTTAGCACCCAGCAAGTTCCAAGGGCAGCCCACCATAGCTGACCCCACCACCCTGAGACCTCTCCTCTCCTAGCGTGGCTGGGGATCTTGGCTAGCAACAGGGGAGAGGGGCAGGATGAAGGAGGGTCAGCCAGGAAGACACCTCCCAGGTACAACTGGAATGGTGCTTTCTACTTGTGTGTGTGGTGGTGGTGGTTAGATTAGATAATAGGAGATCTGCCCTCCTAACACATTTTTAAGTGAAGAGCACAGTAGTTAGCTGTGGGTGCCATGTGTACAGATCTCTAGAACATGTTTATCTTGCATTGCTGAGACTTTACACCTGCTGAACAACTGCTCACCTTCCTTCCCCCACCCCCGGCAACCACATTTCTATCTCCTGAGTCTATGAATTTGACGATTTTAGTAGCTCATACCTGTGGAATCATGCAGCATCTGTCCTGTGACTGGCTCATTTCACTCAGCATAATGTCTGTGTTTGAATCTGATAGAATCTCCTTTTTTTCGAAGGCTGAGTAATTAATATCCCACTGTATGTATGCACCACATTGCTCCTTATCCATTGATCTGTGGAGGGACACTTGGATGCATCCACCCTATGGTTATTGTGAAAATCTCTGTTACGATCCTGGGTGTGCAAATAGGTCTTTGAAGAGAATTCAGACGACATACAATTCAACTACCTCCTTATGAAAGAAGGGGAAGCCAAGAGAAGTAACGTAATTTGCTCAAAATCATGGACCTAATATCCATGCCTATATGTGGTATCATTATATGTATGTATAGTACACATTATACATGTGTATGATGAAGTAGAAGTCTTATTTTCTTAATGTTTGTGGACTACTTTCAGAAAATTGCCTATAAAAACACATTTTTCTAAAAATCTAAAAAGGATGGGACACCTGGGTGGCTCAGTGGTTGAGCGTCTACCTTCAGCTCAGGGTGTGATCCCAGAGTCCTGGGATTGAGTCCCACATCGGGCTCCCCGCAGGGAGCCTGCTTCTCCCTCTGCTTGTGTCTCTGCCTCTCTCTATCTCTCATGAATAAATAAATAAAATATTTGAAGAAAATCAAAAAAGGATGATAAGTTTGAGTCATTTCTTGCTCATTATATGCTTCTTAGAACTCAGAATATTTTCAAAAACACTAAAAATTAAGGAACTGATCATACATTGCAAAGGCCTCTTATGCCATTAAATCATGTTGCTGATATGATTTCCATGGATATTACTAGGAATCTTTTTTGTAGATGATTAGTTTTGATAAACTGTGAAATCTGACTCTGACTCCCTTGTGGTTTCCATTTTGAGAATAAAAACTATACAAGTTATCACAGCTAAACAAGGAATCTGAAATGTTCATTTTCAGGTTATTCGTTATTTTGCTCAATGTACATGGTAAACATAAAAAATTATATCTTAATTTGCTGTCATGTTTTATGAAAGATAAGCTCTGCAGCCGATTGCAGCAGTCTGGGGACCAATTCAGAATATTTAAAGTATGCAGTTTTGTTGAGGTCTGGTTATATTGTCACCCTGAGCACAGAAGTTAGCAGTCGTCCCGGATGCCCCTCTGCTGCATCCCCACACCTTGTCACGTGAATGTCACATCATACAGTCTCTTAGTGTCCTTTGTTTCTCTCCACTTCAACCACCACCATCAGGGGCCTGGTAGGGCTGTGGCCTCCCAGCCACTCTGTCACCTCCATGCTGACTCCCCTCCCATCTGCCCTCAGGTTCAGATGTGAAAGTGTTCCCACCCTACCCAGCCCCTGAGCCCTTGTCATGGGTTCCCACTGCTCACAGGATGACATCAAACTCTATAGTGTGGCCTACAGGACACCTCCCAGCCCCTCCTTTGGTCTCTCTACCCTGGCAACACTTAGGCTGATCCTCCCCACACTTCCTTCTGCCTAGAATGTTCTTCCCATTCTCTCCACTATACTCAGTCCCCAATCTCTATTGTCACATGGTCCTCAGGAAAGTCTGGCTTACATTCACCATCACAGGCCCTTCCCAGTGGTTATGCCTGTTTCAGCTTCAGGTCACTGGGGGTGGCCAGTACTTTACATTTGCTTCTGCAATTATGTTTTATTCTTATCTCTCTAATCACATATGATCAGTTCTACTGATGCTCACCATTGAACCCCTGGTACTTAGCACATAGTGGACACTCAGGAAATACCTGCAAAGTGTATGAATGGAGGAATAACTAGACAGATGGATGAGGAGGAAGAACATTCACACATCTACAGTGAGGGAGTCATGCCCTCATGGTCCGTGCCTCTGCTAGTCCAGAAGGGCTGCATTTCCTCCACTTGCCCTTCATATGCACTCATCGTGCTGACCAACAGAAGCATCTCTTGGGGCTAGGGATTTGTAACAGGATGTGGAGCAAACTTCATATATGCAAACATATCTAATGCCCAGAGGAGCAAAAGCCAAGCCTCTCTTCTCATTGAAACAGGGTCAGATGTGGGCTGCATACCCTTACTGGGTGCCTCCAATTTTCTCAAGGATTACTACTAGAAAAATTATTGTATAGGGTAGCATCTATGGAAGAGGTGTTAAGGTCCTAGATGATGAACAACAACAACAACAACAGACAAAACCCTTCCTATGACCTGCAAGGTTAGGGTGTTGCAGCTCTTTCCATATAAAGGTTCCCAACTGAGCATGTGTGCCTTCAACCTCAACCTGAAGCACTGATCAACAAAGACCCGAAGGTAGTGAGGCAGATGCTCATAAGGTGGATGAAAAATACAGAAGATGATCTTCCTGTTCTGGTGAAATTCACTGAAGATGTCTCTCTGTGGCATAAGACATTGTTTCATTTGGTTTCAAACTGCTCAATTCTTTTATCCCCAGCTCAACTATTAAGGGCTGGAGAACATAAAGACACAGGAATTTGAGTTGTGCTTTGGAAATGTAAAAAACCTTGGTTTGTGGCAGAAGAGGAGAGTCAGGGGTGACTGGTCAGGAGCAAATGCTTAAAGATGAAAATGTGTCTAGACTTTTGCAGGTCTGAGGAAAGACTGAGCAATGCGGATGCTATGGTGGGTTCATGGAGAAGGGTAGGTGGGAAACAGAACTGGGCATTTAGGGCACAATGCACAGGGTCATAGGCCACACTGCAGAGGTTCTCCTCAAAAGATTTTCTGTCCTCATAGTCATCAAATTAAACATAGTAAAGATTCTTCGTCTTTTTCTAACTAATTTAGGGAAAATTAAATTCTCAGTTTACCTTAAGTTAATATACCATTTTTACTAATGCAGAAGAGTTATATTTGAACAGGGAATGTTATGCTATGACCATTATTTCTGAAAAGGGCCTGGCCTCCCTCCAACACTGTTCCTCCACCCCTATTTTAAATTCAGTGGACATTAATAGCAATTCTTAGATGCCTCCGTGTGGCCAGCTTCCCTGGAATTAAGAAAAAATCTGGAATCTCAGAGAGTAATGAAGTAATTATCATGATCGTTTTAATAAAATTTTCAATAGTTAAGCCACCTTGTGATTTATTGTTAAAGAAAACTAAGCCACTGAGTCACAGGTCACTGATCAGGTCATCAGATAGTCTGTTTAATGAAAGTAATGAAGGATAAAGTGGTCAGATGGGGAAGGGGGAGCATAAGTGACAAGTAGGGCCCCTTGCTTCCATGCCAGGCACCCCACCAATGCTCTTCCAAGTCTAGTTTCTTTTTTTTTTAAGATTTTATTTATTTATTCATGAGAGACACACAGAGAGAGGCAGAGACATAGGCAGAGGGAGAATCAGGTTCCCTGCAGGGAGCCTGATGTGGGACTCAATCCTAGGACCTGGAGAATCATGCCCTGAGCCAAAGGAAGACGCTCAACCACTGAACCACCCAGGCGCCCCCAAGTCTAGTTTCAACTGAGACCTGCACATGTGGTTCACACACATAACAGCTAGGAGATAACTATCTCAGGACTAATGATGAAATAAGAAAGAAGGTGCCCCCCACCCCAACAAAAAGCTCCTGGGCTTCTCAAAGTGCTAGGGTGCAACTTGTTCACCAAAACCTTCATGTTTGACTCTGCAGGAAGGGAGACATTGCTTCTCAGGCATTTCTTCAGGACTTATCAACAAACAATTTATAATAGAAACCTATCAAATTGGTTCTTGGCATGTGACCAGTAGAAGACACACATAGAGGACCAGGTGATCTCTGAGGTGGGTACCAGACAGTCTATAGTGAGACCCATATAGTCATAACAATTCCGAATAGAACCAAAGAATGAAACAAAATTGGGTTTGGTGCCCTTTGCTCAAGAAAGGAGGCAAGCGGGGGTGCCTGGCTGGCCCAGTCCACAAAGCATGTGATTCTAGATCTCAGAGTTGTGAGTTCAAATGCCACATTGCATTTAGAGCCTACTAAAAGAAAGAAAGGAAGAAAGAAAAAAAGAGAAAAAGAGGAGAGAAAGAGAGAAAGAAAGAAAGAAAAAAAGAAAAAGAAAGAAAGAAAGAAAGAAAGAAAGAAAGAAAGAAAGAAAGAAGAAAGAAAGAAAGAAAGAAAGAAAGAAAGAAAGAAAGAAAGAAAGAAAGAAAGAAGAAAGAAAGAGAGGAGGCAAGCAAATAATATAGTTTCAGAAGACTCCAATAAACCAGTTGCAATATTAAACAAAAACCTCTTAAATGGGTTGCTTTCAGTTACCTGGGAAGTTCTCCCTCCCCAAGAAGTCCAGACAAATGGAGTGTCATATGTGTGTGTATGTGTGAGCAAGCATGTGTGTTTCTCCCTAACCTCAGCTAGACTAGCCAGTACTATATACCCAAGGGCAAGAGCACTATGGTTGTGTTTGGTGGGCAAGAAATAGTTACTGGTGCAAATCATTCTGGAACATCTAAATCACTCTCCTGCTTCTGGAAGTGGTTCAGTGAATGGAGTTTTATATTTATTTGGAAAAGAGGAGCACTACCAGTCCTGGGACCATTATTCTGAGTTGGTGGTTTCATAACCCTAACCTGGTGAAGGTCAAGGAGGTGGCAGACGGTTGGCTTCACTTTTTTTCTCCTGCCATTCAACTGTCTTATAACAGTGCCTGAGAAAAACATCTTAGGAAATAAAATTTCAGAATAATCAAGATTTAGTTACCAAGAATTCTGCAAAATACACACTCCCCAAATATAGACCCATCTGGGAAATCTATATATGCACATCTCTTCAAAATGCGTATAGAGATGCAAATTTCTGATGCCCTAAAGTCAACAAACTCATTCACTAAATTCCAGTACTGGATTTTTTTTTTTTTTTGACAATCCTTTAATTTTGGCTCATCTGCCGGGAATTAGAGATGGCTACATATATTTAAAGTACGTATGTTTGCATTTTTAGTTCTGCTCTTTAATAGAAAAGTGATTTATAATGCCAGATTGGCAGAGACAGATTCTGTGGTGGTGCAGTGGAGCGCTTCCAGATGAGTTGAAAGATGGTTTCTGAGCATGAATTATATGTCCGCATGTAAACAGGAAGACAAGGAAAATGATGAATCACCTCCTACCATCTCTTAGCGCAAAACTGCAGACTATATCATTTAAAATTTACTGCCAGCTATACCCATATAATGTGATCATACACAAAGAGCCTATCAAATACATTAGGAAACAAAGGCTACATTATATTAGGGCTTCCTGCAACCCAAAGAAAGCCCATGAATAATTCACATTTCCATGCATTAGGCCACATAAAGGTGAATACATATGCAGTGCCCTTAATTCCAAAGAAAACTGATCAATTAGTTGGACGATTTGATTTTATATCTATATGCTATTTCAATTACCTTGGAAGATAAAAAGTTGCTGTCTCAAGCCCCTTCGAAGGTCAGCTGCAAGTCTGGGCAATTTTGGGTAGCAGTAAGGGCAGGGAAGGCTGTTGGACTTGGTGATGCATGTGGGGAGGAGCCCCAGGGTGTGAATGGGGAGATTAGACCACTGTGATAATGGCACTTTCTACACCCCTTCTGCTCCCTTTGATAAGCAAGAGGCCAGCTTCCCCAGGATCCCAACCAAACTTCTATCCAAGCCAGGACAAAAGCAAAAATCTCAACACATCCACCTGAGTGATTCATTTCTCTGTTGATAAAACAGGAAAACCCACTTTGGATGGATTTTCAATGTGACATGCTTCACTCTTCCTTGATTTATTTTGCTTCTTTCTTTATATTAACTACGTTCAGAGCATTCAGAGAAATAAGCTTCACTACCCAGGAAACCACAGCGGAGTGAGAATGTATCATGAATCACAACACGTTCCCTCCTACCTGGCTTCTCTGGATTCCTTTTGAACCCATCAGCCCTAAATTCTGAGATTGATTATCCAGCAGACAGCGTGGAGACCCTCCGGGCCCCTCCCCTTGCTTCTCCCTTAGTGGTCACATCAGTGTTTTTCAGCTTCTCTATCCCTGCCCGGGCTGAGGAAAATGTAAAGATAAGATCCTCCTTGGCGCCTCGATCTCAGTAAAGAAGGGATGAAGGGGGTAACCCAGGCCCCCGGAAGGTTCAAGCATTCACTACCTTTATGTTTCCTTAACAGACGTCTTGTTGCTTGCACTGACCTAGGTAAGTGAAAGTTGGCAACAGATGCACTCATCTCTAAAAACAAGCTTTGAAAATAAATAAATAAACATATAAATAAATAAATAAATAAATAAATAAATAAAATAAAAATAAGCTCTGCTTATAGCTTACAGGCTTATTTTATTTTAGAAAAATGTAACTTTGGGGCACGCCTGGCTGGCTCAATTGGTAGAATGTGTGACTGGATCTCGGGGTTGTGAGTTCGAGCTCCATGTTGGGTGCAGAGATTATTTAAAAATAAAATCTTAAAAAAAAGAGAAAACTGTATCTTTCTACATGTAATTTCCTTAAAATATTGAGTATGATTTGAGTGCTTGTGAACTGAATCTTATTGTCCCATATAAATATTAACATTTCAGAAACATGATTTTCAGTTGGCAAAATCTCTTAATGCTTTCAATTTGAATTTCTGTTCCCTCCTGTTCCAACTTTTCTGTATGAGTGTGTGTGTGTGTTGGCGGGGAGGTGAGGAGTGTCCTCAAATAATTAGCAATTCCATCTAAACCAACATTTGAAAGTTCCAAGGACCAGTGTCACTTCACATGGGCTGCTCACAGCTTTAGAGCCCAATGTGTTAGTTTGATGAAATCAGTGTAGTCAACGAGTGAGGAAAACAGGTGCAAAGCCTCAAATTGTGAGCTGCTACTGCGGACAACCACACTGTCCTCTACCTTTTCAGTCTGGGCTTTGCCCAAAAGTATCTAAATGGGGTAGTTACCAAATGGTAATTTCTCAGGTTTTTTTTTTTTTTTAATTCTATTTCCTTAAGGTGGAGGTTTGGGTTTCAAACTTGATGAGTGCCAACAACAGAGCCTGACACGGACTGCCCTCACCCTTAGAAGAACTTTAATGAGGTAAGCGCTTCTATTCCCTTTTATGGGAAGAGAACCCACAGAAATATGGACCATCTGGTAAGAATTAGTATAGATCTCATATATGTTCCACTGTTTCCTTAGGCTTTTTTCCTTTTTCTCTTTCAGGGTGTATTTTCACTTCCATGGTTCAGTCTCTTAAGTCAGATTGGATTTAGCTGAAGTGTGAAGCCTTAACCCATACGTGAAGTTTGTGATTTGGTAGAAATGACAGTAGCACACACAGGTGAGCTGTGCTAAAACAACAAAGGAAACACGAGTCTATGTTGCCCGGGACACGGGAGCACCCAGAACAGGTCTGCGAGAAATGAGGACACACTGTCTTTACCCCGGGGACTGGCACCTTATGGGGGTCTGACACTGGCTGGCTGGGTGATGGGAAAGGACTACTACAGGCTGTTCTGTGATTTGAAAACAAAGGATCGGAGCGCCTGGGTGGCTCAGCTGGTTGGGCGTCTGCCTTTGGCTCAGGTCCTGATCCCAGGGTCCTGGGATCAAGTCCTGTATCATGTTCCCTGCTCAGGGGGGAGCCTGCTTCTCCCTCTCCCCGTCTCTCCCCCTTCCTGTGCTCTCTCATTCTCTCTCAAATAAATAAGCAAAATCTTAAAAAAGAAAGAAAGCAAATGGTCATCTTAAACCCTTTCTTCCTCTTCTGGGTGAAAATGGATCTGTAAGAGTCTCCATGCCTCTCCTCAAGGATTCTCCTTGATCCCTCTCCAAAGCTGGCAGTTCTGCAGCCCCTGCACTGTTCCTTGGACCAAGAGTGACCTCTGCCTCTGAAAACAGGGCCTCTGCACACCTTAGACCTCCTAAAACCCTACCTTATGATTTTTATATGGCAATATACTTGACTCTACAGTTTCAAATAGGACTAACTGTCCACGACTCTTCCAGAAAGAGATCTTGTAGGGACTCTATAGTAAGATCTATGGTCTGATGGGATCTAGTGGCTGGTGAGGAGGAATCCCAAGAGATTCACCCATTCCCTTATGTCTGAGACCTTTTGTTTCTTGTGTTCCCCGCCCCATGGAATTAGCTGGGTTCCTGATGGCTCCCGGGGACCCTGGTGCCAAGCAGCCTGGTCTTCTCCTGCCATTGAGACTCTCAGAAATAGTCTGGCTATTAACTGGGAGGTCTTACATGACCTCAACACTGTTGTCGTTTCTGGCAGAGGGGAGGAAAGAAGAGCACCCAGGGAGTTCATCTGTTTGCTGGGGCCACGACTAGTCCCTCTGCTGCTCTTTCCAAAAGCAGTAGGAATGTAGTTCTATAGATTTGCCTTGTTGTCTGGTGGCTGGCCGAAGAACCCAATCCAATATTGGAAAAATCTCCACAAGTGCGTCCCCCCCACTCGGCTCAGCTGTGGGGACTTCCTCAATCAATGAACCCAGTAAACCAGGGATAGTTGAGGGGCTGTAGGCCAGCATTTCCTTTCAAAGTACAAATGAATCACTGGGGATCTCGTTAAAATGAAGCTTCTGATTCAGCCTGCCTGGGGTGGGAGCTGCGATGCTGCATGTGGAAGAGGCTCTTAGACCAAGTGGGGTGCTGGTCACGGACCACACTTTAGGAAGGGCCATTTCTCTCCAGCTGTTAGCAGCCTACCGGGCAGATGAGACCTTGATGTGAACAGACCTCAGCTGGCTCCGGAGAAGGGAACCATGTATTATGGTCCTCTCTGTCTGGTCCAGGCTCTAAGCTTCTCCACCTTCTATGGGTCCATGCAATACTGCCCCCCCTCCGATGGAAAGGCCACCATTGGGCCCAATATTTACTTAGCTGCTCCTGTGTACCTCAGAGTAGCTCATTGGAGTCTTTACAGCAACACTGTGAGAGAAGTATTTCATCCCCAGTTCACAGATGGGGAGAAGGAGACTCAGTTGAAGTAACTGGCTAAGGATCCCACGTGTGTCACCTGAACCTGGGCACGTCCAGCTCAAAGCCTGTCCTCTCGTCTACACATCAAAGTGGCCATTTGTTCTTTCACTTATTCATGCTCCTCTCACTGAACACATCGGGGAGCACCTGTGCTGTGCTGGGCGCTGGGCTGGGGCTGCTTACTGCTCTACAAAAAAGTCCTCAGAGGTCATGAGAACCCCAGAGCACAAGCCGTCTTTATCTGGAGGCCCGACATCAAGAGCAAATTTCTCGAATCTCCATTTCAAACAGCCTGATGTAAAATGGATGCTGGCTTAATGCTTTGGTGGATAAATTGGGCTGCTGGAATTTTCAGCAGGGCTTTGGTCTTGAAATCCCTGTCATTTAGAACCTAAACACATATTTGAAATGTGTTAACTGTGCCGATAGCTTCTGGGGCTGTGTCAACCATTTCAAATAAATAGTGACTTTGTTCCTCATTAGTGGTTGTGCCTGCAAAGCTTTCAGTGTTTCCAGCCACCTGTCCTTGGGGGCTTCATATTCACTAAGAACTGCCACTTAGAGGCACAATTTAGTTTTGGGGGCGGAAAGGAGGAAGTCAACAACCCTCAAAGACCGCCTTCCAATTTGCTCACCCTAGCAGTATATGTGACAAAGGAAGAGGGCCACTTCCCTCTGAAAACGCAACCTGGGCCACCGGAAAGTTGATGCCTCCCTTGGTCTGTGCCTTTGGTTTTCCCAGCCCATGCACACATCATCCTGCATGATCCGCTCCTGATTGCACTGTTTCCGCAGAGTCCCTGAAGGGCCGCGTCAGCCCACCCCACCAGGTCTCCAGACAGTTCAGACCAGAGGGGAGGAGGCGTGTGTTAGCCAGCAAGGGGCTGTCATGCCTTAATGTCTGCAAATGCACCTGCTGGACACGATATAACAGGGAGCACGGGTGGGGGTGGGGGAGATCAATTTATCCCTTCCCGTGAGCCCTACATAAATTCCAAAGCGGGGGGGGGGGGGGTGCTCTAGCATAAAGGCCTCAGGGCAAGGCTGCCTCCATGCCTGGTGGGGCCTTGAGGAGGGTAGGGTGGGCCGGGACAAGGGAGCTGCAGCTACTGAAGACCAGGTGACCCTGGTCATGGTGGAAGCCCCTGGCTTGCAGAGGTGAGGATGAGGACAAACGATGGGCCCTGGAACTACCCATCTTAGAGCCTAAAGGAAAACCACAGATAGACTTTCCCCCAGCACCAGATTCTGGAGAAGTCGGCCAAAGCCTCACAAGCCAACAACTAATTCTAGAAAAGCTTTGTCTGATCCCAGCATTACACCAGCAGGTGCAACTTTTCCTCCACTCACTTCCCAAGCAGGTGAGGCCTAGAGACCCAAAGAGGCAGCCAGAGGTGCCCCATTCAGAAAGTGTGAGGGTCCTGACCCCCACGTGTAATGCCAGTAGCACGGTTTCTCCTCAAGGACAGTCTGGCTGTGGTAGGCTCCCTCCTCCCACCACTGCCCCCAGGCCACACCGGGTGATGGTCATGCAGTGACAGCCCTTCCGAGGAAGGGAGCCAGCTTATCCGAGACAGGGTTCCCCTGAGAGGAGGCTCTCTTGGTTGCCCTGGGGCAGCTACAGAACTTGGCTGAAGTGCAGGTGGATCTGAGTTTGGGTGATCACCTGTGTCAGATCCCTGCTGGGAGACACGAGGGCCTGCTGATCTGGAACGGGATAGACAGATAGGAACCTGCCTCCTGAGAGTGCCCTGGGGGAGGCTGACAGCGCCTCACCTGCAGCTCCCACTGTGGACCATCACCACGCGAGTGCTCTCCTCCCTAGACAACCTGGCTCTTTCCAGGCACTTGCGGTGGCCCTTCTGTTGTCCCCTGGATGGAGCCCCAGTCTTCAGGCCTCTTACCCTGCCTCTTGCCCCATCCCCAGATCCTCCCCACAGCACAGGGCTAGTCTGCTGGGGTCTGGAGAGAATTAATTAGTTTATTCATGAGAGACACACAGAGAGAGACAGAGACACAGGCAGAGGGAGAAGTAGGCTCCCTGCGGTGAGCCCGATATGGGACTCGATCCCAGGACCCTGGGATCATGCCCTGAGCTGAAGGCAGACGCTCAACCACTGAGCCACCCAGGAGCCTGGGAGTTTAATTAACCAACTCCCGTGAGTTGTTTTTCGCTGTGCTCCTCAAGTGCCAGACAGCACACTGAGGTTACATATAAAAATAACTAACTTCATGGTGTACTCATAACATGTCAGGCAGGACTCTAAGTTCTTGAGAGGCATTAACTCATTCCATCCTCCCAATTATGAGGTGGGTGCTGCCATTATCACTACCTTACATTTTGCTCTAAATCGCCCAGTTATTAAAAAGTGAAGCCAGAACCCAACTCTGCAGCCTGGCCTCAGGGTTCAAGGTCTCCATTAGCAGAGGGACAGCTGACAGATGCTGAGGCACTATGGCAGGCCTCATCCCCAGGAAGAGCCTGGAAGCACCTTGGCACCTGCTGCCCTCTGGAGTTACCTGCAGGATCTGTGCTGGATGGCAGGGCCCGTGGGGTGTACCTTAGTGTCCCCCCTTCTCCAGGCCTATCTCTGTTAGGGACCTTTCCTCAACAGTTGGGGAGACAGAAGTTTACGGAAAAGAGGGTCACTGAGACACAGCTATCCATCTCTTCAATTCCTGTTCACCATCATTTGGCCCAATATTGGGAATGATGTTTCTTGCTGCAAGGTTTTCTCAACTAAACCAGAGAGTCCAGTTTGCAGCTGGGAGTTGTTGCAGATGGCCTTCTACAGGGTCCTCAGGCCCCGACGTCCTGGGGATGTGTGCACTGAGGTCTAAGCACCTATCTGCTCACATTTTCCATCAATGGCCAAAGGTCAACACCATCTGACTGTCTTGTCCCTCCCTCTGGCAAGAGAGGAATGAGAAATGCAATTTTAATATTTCCATTCCAGAACCAACTGCAACCATTAGCATCATGATGATGACTGATGTGCACCGCAGCCTCCTGAGTGGGCTTTTCCAGGAGGCAAGAAGCAAACAGCCCCTTCTGAACTCACAGGAAGGAATGATGACCATAATTCACGCTAGCTGGCAGCTGGGCTTCTCTATACTTCCGAGATTGTTTTACCAGGATGGAAAATTAAGTACACTTTGTATCACTCGATCCTTTTTAACCTGATCTGAACAAGCGTTTTCTGGTTTTGACTTCAACTTGCTTGCAATTCCTGGAATTGCCAGGGGATTTTAATTTCCCACTAGAAACACCACTACCCATTTTATAAACCCTCAGATGATAAGAGACAGAACAAAGGAAAACCACAGAAAGACGCCAACGGGGGTGAAACCTGGCAGATAGGAAATACTTTGACAGGCCCGGGGGGCAGCCTTTTGTAACTATAGGCGGCTCCGTGGAAAGGTGAGGAGGGGATGTTCTCGTGGGCAGCACCCAGCCAGATGAACAGGTGCACGGCGGAGACAACTTCTGCACGGGATATGCAGCAAGGCTGTGAAATCTTATAGTTCTCTTTGGGGACAAGATTATCCACGACCTCTTCTCATTGCCAGAAGCGAGATGATCAGCTCCCGATTCCTATCCTCACTTGAACCCAAGGTGGAAGGCTTCCCTTACCTTCCAAGGGAAGGGACATGACAACCTGCAATGTAATTTCCTGCTAGGCATTCTCTTAATTAACTGCTAGGTAGTTCTGGTAAAATCAGTGTTGTAAAGTGCTCTTCCTTAGTCCAAATTAACTTCCTAAAACTTCCCCAGATTTCTATTTCCTTTCATTTAAATGGTAAATGCCCAACATATCCAACATTGTAACATGAGCCTCTGTGTGTGTGTGTGTGTGTGTGTGTGTGTATTTCTCTGAAATGTAACAGTTTGGGAGATCCAGATAAATTTTTTAGGCCAGGAAAGAATCTTTAACGTCTGCATATCTAATATGTTCTGAATTATGAGTTAGGAGGTGGAGTGTAGGAGGAAGACCATAACCTTCTGCTGAGAGAGGCATCCTGTCTGATGCTGCCCCATTTTTCACTTTAATTCCAGGACCTCATTTTTTTTTCACAGCCAAAAACCGAAAACTTGTTTCCCTGACTGTGCTCTCAGATGCATCCCCTCAAACTGTGATGGCTTTGCCATAGGTTTATCATGCACAATTGCCAATTAAACTGTGCATTTAACCTTTGCACAAAGCACTCCATTTTCTGTTGTTGGAAAACCAAGCTTTTAAGTCAGCCAATCAATTCTGCAAATTATGTAAGTATACAGCACTTGCTTAATATTTATTATGTTGGGCAGTGTAGAATATGAATAGAGTAGTGATAAATAGCACATCTCATATTCCAGATGGGAGAATCAGCCAGAGTTATCGAGATCCAGCAAAGCCCCAGGTATTTTTCCTTATCTGGGGCTTTTCAAATAATGGACAGAAAAAAAAAAATACACTGTGAGGTTGGCAACTGTAATGAGCAGAGTTCAGCTCTATTTTTGTCCGAGAAAATGATTCACTTTCTCTAGCCAACTCTTACCTAATAATAAGGTTTTTTGCCCCCATTTCTGGATCCCTGCAGGTGCCACGAAGGGCTCCAGTGGTAAAAGTTTTTGATATTTTGAGGCTTCAAGTACTGGGAGGCTCTCTTCTTTCCAAGCAGCTGCCAAAAACTGTGGCTGGCTTGGATGTATTAGTAACCAACATATGGGTATTGGTGATTATTTTTCTTTTTTTTTTAATAATGAGGAACTACTCCCCAGTGCCTTTTTCCTGTGTCACGCCACTGAAATAAAGAACAAAAGTGGGACACCTGGGTGGCTCCACAGTTGAGCATCTGCCTTCGGGCTCAGGTCGTGATCCTGGGATCGAGTTCCACATTGGTCTCCCCACAGGGAGCCTGCTTCTCCCTCTGCCTGTATCTCTGCCTCTCTCTGTGTGTCTCTCATGAATAAATAAATAAAATCTTTAAACAAAATGAATAAAAGTAATTTTTAAAATTAAACCAGGACACAAATGTTTTTAAAAATTGACGCTACTTTTACAAAAGTATATTTTCTTCACAATTCCTGTTCACAGACAGATTCTCTGGGTTCTGCTTCTTCATTTATAAAATGAACATATGAACCAGAAGTTCTATTCTGGGTCTTACCCTGTACACACCTCCAGGTCTGTTTGAAAACAAACTTGTAGTTAGAGGGAAAGTCACCTTTGCTCATCTTGCACCTGATCAACTACAAATTCTAGTGACTGCGACCCAGAGTTTTGGAGTCCTGCTCCCTGGAGAATAAATGCAGCAATGCATCCCTAGCAGACTGAGCCATTATACCTTCAGGTGTCTGGATTTAACTGTGACAAGGCACAGAGAACCAAACTGGGAAACTGGTCTGATTTAGTAGCACTGATATTAAATGAGACATCTGTATGTTTTTGGTGTGAATGTTCTGTATATTGTTTTTTTCAAAACCATGCAAATTGATAAATATACTATATAAAATCTGAAAGTAAAATGTACATCCTCCAAAGGCTGCACCTTCTTATGACATAGAAACAAATGACATTACACTTGCAAATTCAATTCAAAATGTCAGGAAATGTGTATGATTAGGTTTTCACAGTTACAATGATTAACCCGGGTTGCTTGATTACACCCTGGATTCCGAAGCAGCAGACCGTCACTGGGAGCATCTACATGTGCGCCATGTGGGTGTGTTAATGTTGCTTTGCCAACAACATACTTCACATTTTCATCTCGATATTTCACCCCATAAAATTCTCCTGATCTGAATATACAAAACTCCCTTCCTTGAGTCTCTAATTATGTGCCATTTCATGGAACTGACATCGAGAAGCGCATCTGCAGGCCCCTTTCCCTCTTCACTCTACGACTCTTCTGAGTGTTTGGTCGGATACATTCAAGAATGCCCTACCCACACGCCACGCATGCAAGAAAACTCGGAGCTTCACCTCTGGTGCGACATCACATACATTTACAAGAATCGTCTATTCCAGTGCAATTCGCGTAACACAAAAATCACCCACTTTAAAGTGAATGATTCAGTCACTTTTATTATGTTCACAATGTTGTGCCTCCGCCACCTGATTAATTAATCACGCCACCGTGATTAATTTCTGAAACCTTTCCATTGCTCATGCGAGACCCATCACCTATGTTTCACGAGGGCATGTCCACAATTTCTGATGCATGTGGGGCACATAAATGAACGGAGATCGTGGTTGACTTTATGAAATCTCGCTGTCATCGTCTGGATGGGTCGGTGGGGCTGCAGGGCAGGTGAGGGGCAGCACTGAGCTCCAGGAGCTCAATTAACTTGGTTGCATCAGCTCAAACACCCTGGAAAAGTTTCTGACATATGTGAAAAGATCACTTTGTAAAGCTGTTGAGACCCCAAGTCAGCGATGTATCTGAAACCAGATACGTTCAGGCATACGCACCGAAGGCTTCTCTCCTCAGTCTCTGGCAAACTTCCTCCACAGGGCTCCGCACTGTGGGGACAGGGGCAGGGGTGACAAGTGGTGGGGGGCAGGGGTGACATGTCACGGGGGCTGTGGGTCTGCGTGAGGCGGGGCATGGCGGTAACCCAGAGAGCGCCCAGGGGACCAGGATGGTAGGAGGCCTGGCCATCCTGGACTCAGGGTCAGAGGGAAGCCAGGTGGGAGCTGGCAGGCTGACATGTCCCCGAGGACGGGGAGGACCAGAGCAGGTGGGATGTCCCACCAGTAGCGTGAGGACTGACAGCCTTGCACCAGGGCAACTAAGGCATCCTATTTCATGCTGGGAGATGTCTTGCCCCTTTGCTGCTTCTCTAAGAACTGTCCTTCAAACATGTTCACAAGCCTGAGGCTCAGGATGTCCGGGGGACACGAGCCCAGGCTCCTGTACACTATGCAGAGAGGTCATGGCCGTTCTGGGGACTGTGAATGTTGGGGTGGCCAAGCGTCCCCCGAGGGGCGAGTGCTAATAGGGCATCTCCATGCCTCTTCCTACAGTTCTAGCTTTGGCAAACTTTAAGAGGTTGATACTCAGCCATAAGGAATCTGTGAGGCGAGACCTTTGCGTCTTTGTCACTGAGTGAAGGGTACCCTCCAGCTCTGATGTCCCTGGATCCCTACTCCAGGTTTCAGATCCTCAGGACTCTTCCAGCATGGAACCACATGAGCATACACGAATAGTCTCCAGACAAAAGTGCTTAGTGCAGAAGGCCCGGAAGTTTGCATATAGCCAACTGCATTTATGGGACCTTCTGAAAATGAAAGGTGGAGCAGAGCGGAGAACAGATTAGTGGGTGCCAGGGCTCAAGAGCAGTGTGGGCCGGTGGGAGTGGCAACAAAAGGCCAACAGGGGTCATCCTTTCAGGGATGGAAAAGTCCTATGTCACGGCTGCATCAACATCAGCGTCCTGCTTGTGGTATTGTGCTGGACAAAACGTGGTTCAGCTCAGGAAAGAGTTACTGTGACATCCTCATTCTGGGATGAAGCACTGGTTACTTGTGTGTGTGTGAAGAACTCTAGGGAATGACCACCTACATGTATATGGTACAGCACACACCGCACACACACATACACACACACGTGCACATATTCACGCATGCACACGGGCACAAGGTCACGAGCCAGTTAGTAGCAGAAGGAGAGGAGCCTCCTGGATCACTGCTGCTTCCAGGCAAAGCTTTCCCACAAAATCAATCATGTCACAGAAAAGAAACATGCTTCTCCACCCCCACACACACACACTTAACCTTGCCGATGACCTGCCACAAGGGTGTCAACAGTCGTGTGGTTTCCGTCTGTCCACAGAAATCAGCGCCCCCACGTGTGAGCAGCATCCCTTCAACTGAGCCTCATCAGGGTTTGTCATCTGTTCACATCAGGGGAGGGAGGCTAATGATGATAATTAACTCCCCTTATATTAAAAGCACCCGTGGGTCACCAAGTAATCAATCCTTCTCAGTGTCACTCTGGGCAAGGCTGAAATGCCCTCTGTTCCATTGCAGGCTGGGCCAGTAAGCAAGGATCGCGGGTGAGAAAAGGGAGGAGAAGCCCATGCCTCCCTCCCACCAGCCCCCCCAAGGCGGCACATGCACCTTGGAAGCGGTCTGTTCCCGGATGACGCCTCTTCACCCAGTTAAAGCAATTTCCGTTTAACTTTCCACCCTGTGCGTGCCGTGACGGTGATGATGCCCCCAGACACTCCGTGCCTGACACTGATCGTGCCACAGCCATTCCCGCGTGCCACACACTCCACTGCGGGCTGATCGGACAGGTACACACACACCCAGGGAATCCCAGCTGTACAGTTGAAGAAGAGATGGGGTCATTAAATGAAATGAATGCCCTTCCAGGACTCCTTCTGGGGGATGCAGGCCCCAGAAGGGCAGGGGACATGTCCCTGCACATGCTAATAGCTTCTACAACACCAGCTAACTCACAGTATTACCAGCAGTTTCCGGAGCCTTCTATCACTTAGGCCCTTGCCATGTGCCCCAACACTCCCGAGACACCCCCCACCCAAGCAGCTACCACAGCCTCCTCTGTTTCCCTAAATGCAGAAAAATAGCCCGGCACAGAGGGTGCAGAGCAGGGCCTCAGTGTCACAGGCATGGAGAAGCCACCTGAGCAAAGCCTGGTGCACCTGCCTGG
The DNA here is from genome assembly GCF_003254725.2 of Canis lupus dingo. Taxonomy (NCBI): domain Eukaryota; kingdom Metazoa; phylum Chordata; class Mammalia; order Carnivora; family Canidae; genus Canis; species Canis lupus. Next base: position 18,474,481 of record NC_064258.1, on the reverse strand, counting down.
AGAGCAGATGCCACAGCACCTGGGCTTCATAGACCAGAGCCTCGTAGTTTCCTAGTGCTCACCGCCAGCTCTGCTCTCCCGCACCCACACCCACGCACGTGCTCGGGGGTCCCTGGATCTATCAGCTCTGTGCACCTCACCTGGCCACATCTGCCTGGTGAAACCTCGTCCTAGCTGAGGTCCCTCGCAGATGCTGGGGACGGTTGTGTGACTGCTGCACAGAGCCCGGACCCCATGTCCTGACCTGCCCCTGACCTGGGGGTCAGGAAGCCACAGAATGAATGACCTCTGAGGGCCAGGCCACACCACTGCACCTTGACATGGCCTCGGCCTCGGATGGTGGCCCTGCCCACAGTCTGTGGCAGAAACTGCTCCTCCAGTGATGGGAGCTGGGGCCTGGTGTATCCCAATCATTAGCTCCATACTCCGCTATCTACTTTAATATCAGAACATGGGCAAAATCACACTCCCTAAATGCTAACTGCAAACATGACCTGCTGTACATCATCTCCATAGCTAATGCTCTTAATAACTCTCTTGTGAATGTATTATTAGGGTTATAAATATTATTACTCTTATTTTCAAGAAGAAAAAAATATCTTAAATAGTGAATGGTCAAGTCAGAACTCAGTCCCAGGCCTGTCTGAGTTTAATATTCTCATCTGTCACCTTCGTGATCTATTGCTGCCATAAAAAAAAAAGCCGACCTGTGTCCACAGCAGGAGAAAAATTCTGCTCGGTGTGTGCGTGTGTATGCATGTGTGTAGTGGTTGATATTTGGGGATGATTCGAGAGCCTGCTGTAGCCCAGGGTCTGAGCTAAGCTCTGGGACATAGGGATGAGATTAGACCTGTTCCTTGCTTTCAAGAAATACATTAAAAAAACAACACTGCCCTCCTGCAGGAGGGGTGTGTGATGGGGGGAGAGTCAAGTTGGGGAGCCATGGGCGCGGGGACCTCGCAAGAGTCCACTCGGAGATGGACCAGGTCCCGGGGTCAGCCCCAGAGGTGCTGGGAGCGGGCAGCCAGTTCAGAGTGGCCGGAACAAGTGGAAAAGCTTGCATTTTCTCGGAAATACGGGAACGTGCTCACAGAAAGACCTAGCTGTGGCGTCCTTTCCCCTTCGTCCCTGCAGCACTGCTTGATTCAAAACTCTCCCCAGCCTTACTGAGATATAACCGACCCGGCCCGGGCAAGCCCAAGGCGCACCACGTGACGACATGATGGGCACAGACACCGCTTCCCTGGCGCCACCGCCGCTCATCTTCGCGTGCGGCCCTGGGGACAGCTCGGACCCTGGACCCCGTGTCTCGGCAGCTTTCATGTGCAGGACCCAGGAATGCACGACGTCAGCTCTGCTTCTGCTTGCCTCTCTCTGCCCCGACCGAGCGGTCCGTGATCACGCTGCCCACACGTGTAGGGCACGCTGCCCGCAGGTGTCTGCAGCCAGTGCTCGCTCCCTGTGCAGCCTCGGCTGGTGTGGGCACCGGACCTCGTGCCTTCACCACACCGTATCAGGCCACTGGCGTACTCAACCCTCCCAAACTCACGCCAAGAGAACGAGTCCTCGCCTCCACTTTCAGGTGATACTAACTGCAGGGAAGGACAAGGTGCCAAATAAAAACAAAACAAAAATCAGTATCTACCAGGTGTTTGATCCGGGCTGCCTTATAATCCGTACCACACCATCGGATGTGAGAGCTACGGTAAATAGTGAAACAGAAATAGAGCAGGAAATTTAAGTCACTAGCTTTGGCCTCAAAGTCAAGAGATGGCAAGTGGCACATGAATTTAAATCTTCTTTCTTATTTTAAAAGTTATTCCTATTTGCTGTGGTCATCAAGACAGTGTGGTACTGGCACAAAAACAGACACATAGATCAATGGAACAGAATAGAGAACCCAGAAGTGGACCCTCAACTTTGTGGTCAACTAATATTCAATAAAGGAGGAAAGACTATCCACTGGAAGAAAGACAGTCTCTTCAATAAATGGTGCTGGGAAAATTGGACATCCACATGCAGAAGAATGAAACTAGACCACTCTCTTTCACCATACACAAAGATAAACTCAAAATGGATGAAAGATCTAAATGTGAGACAAGATTCCCTCAAAATCCTAGAGGAGAACACAGGCAACACCCTTTTTGAACTCGGCCACAGTAACTTCTTACAAGATACATCGACGAAGGCAAAAGAAACAAAAGCAAAAATGAACTATTGGGACTTCATCAAGATAAGAAGCTTCTGCACAGCAAAGGATACAGTCAACAAAACTCAAAGACAACCTACAGAATGGGAGAAGATACTTGCAAATGACCTATCAGATAAAGGGCTAGTTTCCAAGATCTATAAAGCACTTATTAAACTCAACACCAAAGAAACAAACAATCCAATCATGAAATGGGCAAAAGACATGAAGAGAAATCTCACAGAGGAAGACATAGACATGGCCGACACGCACATGAGAAAATGCTCTGCATCACTTGCCATCAGGGAAATACAAATCAAAACCACAATGAGATACCACCTCACACCAGTGAGAATGGGGAAAATTAACAAGGCAGGAAACAACAAATGTTGGAGAGGATGCGGAAAAAAGGGAAACCTCCTGCACTGTTGGTGGGAATGTGAACTGGTGCAGCCACTCTGGAAAACTGTGTGGAGGTTCCTCAAAGAGTTAAAAATAGACCTGCCCTACGACCCAGCAATCGCACTGCTGGGGATTTACCCCAAAGATTCAGATGCAATGAAACGCCGGGACACCTGCACCCCGATGTTTCTAGCAGCAATGTCCACAATAGCCAAACTGTGGAAGGAGCCTCAGTGTCCAACGAAAGATGAATGGATAAAGAAGATGTGGTCTATGTATACAATGGAATATTCCTCAGCCATTAGAAACGACAAATACCCACCATTTGCTTCAACGTGGATGGAACTGGAGGGTATTATGCTGAGTGAAGTAAGTCAATCGGAGAAGGACAAACATTATATGGTCTCATTCATTTGGGGAATATAAATAATAGTGAAAGGGAATATAAGGGAAGGGAGAAGAAATGTGTGGGAAATATCAGAAAGGGAGACAGAACATAAAGACTCCTAACTCTGGGAAATGAACTAGGGGTGGTGGAAGGGGAGGAGGGCAGGGGGTGGGGGTGAATGGGTGACGGGCACTGAGGGGGGCACTTGACGGGATGAGCACTGGGTGTTATTCTGTATGTTGGTAAATTGAACACCAATAAAAAATAAATTTATTTTAAAAAGCAAAATAAAAGTTATTCCTAAAGGTAGACCCAGTTACATAGTTTATGCTTTTCCTATCCAATAGAATCACAACACACGCATTTCCTAATTGCTCTCTCGAAGTCACCCCCAGCTGTGGCTCCATCTCTAGCCCCGGCTCACACACAGTCGAGAGAGGACAGGGATGATGGACAGTCACTGCATGGAGCCAGCCACAACGCTCCCCATTTCATCCTGCCAACCCAGTGCCTTCCTATTTATGAGTGTCCCGGAGAAGAGCCTGAAGGGTTTTCGGAATCTAAATGTGGATGAGGCCCTGACTGCAATGATGTTTTAGGCAGTCGTCAGCCGAGACCAGCATTCCACTAACTCCAAGTCCCAGGAAAAATCCAGCTCTAAAATGAAAATTGTTTCCCCTACCACCTGCAACTATAATTGAAGTTTTCCTTTCCACTGCTGATTATGAAAATTCGGTAATGTCAGAGCGTCCAGCTAGAGCGGCTGAGCCACACCTTGCATTTCTTTCACTAATGTCTGAGGGGTGCCCTTTGTTGGAGGAAGGGGAAGTCACAATTAAAAAAAAATGGAAGCCAATTCTAAAAAGATTGCTGCAAATATTTGACAGTGAGGCCCATCCAAAGGAGATTAGGAAGTTTGGCTTCCTTGGATAGCATTTTTATTTTTATTTATTTTACTTATTTATTGTTTTTTAAAATATTTTATTTATTTATTCATGAGAGACACAGAGAGAGCCAGAGACACAGGCAGAGGGAGAAGCAGGCTCCATGCAGGGAGCCCGACGTGGGACTCGATCCGTGGACTCCAGGATCACACCCTGGGCTGAAGGCAGATGCTCACTGCTGAGCCACCCAGCTGTCCCTTATTTATTGTTTTTAAAAGATTTTATTTATTCATTCATGAGCGACACAAGAGAGAGGCAGAGACACAGGCAGAGGGAGAAGCAGGCTCACTGAGGGGAGCCCGATGCGGGACTCAATCTCAGGATCCCAGGATCACGCCCTGAGCCGAAGGCAGACGCTCAACCCTGAGCCACCCAGGTTGCCCTATATAGCATTTTTAAATGCTGAGCCTCACAGCTGCTGTCAATACAAGACTAACATTCAACAAGTGAAACACTTTGCAACCTAGCATTTCCCAGGTACTAAAATAATAATAGCACCATTTTGATTTGCCTTTAATTGCTTACTATTCCACCAAAGAAAGCTCAAGAGAAACAATACACAATATTTGCAACCTAATCCACGAGAGCAAATGGCTTCCTCATAGGAGTCCTCCTTGGACAGAAACCACTACGCTGCACCTGTTTTGCAATCTTCTGGGAGGACAACGCCCCAGAATGGCCTCAGTAGTCTTGGCTACTGACCTTTGGCGTCTGTACTAGCCACGAATGCTCAGACCTTCCTCTCAGTGGCTCCAGTGGTTTCTGAAGACCCCAGGGTGTTCCACCTTTCTTTCCAGTGGTTCTCACTCTTGGCTGCCCATCAGAGCCGCTGGGGACTTTCAAAACTCCCAAAGTCCAGGCCACACTCTGGAATGATGAAGCCAGACTGTCCGGTGTGTGGGCAGAAAGGGTAGGTGGAAAGCCCTTGCCTGGTGACCCCGGGGCGGCCTCAGAGGGGACTGCACCCCACCCCCGGCCTGCAGAGTGCCCTGTCTTCCAAAGGGGCTCTGCACTGTCAGAGGAGTTTCTCAAAAGCAGCCATGGAGGGAAAAATGCCATCAGGTCTGTTTTTCTATCATTAACACGGTGCTAGACTCACACCCAAGTTGTTCATGAATGATGGGTAAATAAGTGGAATAAGCACGTTGTCTAACTCAGCTACCAGTACAGTTGTTTGGGCTAAAATATAACCAGCAAACCCTCTCCAAATGCTCCTGGAGAAGATTCCAAATTTGGTGGGAGGGGGAGAGAGGGAGCTGAGGTCCTGACTCAGGAGGTGAGGCAGCCCCCCAAAAACTTCATTCAGATGATCACAACTGGAGTCCCCAGACAGGCCCCTTCGTGTGGGCAAACCCCACAGAAATGTCACCTATAAATCCATAGCCCAGGGGAGTAGAAGAGCACAACAAGGATTTGGGGGTATTGTAACGATGACCAACAGACAATGAGGTCATGTTCATCAGGGGCTTTGTCAGGGAAACTCAGGAAAGGATGCTGTAGGTCCAGAACAGGAAGATATAACAAATACCAGGCCTTAACAGCTCCTTGCGTACTCATTAGGCTCTTGGCTAATGCTGAGACTCATTCCTCAGCTTGGAGAATAACGGTCAATTCACAAGACAAAGTAAAAGAAAACAGCCTTGGGACCCCTCTGCTGCCCACATGCACTGCAATGATTGATTTCATGTGTCAGTTGTGTTAGGGGAGCCCAGATATTCAGCCAAACACTATTCTGGTGTTTCTGGGAGGGTGTCTTTGCATGAGATTAACATCTGAACCAATAAACTGAGTAAACCAGATTGCCCTGATGTGGGTGGGCCTCATCCAATCAGTTGAAGGTCTGAATAGAACATAAAGGGTGATCCTCCCACAAATACGCAGGAACTCTCCTGGCCTGACTGCTATGAGCTGGGACATTGGTCTTTTCCTGACTTGGGACTTGAATGGAAACATCAGCTCTTCCTGGGTCTCCAACCTGCAGAACTTTGGCCCGGAACTTACACCACCTGCTCTCCTGGTTCTCAAGTGTTTGGTCTCAGACTGGCACAGCACAGCCCACAAACTCACCTGCTGGTCAGACCGTGGGACTCTGAGATGATAATCCAGTTTCTTACAATAAGACTCTGTACCGATCTAGCCCCTACTACTGCTATTCCTCTGGAGATCCCTGACTCATGCATGAATGCACCTGCCATCTGCATACCTGCATATGTTCTAGGTACAATCTGTGACCACCTGGATGGCGGATTACCCCTGTCATACCCCATCAGTTGTATAATGCTTAGACTGCCAGCGTGATTTTAAAATATAAGAAGTGAGAATTATGCTAAGGACCATTTATCCACTCTCCCATCCTCTGCATGAGTGAGAGAACAGACCAAAGATTACGCATCAAGCCACAAAACAACCACGTCTGTATATAAGGAAAGGAGAGAGCTCAAAAGAATGTTGCTGCATTAGGGACACATAAGCGTGACATATATCACCCAGGGGCTCTATGCTCTTGGACAGTCAAAAGCTCGAACACCTACAGATGTCCTTTCTGGTACATATGCCAAGCCCTCAGCAGTGGGAAGAATCAGTTGAGCCCCGAGTCCATCTATCACACCCAAAACGACTCTGCTTCCTGCCCAGGGTGCCAATGATGTCATTGGAAAGAGTGATTCATCTCTCGTGCTTCTGGGGAGGGGGCCAGGTGCTGGACACGCTGCTCCTGTTGGAAGGAAACTCTAGATCTGAGCAGTGGAGGGGCTAGGCCCTCTGCCCTTTTCTGTCCTGGTGGTGTGATTGTTATTCACACCACCTAGGTGAATGTTATTGTGTGAATGTTATTCACACCGCCTAGGTGAATGTTATTAGGTCAGGTCAGGATATGAACTCAAAGCAATGACATTCTAAATTAACTGCTTGGTGACATAATCTATATTAATTGAACACTATTGATTCTTATTGAGAACAAATGGGCATCTTGGCATGGAAATATTGGTATGTCAAAAGGGCTTCCTTAGAGTACCTCACTGTCAATAGATAAAGCTGACGGAATGGGGTCAGCATGTAGTGCCTCCTATGGTCCTGTGTCATGGTATCATAGATCCGGAAGTGGAGCATAAGAGGCAGATTTCAGGGAATGCTTCATTACCCGCCCCCTCCCGCCCGGCCCGGGCTACCTTGTGCTTTCACCAGCAGTCAGCACTGTCCTCTGCTGCTGAGAGATTCTGAGATGGGGGTTCCCCCTGAGTACCAGTCAGGAGGAAGAGGGCTTTCCTTTAGCTGTGCAACCAGTTTCTAATAAATGCAAAAGGAGCGACATAATAGAATTTATCTTTTAGAAATATCGCCTAGCAGCAGCAAAGTGGACAAGAAGTTGTGGAGATTAGGGGCAGGAAGGTCACTGCAGTGGCAAGTGCCCAGCACTCAGGGGGACGCAGTATGGTGATGGCTCTGAGTGCAGCTTTCACCTGCACTTTCTCTTATGTTTTCCCGGCCTTCCCAAAGCAATCCAGTTGGACATTGGGCTCACAATGTGAGGAGTAAAACTCAGAGCAACAGATGAGTGTCTGGGTGTGTGCTCTGACTGTTCCCAGCAGTCTGGTAGCAGAGGTCAGTTTCCCATTCTGCTCCAGTCAGACCCATGGCGCTACTGCACCTGTAACTGAACACTCTTCATATATGTCAGAAGTGTGATTCTGGAAGGTTTTATACCGAGTATGCTGTCATTATAGACCTAATTTGTGGAGAAAGGGTAATTGTTTTAAAAATGGTGTTGGAACATCAGGTAGCCATATGCAAAAAAAACAAAACAAAAAAACTTTAATCCATACATCATATAATATATAAAAACTATCTCAGAATTTCTGACTGGAAAGTCTAAACATAAAGGCTAAATTTATAAGATCTTCAGACAAAAGACAGGAGAAAATCTCTGTGACCTTTTATTAGACAAAGAGTTCTTAGATATGTCACCAAAAACAAGATCCCTTAGAGAACCAACTGGTACACTGGACGGCATCAAGATAAAAACCTTCTGTCAGAACAGAATGAAAAGAACAGTTACAATTTGGGAGAAAATATTTGTCGATCATATAGTAGCCAAAGGACTTGTACCCAGAATATATAAAGAACTCTCAAAATTTAATAATAAGAAAACAAAACCTCAATTATAAAATGTACTAGAGATTTGAACAGACATTGCTCCAAAGCAGATACACAGATGACAAATAAGCCCATGGAAAGATTTTCAGCAACATTCCTCATTAGGGAAGTGGAAACAAAGCCATAATGTCGTATCTCTACACATCCATTAGGAGGAGGAAGGAAAGATTCCCGACCATAAAAGAATGCATACTCCCTGATTCCACGTGTACAGTTCTCAGAAAGGCTAACCCTTGGTGGCTGAAAGCAGATCGCTAGCTTCTTGGGGTGGGGCCCAGAGTCGGGGACACCAGGGAACTGTTAGGGGCCATGATGCATTCATTATCTTGATCGTAGGGTTGGTTTCTGGATATATACACATGCCGAAGCTTAGCAAATTGTATGCTTCAAATATGGGCTCTTGGTCATGTTATTTATCTGCCCCAAACATCATTTGCCTGTTCAAAAAGATAATTAGAATTCTATACATAAAATCCATATCTTTTAATGTTGATTTTTCTGATAATCTCCCCTTTTATTTCACCCTCTGGATGTATTGTACCAAGACTCTGATTTCCATGTGTCTTCGTCCTGTACATACAAATATCCACAATTTGCCTTTATCAGGAAGAAGCGACATACTGGTTTTCATTTTTAAAAATTTCGTTTATATTTAAGTTTGTTAACGTATAGTGTATTATTAGTCCCAGGGGCAGAGTTTATTTTTTTATTTTTTTATAAATTTATTTTTTATTGGTGTTCAATTTGCCAACATATAGAATAACACCCAGTGCTCATCCCATCAAGTGCCCCCCTCAGTGCCTGTCACCCAGTCACCCCTGGCCCACCTCCCCTTCCACCACCCCTAGTTCGTTTCCCAGAGTTAGGAGTCTCTCATGTTCTGTCTCCCTCTCTGACATTTCCAGGGGAAGAGTTTAGCGATTCATCAGTTACATATAACACCCAGTGCTCATCACATCACGTGTCCTCCTTAATGCCCATCCCCAGTTATCCCATCTTCCATCCCCCAGTTACCCCATCCCCCTTTCCCCGACCCCCACCCCAGACTCTTGGTCTGTTTCCTAGAGCTCAGCATCTCTTATGGTTTGCCTCCCTTTCTGTCTTCACCTTATTTTGTTTTTCTCCCCCTTCCCCTATGATCCTCTGTTTCATTTTTTAAATTCCATATATGAGTGAAGTCATATGGTATTTGTGTTCCTCTGACTTACTTATTTCACTTACCATAATATCCTCTAGTTCCATCTACATCATTGCCAATGGCAAGATTTCATTCTTTGTGATGGCTAATATTCCATTACACACACACACACACACACACACACACACACACACCTCACATCGTTATCCATTCATCTGTCCATCGACATCTGGGCTCTTTCCATAGTATAGCTATTGTGGACATTGCTGTTATAAACATTGGCATGCAAGTGCACCTATGAATCACTATTTTTGTGTCCTTTGGGTAAATACCAAGTAGTGCAATTGCTGGGTCATATACGGTAGCTTTATTTTTAACCTCTTGAGGAATCTCCATACTGTTTTCCAGAGTGGCTATACCAGTTTGCATTCCCACTACCAGTATAAGAGGGCTCCCCTTTCTCCATATCCTTGCTAGGATATGTTGTTTCCTGTGTTGTCAATTTTGACCATTCTGAACAGTATGAGGTGACATCTCACTGTGGCTTAATTTGTATTTCCTTGATGCTGAGTGATGTTGAGTATTTTTTTCATATGTCTATTTGGCCATTTGTATGTCTTCTTTGGAGAAATGTCTATTCATGTCTTTTGTCCATTTCTTAACTGGAGTTTTTGTTTTTTGGGTGTTGAGTTTGATACATTCTTTAGAGATTTTAGATATTAACCCTATATCTGATATGTCATTTGCAAATATATTCTCCCATTCCATAGATTCCCTTTTGGTTTTGTTGTTTCCTTAAAATAAAACATCAATGCACAGAAGTCTGTTACATTTCTGTAAACTAATAATGAAGCAGCAGAAAGAGAAATCAAGGAATCAATCCTATGTACAACTGCACCAAAAACCATAAGATACCTAGGAATAAACCTGACCAAAGAGTAAAAGATATGTACTCTGAAAACTAGAGAACACTTATGAAAGAAATTGAGGAAGATACAAAGAAATGGAAAAACATTCCATCTTCATAGATTGGAAGAGCAAATATTGTTAAAAATGTCTATACTTCCCAAGGCAATCTACACATTCAATATGATCCCTACCAAAATGCCACCAGCATTTTTTACAGAGCTGGAACAAATAATTCTGAAATTTGTATGCAACCAGAAGACACCCCCAAATAGCCAAAAGAATTTGAAAAAAGAAAACCAAGGCTGGACGCATCACAATTCTGGACTTCAAGCTCTATTACAAAGCTTTAGTCATCAAGATAGCATGGTACTGGCACAAAAACAGACACACAGATGAGTGGATCAGAACAAAGAACCCAGAAATGGACTCTCAACTCTATGGTCAACTCATCTTCGACAAAGCAGGAAAGACTATCCAATGGAAAAGGGACAGTCTCTTCTATAAGTGATATTGAGAAAATCGGACAGCAACATTCTGAAGAATGAAACTGGACCACTTTCTTACACCATACACAAAAATAAACTCAAAATGCATGAAAGGACCTAAATGTGAGGCAGGAATCCATCAAAATCCTAGAGGAGAAGACAAGCAGCACCTCTATGACCTCAGCCCCTGCAACTTCTTCCTAGACACGTCTTCAGAGGCAAGAGAAACAAAAGCAAAAATCAACCATTGGGACTTCATCAGGATAAAAAGCTTTTGCACGACATCCTGGTTTTTCAAACAACACCAGCACTTACAGCACCTGAAAATGGGGTGGGTTTCTCAGTTCCACAATGACAAACATTTAAGGAAAAAAAAAATCCAATCTTATCAAGGTGAGCAGTATCTCAGGCCTACAGACAGTTCTTCTCTGGGGTTAAGCAGCTTCTGGGATGGGTAATCCCTTTTCCCAGACGCTGTCAGAGCCAAGTCAAACTGGGCACAATGTCTTCCTTTAGGAAAAAAACCCTGCTACTTCACATATTTACCACCACTGTGCTTCAGAGGCAAGAAAGACTTAGGCTCTAAGCTTCTCTTTTGGCACTCAAGGCCAGTCCAGACCTTGGAGGTGCTCCCACACACAGCGGGAGCACACTGGGATGCTGGATTGGTCCTACCCTGCCCAGGAGGCAGGAATGCATCATTTGCTTCCCTCTGATTTTAGGACTTCTGCTTGAACTTGAGCATGTTACTCTTGGGACCTATCTCTCCCTGTTCCTTCACAGATCCTGGTTTCTCCATTCTTGGAGGATTCCTCCCCCATGGGAATTGTTTCCCATGGGAGACATCAAATGTGTGAGACCAGCAGTGAGGACACAGGGTTTAAGACCTCCCAAACTCACGTAGCTACCCCACACTTCAAACTTGTTCACCATTCTTGCCGACATGTGACATGCAGTGTCACCCCGTTCTGAGACATAAGCTTTCCTGGCTGTGTCCCTCCATTTGACCCGATTCTTCATATCCCCTCAACCAAATTTCTGTTTATTAAAATCTTACCCACCATTTAAGGCTTCAATCAAAACAAAACTCAGCCCCTCTATTTCAATTTTGCTCCAACAAATATCCAACCCTTGCTTTTCCAGGAAGAATCAAGAAAATAAAATATCAAACAACAAATCTAGAGAAACTGGTATGTACAATGGGCATCTATTTATTGCACATGCAAATGCTGTTTTTCCTGGTTCTATCAGCACCTCCAAGATTTCTAGCACATGTCTGCACAGACAGGTAGAGCTCAATAACAGACTGAAGAGAATCTGAAAGTATAATGTTTGTGTTATTTATAGCAAAACCATTCTAACATTTTCAATCTGGTGTTGAAATTTGCATGTAAATAGCCATGCGCAAGGACTCTCCGCAACACATATGCATCCTCAGTTAGCTCATCCACAGCAACAGAAGGTAAAAATGCCTAAGACCTTCTTGTTTGTTCACCTAAGTGTATGTGTATATATATATATATATATACACATACATATATACATGTATGTATATGAACAATTATCTCCAAGTGTTAGTATTTACTGAACATTCTGAAGGGAACACACATGAACTCCCAAATTTCTACCTGGAAATAATCAATGTGCCTCAGCTCAACAGCTCCCAACTTCCTCAATGCTCACTAATACAGGTGTGCCCAGCACCTGGCCTTGGACCATCCTAGGCACCCCCAAACTGTACCTCCAACTCTCCATCTTAGATACCTATCTCACTAGCTGGGGTGCAATATGCTTGTTTGCATAAGACTCCATAAAATGTCATGTTTTGATGACTCAAATCACACCGTACTCTCTGGACTCCATTTGGTCCATATGGGGATTTTTTTTTTTTTTGAACTTATTTTTAAGCATCTAGTTGAAGTGTCTCCTCTTTGTGATCTTCCTCCAAGCTCCCTGCCTTCCACACAAAATGAACTGTCCTGTTTGGGTATTTCAAGAGCACTTTATCCCTCTTCTTATCTGGCACCTTACAACCCCACTTTCTTGTGCTAAATTCCTGTGCCAAATGCAAATGCAGCTAGGGCCTTCTTCATGTCTCTATCTGAATGTCCTGGAGGGCCTACATGATGCCTGGTTCTGAGAAACGTGGGGAACTGAAACATCAGTTAAGTAGTAGGAAGATATGGGCTAGCTTTTGAGGGATCAAATTTGGGGGACTTTAAAGGTGGGAAAAGCTGTTATTAATAGGTGAGCTCATCAAGTAGGAAATCAGAGTTTCTGTAAGGAATAGTTGATGCTATCAACACGTTCTATAGCTGGAAAAAAACCCAAAAGTTCAATGTTAAAAAGAAATTCAGTGATAAATTTCCACTCAGCTACATATGCTTTTAAAATCTTTGCAGACAAGGCATCCTGATCTACATGGCTCCTCGAAATCCTCTTTACTTCACTTTCGGCATTCCTGAAGCTAAAGGCAGGAGGAAGATACTTAAACATTAAGGGACAGCAATCTACCAGCATCTGTCCCCTAAAAGGCTTAGGTTAAGCGCTTGTTTTTTTTTTTTTTCCTACCTTCTTTTTCTAACTGATAAACTGTAGAGCAGAAATACTCAGCTTCCTAAATCAAAGGGCTATCTTAAATTCAAAGGTGAATAACAAACAATGCATATATAATGCCTACATATAATGGCTAATAGCCAAACCACCTAATGATGTTAATATTCCTAAAGAGGAAAAAAATATATTCCTAGAGGGCCAGGCAAGTACAAAAACAACAGAGAAAAGGAAATCTTTTCTGATGTTTTTAGATAATATGGTAATGTTAATATCAGCAATGAGACTGAAGTACATGCAAGTGATTAAAAACAGACTTGATGAATTCCTAAGTGATTCATAATCAATCATAAATTTTAATGTATACAATAAAGTAGATTTAAGCTAGCTTCAACCATCCACCCACCCATCTACCCACTCACTCACCCATCCATTTACTCAACCTCTCACCTATCCATCCATCTACCCACCTCCCCAACTACCCATCCATCCACTCACCTACCCATCTGTCCACCTATCCATCCACCCCACCCAATTATCCAACCAGTCAGCCAGCCAGCCACCCATCCACCCACCCACCCATAATCTACCCATTTATCCATCCACTCACTCATCCATATACCTATCCATCCACCCAACCCTCCATTCAATGGACATTTAGTTAGCACACACACCTGTAGTCTACATGCTGTAGCTACAAATTAATTATGGGCTAGCGCCCTCAGAAAAAGGAAAGAGTAGAGTAAAAAGCCTATGCCTGCACATTACATTTGTGATCTCACTTACTTCGCACAAAATCTCACAGGACAAGTAATCTTATCACTATTTCACAGGATAAGTAATCTTATCACTATCTCAGATGAGGCAGCTGAGAAAGAGTGATTAAGGAACCACTCAAGTTACCCGAATAAGTCCATCTGCCTGCAAAAGAGGTTCTCTACATACTCACCATCAGGAATCATTATCCACCTTTTCTTCATTAAGATGTCAATAATCATATTTAAATTATAATTTTTCAAAAACCTTACAAGTGTGTTTCCATTTCACATGCTCATTTTTCCAATCATTGATTCAGTCTAGGCAACATTTGCAGAGAATGGTATCCACAGTCAGAGCACAGACTCCCCACTCATTCTGCTAATAATAAAACATCAGCAGACTCTCCAGTTCACAAGTTTGTTCCCTGGGCTTCTCTACAACCCTATCAGTTGCTCTTTGGTTAGCATCTGAGAATTTACAGCTCATATATGAATGTTTCCCCTTATAAAATATTCAGCATGTTTTCTTTTCAAATGCCTGATAATAGAAACTTTCTCGGTTCCAACATGAGAACAAGTTAATGCAGTCTTCTCAAAGATTTTGTTGGTGAGGAACAGTTCTTTGGGGGACCATCCCATGAAAAACTTACTTGGTCTTCTTTTTTCTTTAAGAAGCAACAGTTCCTGCCAGCACACAAGGTGAATTCGTGTGTTTTTAGTACTTTGGAGAAAAATCGGCCCTATTTATCCTCGTTCTGTTCTCAGCTCATCAGAAAGGTCCATCTGTTTAATCGATAGCAAACCCAAATAATCCGTTCTGGTTCACTAGGGGTAGGGAAAAAAATCTTTAAAGAAAACCAACACTGCAGCTGAGTTCCTGAACATATTTGCAGAAAAAATTACACAGTGTGAAGTAAGTGTGTACTTAAGCCCTCTCTACGTTGGGGTTGAACAGAAGACAGAAGGACTTGCCTGATTATCCCAAGATTGACATCCAATTTTCAAAAATACGTTCCAGCCCAGGAACCCCTCACCTTCTGAGAAGGAAGAGTTGCTTATGTTTCTTTGAAGTCCTGACATTCCTGGATGAACTGACAGTGTGACTATCACCCTGTTTTCCTCCCCCAGGACTGCAGCCCTGATCACCTGGGAAGATAGGAAGAGGCACAAGATCTTCTAGTCGACCTAGAGACATCCCAGGGCAACACCAGAGTCCCATCATCCTGCTCTAGCCAACGGTAGGCTAGCAAAATCCCACTTTACATTGATTTTGCAAATTCTGGAAAGAGGAGGCCTCTTCCCTGCCCTCAATTCCTCATCCTCCAACATCAATCTGATATGCATTTGAATTTTAGGATCATAAAATATTTATTAACTTCCAGCTTTTAATGTTCACGAATAAAGAGACAAATTAATAATTTTTGAGTCTTGGTTAAAAAGAAAACAAAAAACTTTCTCTAAAGGGACAGCTTTCAAGGCTAAATGAAGAGCCATGGCTGGTTCTACCTGACATCAAAATGCCTGGCTGCAAAATGTCACTGGCTATTTGAACCATACAGACTTAAAAAAGCAGAACTGTAATTGTATTATATTTTATTTCTCTGTTTCCCTCCAAGAGCTGAAAGCAGTCCATCTGGTTTGTGTGAAAGGACCCACACTAAGATAAAGGACAGACCACAGAGAGAAATTCAAATTCAAGGACAGCCTCACTGGGAGGAGCTCGAGGGAAGGGGAATTAGTGGGCTCATGTCAACCTATGTAATGATGTCATTTGCCCCACTCTCTTGGGAGGCTAAGATGTAGCCTTTTCCTTCTTCAGAAAGCCCCACGGCAACCCTGGGGCACTCCTACATCGAGCCACCAAGCAGAGACACCAGACTGGAGAAGCAAACCCCCTGCCCAGTGCTGCTCTCAGCCTCCCTCAACAGTGAGTGGTAATCCTACACATCCCAGCAGAGGACCTACTGTGTGCTCATATTTTCACAGATGCTGCAGTATGGATATCATCAAGTTTAATCTTCACCCCAAACACTGTAAGGCAGTATGACCCACTTCACCTTACAGAGGAGGAAATTTGGGTCCAGACAGGTTGAAACCTGCTTCACAGTATACAGATAGGTCATGAGAGAGTCCAAATTCAAATTCTCATTTGTCTGCAGTGCCAAGGTCTTTTCTACTCCACTACCCTGGTAGGCTGGTCCTTGGATTATCCGATGAGGAGAAGAAACTGCTATCCTGTCTGACTGCCTCTTGGGATGAACAGCTCTACAGAGGTCTTTCCTACTTCCTGCCAAACTAGAGAAAATGACCAGGACACTAGGAGGACACCTGTGGGAAGCCATTTAACCTCATCCCGCCACAGATAAGAGCAAAGGTTCACGGAAAGGAAATGGCTGACATATTTCATGAGCTCCAGGGAGGTAAAGCTGCAGCAGGAACCCAACCACCCAGACCAATGCTCTCTAAGACCTGCAGAAACCTAAACTGAGGGTTAGATTTTGAGGCAATCCTGGGACAGAGAGACACAGTTATCATGAAACGAAGGCTGTATTTGGACGGTTCAGGAAAAGAATCAAAGGTTAGCAAGTGTTTTATTTTGGGTTTTCGACTTGCGTCATGACTTATGAAACAACCCACCGTATTTTGTTCTTTTCTGAAATGTGTAAATGTTGCTTTGCATATTTAGCCGCAGACATGTGTTTGTTGAACATCAGTGTAAACACTTTGTGCCATCAGAGCATCTGTGGGGGTGGGGCTGGAGCATGCGTGCTTCTCAGACATCTTGGTGTCCCAAAGATACGCGGACGGCATAATGAAACGTGCACCCGCAAAAAAAAAAAAAAAAAGAAAAAGAAAAAGAAAAAGAAAAAAAGAAACACTTTTAAATGGGAAAATAATTGGGGGAGGAGGGAGGAGTCATCTTTCTAGCTTTGTGTGCATTGGCAAAATTTATCAGACTAGAAAATCATATGGCCAAGAGACATCCGATTTAGATGGCCCCAAACCACACGACCACTCTCTTTTTCTCTCACCTCCACTAGACTATAAATGGATTAAGGCAAGGTTTGGGTCTTACTCATCTCTGTATCCCTAACGCCTGCTCAGAGCTCAGCAGCAACAAGGACAAGCTTATATTTAGTGGAAAGTATGCTTTTCACTGGGTTTATACCCTTGAAACTAGAGTTCACAGTTCTTAGGACCATAAATCTCCCATTTAGGGAATTAAAAATTCAGATTGCCACAGGATGCCACATCCACACCCAAGGATGTTCAACATCTTTACCTTGAAAAGCCTCTTCCGGGGGGGTGGGGGTAAGTCCCTTGTAATTTCTGTTCCACCACTTTCAACTAATCATCTCTTGAAATGACCAGAAATGGAAGAAGAACTACCATAGCCCCAATATAAACTATGTAGTGCTTTTACCATGAGAAGTAATCATTAGAATCTTCGAATATAGCATGTTAGAGCTGGAAAGGACCTTCAGATGGTATCACTGTTCTTGATCCTGGCTGCCCACTAGAACAACCTGGGGAGCTTTTTCAAAATGTATTGATTTTAGGGGCCCCACCCACTGCAACTTTGACTTAACTGGAGTGGGAGGGGGGAGCCTGGGCGTCAACAATTTTAAAAAAAAACCTTTCTGAGAGATGAGATTATACTCCCCAGATAGAAAATCAAGCTGATGTGATTTACACACATCTCCCTAATTTCAAAAGGTGAGAAAAAATGGCATGAAGGAAAGTAAGGTGACCACTTTGGACGAAAACATGCATCCTGTTCATTGCTCTATTATATCACACTGCCTTTCTTGAGTTTGGCTATTCTTAAATATTCAGATTTGGGTTGTTTCAAGTCACTGTAATCAACAAAAGAAAGTCCACAGGGTGAAAAAAAAAAAACATTCTGCCTCCTCCAGTAAACTTGGGAACAGCTTTTCTAGTACATAAATTTCTGTTGTCAAACATCTGTTAAATCAAATGGCATCACTCAGCATGCAGTAGCTGGACTGAAATCAAATAGTCATTTGGCCACCGTAGGCATGCAGTCTGAATAGCAGAGCCATCTAAAGCACTGATTCCAAAACTTTGCTGACTACGGCAGGTGGACCAGTCCTGGGTTTGTAGAAAACAAAACAAAACAAATCAAATGAAATCCCTCTCATTTCCACTTGCTACCAGTAAAACGATATAAATACATGGAAGCTATCAAAATTATGGGAAGACTGTCATTGTTTTAAATGAACACGAATTAGTTGTATGATAAAATTTTATCTCATGCCACCCTCCAAAGTCCAGACTTTGAAGTTCTATGCTCATGACCTTGACTGGCTGCGGACCACCAGAGCTGAGCCCTAGAAAGAAATGGCCTCAGAGGTAAGCGAGCCCCACAATCAGCTTTGGCTACCTGGAGGAAAGGCTCCACAGCCACTCCTCTATTGACAGGCTTTTAAATCCTTTCTTTGAAGCTGTTTTTGCATCTGTCTCTGATTTTTAAAAGTTTTATTAACAGTGGCCTGGAGTGATTAGCATAAAACCACCATAAAAAAGTGAATGAATAATTCAAAGTCGAAACTAGAGAGGAGCTACATCACCCATTTAAATTCCTCACCTCTAAATAATTAAGGAATCCCTTGGATTCTTTAGAATGTACTTTCATATCTGGATCATGCTGTTGGCCAGTGAAATCTCGGGTGTCTTTTTATTTTTCCCAGTGAACGGGGCCCACATGGGTGTGAGTTTGGAGCCTGGGTGCCCCCACACATCTGAAAGCACCTCCCCACTCAGAGGATGCCCTTCCAGACACAGCTTACTGAGGGGTTCATCTGAAGTTCTGGGGTGTTGTATGTAACAAATATTTAGATCAGGGGAGAGGTTAATGGCTAAAATGAAGCTTGGTCTGTAAAAGAGAAAATACAAAGTATCCTACAGTTCATGGACATATCTACACTTGACTCTGATCCATTACATCTGATGTCACTCAGAAAGAACTTCTCAGGGTCCGGAAGCCAGGCCTGAGTATGATTTCATTAAGGATGTTCTGAGAGTCCTCTAACAACTAAGAACTATAACGAACAACATATTTAATCAGACTTTTGTGGACACAATTTAGGTAGGTTATTTGGTGAATTTGGAACACAGAGTAATCTGCTTCCCATGTGCTCAGATTAAATCTCTGGGAGGAACCACTCACTTTACAGATGGGAAGTCAAGGGCTGGAAGCAATTCTGCACAGGATCAAAAGATTAATCCCAGAAACCACACAGTTGGTTGTCAGTCCTTCGGCCCAGGGCTGTGCAAGCTGCATATGGTGCTTCTTAGAGTTTCATCATTTAAATGTTTTTTATATGCTCTTGTTTATGCAGATGAAATACTCATTTATATACTACACATATGCTTTAATTTGGGAAGAAATTGTTTTGGTTCTACCCAGTTGAATGTAAATCTTTGCTTAAAAAGTAATTTCAAAATCACTCACATTATTCTCAAACTCACATTATCTGATCATTACAAGTTCAAAGAAAGAGAGATCATGACTCACTAAGTAAATGACAAAGAATATCTATAACCCCAGGCCCTCCTTAGATGACTCAGAGCATCAAACAGAAAGAAAAGCAGTTTACCTATAGTCAGAAATGCATCAGGTGCACTAATTACCTGCTATTTATTCATTCTAATGAAGTGATTTCTAATGAGCAGGGTGCTAATACAAGAAAAAAATCAAATAACATTAGCATAAGGTGGAAACTTACCCACAGCTTTATTCCAGCTCTGCGTGATATTTTAAGGAATCACTGAAAATCAGCTACAGAGTCATTTGTTGCTTTTTAGGTCCTAAACACTCATGGGGTTTTGATTTGATACTAACGTGGTGTAAACACACATCTTCCTGAATCTCATGTAACTCTTCAGAAAAGAATTCTTTACATGTTGCCCTGAATGCAGATTCTGACACCTGGAAATAAGCAATGATTTCCATAGATGTTTTATCATTCTGTGAAGAGAGGCAAAAGTTAAAAATCCAGAAGCTGTGTGCTATTAGGCTGGCTTGGGGCTGATGCTCTCATTACAGAGGATTATGATGATAGTCTACAATGGGTATCACACGTCTGAGTGGTCTGTGATTACAACCGCCTCAGTGCTTTCTAATGCTGTAATTCTAATGCTGTAAGAATGCACGACAGAGCATGAGATTTTTTTCCTATCTCTTCTGCTTCTGGTCACATAGGGCTTCTGATAGACTACGCAGTCTGCAAGAAAACACATACACACCTTATTTTCAGGATTCCATCTATTAGCTATCATGTTCAACACTGTTCCCAGAGGCTCAGCTCAGAAGATGCTGGGTGATAGCTGAGTGATAGTAACTATAATTAACCATCATACTGTGGCTCAAATGCTAAAATGCCTTTTCTATAAAACTTGCATTCTGAGTAAACACCCAGAGCTCTGAGGCTGCTCACTGCATCTGCTGCAGATGAGTTACAATTAAATTCTAAGCCTTTGTCAAGACATCGAATATGCACGGTCGAATTCCCATCATTATTTGTAAAATAATGCAACTATCTCATGGCATAGCTCCCATAGCAAGTTAGGTGAGATTTTTTTTTTTTTTTAAGAAATTAAACTTTTTTTTTTTTTTTTTAAGTAAGTTGTTCTGTGTCCTTTTACTCACCCTCCAAAACCGTTTTAATCTGTTGACTCCGGGCAGCCTGGAAGTGTTCATCCCTGCTGGGGACGGGTCGGAGCTGTACCCTGTGCAGCTTCCAGGACGTCAGTGGGGCTCCCACGGGCAGATCTGAGGCAGTGCACTGTCCGCCGCACTGCCCGGGGTTGCTTGCAATCTGAGACACTCCCTGGCTTTTACTGCTGCTTTCCAACAACCACAGAGTTCGCCACTCAGCACAAAGCAACCAATAGCTTCACATGACATCCTCAGCATCTGAGGACTAGAGGGGGCAGAGGTGCCTCACTGTAAACTGATGTAGGGCAGAGAAAAGACTCAGGAACGCCTACAAAGTAGCCTCCCTGGTGAAAAACACGGTGTTTTCTAAGCAGCCCTGTTTGCCTCTTCTTCACATGGCCTAGATCAAAAGTCATAATCTGCCCTGAGAAAGACAAGTGCTAATATTTGTCTGAGCTCAAAATGATCAGTCTGCCTAACACTGAGTGTCCCCATTGACCTGAGCTGGTTCTTGCTTCTTGTTTGGGGCTTTGACCATGGGCAAGCATGTGTCTGAAATATTGGGGGGCAGGGCTTTCTATACATGATTCCTGATAAAGGGTAAATGCTGATTGTTAGGTTTGGTTGCATCTACTCAGAGGAACAGAGATTTGACCATTATCATAATCTTCTGCCAAGAAAGTAGATAGGTCTTTCAGAGCAGTATGAAGCAGTGTTCAGGATACCGAGGAGTACATGGACAGCTGCCTCCTGAAATATCTCAATATCCCTCCCAGAGAAAAGCAACATGCAGATGGACAGACCTGGAGTTTATCACATTCACTTCTGTCCCAGCCCTGGTGTTCACTGATTCTTTCTAAACCTATTTTGTTGAGCACCAGTTCTATGCCAGGCATCATGGTAGATTCTGAGTATAAAAGTGTGAGCCAGATAGGCAGTAACTCTGTCTGTGACATTTTAGGTCCACTGTCATGGTGATTTAATTATCTCTTGTTCTCCCCACAGACAGACCAACTCACCCTGGAGATCAGTGCCCCGTACAGATGGGGAGCCTTGTGAGTGCTCACAGAGGAGGCTGATGGGTGGCACATGGGTGTTCCCACCATCAACCTGGAAGAGCTACTCTTCTCAGATGCCTCTACCTTGACAGAGGCTGAGCGGGAAGGATTGGACACTTTTAGGTAATTCATACTCAGACACCATTTACCAGATGAGCCTAATGTAAATAAATAATGACTTCAACTCACTCGCACATCTTCTGCCTGTCGTTGCACTGTGCTAGCACTGTGTTAGCACCGGGAGATCTACTGATGGCCAAACAGAAGTAGTGAGTGGACACCAGCCTTTTAGGGATTTTCTTGTTTTAGAATATTTCAGTATTATGAAAGTAATGAAAGGTGGTTTACAGGCAGAAGTAAAATCAATGAACCAAAGAGCTTGAGAAAATCAGCTTAACTCAACCAAAAGGAGCAAGGAGAGAAGGAGGAATGGAAGAAAAAAGCAGTGAGGGCCAGGAAAGCTTTGGTGTTGGGGAGTCCAGTGGGCAACTGGCAAAAAGTTGACACAAGCATTAAGATTAAAAGATTACTTACTGAATGGGAGAAGATATTTGCAAGGGACATATCCAATAAAGGGTGAAGATCCAAAAAATATAAAGAACTGATACAACTCAACACCCACAAACCAAATAATCCAATTAAAAATGGGAAGAAGATGTGAATAGACATTTTTCCAAAGAAGACATACAGATGCCCCCAGACACATTAAGATAGGCTCAACATCACTCATCATCAGGGAAATACAATTTAAAACTACAATGAGATGTCAACTTGCACCCGTCAGAATGGCTAAATTCAAAAACATAAGTGTTAATAAGGATGTGCTCTTGCACTGTTGGCAGGAATGCAAACTGCTGCAGCCACTGTGGAAAACAATATGGAGGTTCCTGGAAAAATTAAAAATAGACCTATCCTAGGATCTAGTAATTGCACTACTGGCTATTTACCAGAAAAATACAAAAACACTAACTCAAAAGAATACGTGCACCCGTATGTTTATAGCAGCATTATTTACAAATTTAAAAAGCAGCCCAAGTGTCCATCAATATATGAACAGATAAAGAAGAGGTAATATATATGTTATATAAATATATAGATTAATAAATATATATAATATATAATGATATATAAATACAATAAATATATGTATATATAATGGAATATTACTCAGCCATAAAAATGAATGAAATCTTCCCATTTGCCACAACATGGATGGAGCTAGAGAGTATAATGCTAAGTGAAATAAGTCAGAGAAAGACAATACCATATGATTTCACTCATGTGGAATTTAAGAAATAAACCAAACTAACAGAAAAAAGAGACAAACCAAGAAACAGACTCTTACCTCTAGAGAACAAACTGATGGTTACCAGAGGGAGGATGGGGTGGGGGACGGGGACATAGGTGATGGGGATTAAAGACTGCAGTGGTGAAAAAAAAATAAAAGAGAGAGACATGTGTTCATGATCTCTTAACACTATAAACCTCTTTGGAATGGTAAAAAGCACAGTTTAGGTCCATATAGAGATGCAAGAGATCCACATGAGGGTTTATAAATCAAAACCATAGCACCTGATACGCTAAATATATTTTTAAAATAAGCTATTTTCTGCCTTTGGTATAAAAGAAAAGTTTAGATTTGGTGAGCTTGGCTCTTCTTCAGGACAGGACAGGGGACTCACGGTCTTCATACTGATAGGCTAGCGCTATCTTGGTGATTCCTATTCTAGATGGTGACGCCTCCCTTGAAACCAGCTCTGGGAAGCACCTGGCACCAGCACAGGCCAGTGCAGAGAGCCTCTCCCATTGTGCCACGTCACCAACTGTCTGGACCAGTGGTATTCCCTTCCTATTTGGAAGACAGAGCATTATTTTATCTGCATGGAAAGCCAAGACAAAGAAATGGTCATAATCTGATGAGCTAAAAGGTTTACTGGAATTGGGTCTCACAGAAGCAGTTTTCAAGGTGTGTGTGTTCCGTATTTGGGATCGAAATGTATCTGATCTGTATGTAGCCTATTGATCATGTCAGTGTGGCAACACAGCAAGCTGATGCTCTGATGTCTCCTCAACTTGCCACTTAAGAAAAGTCACAAGTTGGGCAACACACAGCTACAGGAATTGGAATTGTTGAATAAATATTCCAAGCCAAGGGGTCTGAGCTGGCAGGGCTCCTAGAGTTTCCTCTTTAGAGTCTTGTAAGTAAAACCTGTGGGCTGAGAACCAAGAAAAGCTGATTAATATTTAATTGATGGTGGATAAAAATAATGTGGACTTGAATTTATATAATTTTGGAAAGGTGGGCATGATGAATTTGCCCCCCTGGATGCAGACCATGAGAACCTTACACCTGAAAAACTTTTCATCACCGAAAAATATGGGTAAGGAAATGTAGGTTTCTGACACTTCATTATACAATGCTTTTTTAAAAAATTAGATTCCATCGTACTAATTATATTTCTTCCAGGTCATTTGTAGTTTTGTCACGCATGCTACTTCTAAAATACTAGGATATTCAGGGACTGTAGTATTTGGGGTCAAAGGAGCAGTTGAAGTTTTTGAAAAATTGACATTAACTCAAACCCTTTATTAATAAGCCGTATTTGTAAATGTACTCTGTTCTTCCTTATGTAGCTGCATAAAGAGGTTTTCTCAACGTTTAAACCAGAATCCTCTTGCAAGATCCCAAATCTATATGACATTATTGGCAAACCAGGACTTGGGATGTCATTTTTGGCTTAAACTTTATCAAAAATAACATACTGATTTACTAATTTTTAAAGAAATGGAAGAATCTAACTTGATTTGATCTTTGCCTTATGAGCATAGTATTAGGTGAATACTCTCCAAGTGATCACAAAATAGTGTAAAACACCACAGGAGACTACAAAGAAAATTAACAACTATGAATGTAGAGTTTATACTTCAAAAAGATGAAAGCGATATAGAATCAAACCACTTTCCCAGAGCAAGTTACTGATTCCTAGCATGACTCAAACGTAACATAAGCCTTGTAGCAAAACTAAAGTTTTGATTTAGGGGAAAGGACGCAGCACCATCAGGGATGCCTTCCTGCTGGTGGGGGTGTTGGGAAATCACGATTAACAAAAGCTTTATAGCCTCCTCTGGGTTATAGAACACTATGGATAATCTACCATTTGCTTTTTTCAGGGACAACATTCATGAATAACAATCACTTACATGTACAAGGGCTGAAATCTAGGTAGTCAAGGCTTTACCTGCGGAATATCAATAGTCGTAGGATGGCTTCACATGCAAATAACCATTTCCAGCGTCACACGTTCTAGTCTGACTGCAGTGGCCATTTACATACTCTCTCCTCGTCATTCACTCAGGCCTTTTGTAAGCACCCTGCACTACCATCTTGCACCCTCATTTTGTCCGCTCTCTGTTCTATAGGTAACCTACAAATTCAGGCATGCAAAAATACCCCACTTTTCTTCAGAGCAACTAGAATTTGCATCCAGAAGAACTGTCTGACAGGATGACAGGCAGTTCAATCTCTGTCACCACTGGCGAACGTGGGGCTTTATGAGGGTTTATGAGGTGCCAATGCACAGGGGAGGGGCCTTCTAATCGTCTGTTGTGGGTTACAGGATGTTATTTCTTTCCACATTATTTGTTTAGTTGTGGTTACTCCAGATGCTTCTGTGCTGGCTGAACACATGAAACTGTTGGCTGGGGCTGGGGGCATCCAAAAGACCATGACACAGCCTCCACAAGGGCACCGCCAAGCCTTCCCCTTGGAGTCTTGTCTCTCGCCTTGGGTTATCTCAAACAGCCCACAGGCCCCTGCCCCAGAAGACTGGGTCAACATCCCTTCAGGATTTCTTCTCTTGTGGCTTCTGAAGGCTCTCCAACCTCCCCCTCTCAATCTGGAACCCCTGACAAACTGAAAGGGCCAGTCACAGAATGGGAAGAGATCATCTATGAGCAGGGATCTTTTTAAGTCATAAAATTCAAGATACATATTTGCTGTGTATTTCAGGGTAAAGCCGTGGGTGGTGACTTTCTTCAAATACATGGATATCTGTGTCTAAAGCACTGTAATCAATAGAACTCCTTTTTACTACTCACTCTCCTGCAGAGCACTAAAGCAGAGACTTCACTTAAAGTGTTTTCCAGAGTGTTCCTTTTTGCAAATGTCTATGACTTATTAAAACTAGGATACAGTCTGCCAGTGATGGGTAGAGAAAGCCCATTTATTGTACTTTTCTGCCTTCCTGTGGCTTTTGGCTTTGTGGTCAGGGGCTGAAGATACCAGCCAAAGAAAAATAATAATAATAGTGATGGTCAGCATGAAAGCACTTTAAAAGAGGCATGGTGATCTGTGAGACCTGGGGCATTTCAGGGTTTGCTCGACAAAGACTTCTCAGCTTCCTGATCAAATGGTAGATGCTAACCTCCCTTAAGTAATTGCAGGATGTTGTCTATATAAAGGTTTTATCTTCAAATTAACAACGACCTTTTGTTCTTCAAAGCTCATTGAGCAGAAATGTGCAAAGTCAATCTTCTGCAGGGGTTAAGCATCGTCAAGACTTAAAATTTACTCTCAGGATTCCGAGGCCCGAGTTGAGTTGACCCCAGAGCGCTCTTCAAAGGACGGCGGTCTGCAGAAGAGGCGGGACAGTGTGGGGTCAGGCACCGTGGTTTCCTGGAGAGACCCAGGGCCCAGTGGCAGGGCCTCAGTGCTTCTGCCTCAGCTCTGACAGCTGATAGTAGGTATGCTAACCTCGCCTCTCTGAACCTCACTTTCTCCGCTGCCACGTGGTGAAGAGAGTGGTATTTTTGGGATCATCTCAGGGTAACACTAAGTACTATGAATACTGTACCCAGAACTCAAGTACCACCATTATTACCACCACTACCTGGCACCTCAGGCAAGGTTGGGTACAGGGAGGGCTTTTCACTTCAAAACTAACCTGAAGGATCGGGATCAGAGGTGCTTCTTGCAAAAATGCTCTTTTTTCTGGGGAAAATCATAGCATAACATATTCCAGTGATTCCAAACTGTGCTTGGTAAGGGGCCTCGGGCCCAATCTAAGCGTAGTCCCCAGCTCTAAACACTCTAGACCTTCCCTCAGCTTAGTCTCACCCTTCCTACCCACTGTACTACTCCCTTCTTCTCTGGAAACCTACACAGGCATCACTGCTTATATATTATCTTCCGCTGAAACCTGTATTTAAGGCAGCATATCAGCTTACCTGTCACTATATAGACTTCCTTGATCTCATTATTAAAGCTAAACTGGAAAAGGTTCTTCTCGTAGGTAGCGTGATTGTTCTGCATTAATTGGTAGCTTCATGCCATACAGAAGACATCCATTTCTCTACATCCACAGCAAGCAAGCTCCACTCCAAGGTGCAGTTCTTTCTGGAGGTTCTGGTAAGAACCTGCTTAGTGTGTATGTGTCCCTGGGAAATGCTCGAAGAAATTTTATTCTCCACTGAGCACAGGAAGTGTTTTCCACTGACATATTTAGCAGGTCCCTGAATGAAAGGACGTTGAGAGTCTCTCCTGCATCTGTCAAAGCCCCATACTTGCCTGGCAACATTCTTTCCGGTAACAGGCAGGCCAGGGGAGCAGATGTTACATTTCTGTAGACAAAACCCCGTTAACTGGAGGGTATGAGATGGGATTGGGAATCACAGGATCAGATGACAGCAGTATTTCTCAAATATATATATGTAACTGTTTTACATGGTGACTCTGTGCACACATGTGGACATACACACACACACACAGTTTCACAAAGCATGCTCAACCTTACCACTTTGCATTATCTTTTTTTTCCATTCACTTCTATATATATTTTTAAAGATTTTATTTACTTATTCATGAGAGACAGAGACACACAGAGAGAGAGGCAGAGACACAGGCAGAGGGAGAAGCAGGCTCCATGCAGGGAGCCCGACGTGGGACTCGATCCTGGGTCTCCAGGACCACACCCCAGTCTGAAGGTGGCGCTAAACCAATGAGCCACCGGGGCTGCCCCACTTCTATATTTTTTAAAGACTGTCTCACTACATTGATGTCCTGATCCACTGGGTCTCAACCAGCTGTTCAGAAACCACTGGAGTACAGCATTAGTTTTCAAATGTTGGTAGCAAGGAATTGCCTGAGTGCTCCTAAAAACTGCACGTTCTCTACCCCCATCCACAGAGATTTTGACTCAGTCGACATGGGATTCTTCACAGAATTCTGCGCTTTCAACTTACTTCTCAGGGAATGCAACTGGTTTCCAGACAGTCCTTGGGGACCAGCAGTGACTCAGAACCTGCATTCTCACTCAGTTCACTTGGTAAGGAAATATTGCTAAGAAGGCATCTCATCACATATTTCTAAAACGTTAACTGATTTCAACCCACTCTATGGACAGAAAAGATGGCTTTACCTCAGCTAAGGAGAACTGTCCATGCACAGGAAGCAGCTGAGGCAAAAATCTGTGCTAAGAAAGGATACAGTCAACAAAAATAAAAGATAACCTACATAATGGGAGAAGATTTTTGCAAATGATGTATCAGATAAAGGGCTAGTTTCCAAGATCTATAAAGAACTTATTAAACTCAACACCAAAGAAACAAACAATCCAATCATGAAATGGGCAAAAGACATGAAGAGAAATCTCACAGAGGAAGACATAGACATGGCCAACACGCACATGAGAAAATGCTCTGCATCACTTGCCATCAGGGAAATACAAATCAAAACCACAATGAGATACCACCTCACACCAGTCAGAATGGGGAACATTAACAAGGCAGGAAACCACAAATGTTGGAGAGGATGTGGAGAAAAGGGAACCCTCTTACACTGTTGGTGGGAATGTGAACTGGTGCAGCCACTCTGGAAAACTGTGTGGAGGTTCCTCAAAGGGTTAAAAATAGACCTGCCCTACGTCCCAGCAATTGCACTGTTGGGGATTTACCCCAAAGATACAGATGCAATGAAACGCCGGGACACCTGCACCCCGATGTTTCTAGCAGCCATGTCCACAATAGCCAAACTGTGGAAGGAGCCTCGGTGTCCGTGGAAAGATGAATGGATAAAGAAGATGTGGTTTATGTATACAATGGAATGTTACTCAGCCATTAGAAACGACAAATACCCACCATTTGCTTCAACGTGGATGGAACTGGAGGGTATTATGCTGAGTGAAGTAAGTCAATCGGAGAAGGACAAACATTATATGGTCTCATTCATTTGGGGAATATAAATAATAGTGAAAGGGAATATAAGGGAAGGGAGAAGAAATGTGTGGGAAATATCAGAAAGGGAGACAGAACATAGAGACTCCTAACTCTGGGAAACGAACTAGGGGTGGTGGAAGGGGAGGAGGGCGGGGAGTGAGGTGAATGGGTGACGGGCACTGAGGGGGGCACTTGAGGGGATGAGCACTGGGTGTTATTCTGTATGTTGGCAAAGTGAACACCAATAAAAAATAAATTTATTATAAAAAAATAAAAATAAAAAAATAAAATAGCGACAAGGAGACCCCGGCGGAACAGAGAAAAAAAAAATCTGTGCTGAGATTAATGCAAACCTACCCTGCTACAGGAGAGAAGAGCCTCAACCATAAGCTAAGGATCTGCCAGTGAATGCTCAAGTGTTCTGCTGCTGTTGTAACAAACCACCACAAACCTAGTGGCTTGAAGCACACTCATTTATTGTCACATAGTCCCACAAGACAGAATGACAGTGCAGTGTAGCTAGATTCTCTGTTCAGGTCTGACAAGGCAGAGAGCAGTGTTGGAAGGACCTGCTTCTAAACTCATTTGGTTGGTGGGATCCTTTTGCTTTTAAGGTTCATGCAATTACATCAAGCCCATCCAGATAATGCATGATAACCTCCCTTCAGGGACATCCATGAGTGTCACGGCAGGGGACAAAGGTCAACAGGAGCCAACATTCTACCCACTATCATGGGTCAGTAATATCATGCTTTGTGTACAAGGCAGTATTAAGCATTATTCTTAATAATTCAAGTGTGCAGGCTTTTAACTGGGAAATAACTCCGTCGTATGTGATATTAAAAATAAATAAAAATTAAATTAATGCGGTTTTGCCCTATTGAACATCAATTCATCCAGAAGTCTTTCCACAGGCAAATGAATGACTCAAACATAATGTTTGGTTATACTTTCAGAGGTTGGAAGCCAGCAAGAAGCCTCTGAAACTTTCTTGAATAATTTATTTCCATCGTTGGTTTTGCCAAAAGGAAGCTCAGAGATGTAGTTAGGTGGACAAAAGCACCACGAACACCAGCCCCCTTCACTCCTCAACTACCACTGCTGTGAATTTCCTTTGGCTCTGCCCTGGCTCAACACTGGTTTTATCTGAAAATCAAGCTCTGAGCAATTGGCAAAATCACAGTCAATTTCAACCTCACTGAATTAAACACAAAGCAGTGGGATGAAGGGACTCTAGGAGAGATGAAGGGAGAGGGGACAAGAGAGAAGAAAAATACACAAGAGAAATTGGGAAGAAGTTATAATGAGTTAACAAGAGTGGTAGGAAGGGAAGGAGTGGAGAGGAGAGGATGGGGAGGAGTTGGGAGGGGAGGGGAAGGATGGGAGAGGGGAGGAGAAAGGAGGAGACAGGAAGGGACCAAGAGAACTTGAGATGTGGGAAATTAACACCTCATCTTCATTACAGGGACCCCAAATTCCCCATGAAATATACAAAAATAAGTCATCTAACCTTGGGGACATTGATTTATCTGCAAAGAGGCAGGTTTACAGTAATGAAAAAATGGTGATAAAAGAAAATTCTAAACAAAACATTTCCAGGCAGGTCTGTAAACATGGGCAGACTCACTCTTAGGTGCCAACATGTATTAGTCTTGGTTTCAAAACCAGTGATGACAGGTTCTTCCTAAACGTGTGTTAAGCCCAAAGACTAATCTCCAACACAGGTCTTTCCACAGTAAGTGTGGACCACCCATTGGAGATGTTTCATGACCGTGGGAATGTACCCAACACTACTGAACTGCACATTTAAAATGGTAAAGATGGTGAATTTTATGTTGTGCGTTTTTAACGCCAACAAAGAACCGTGGCTCGCACTACAGAGGAGTCAGCTCGTCTAACTCTCCCCAACTATGTACAGTTGGTATGCTTGGGATTTCCATTCTCCAGTGAGGAAACTATAACTTGGGGAAATTCAGAGACTCGTGCCAAGGTCGTGCAGTGAATGGGCAGTGAGGCTAGCATTCAGAACAAAACAGTGTGATTCAAATACATTGGTCATAATTCTTTCTCACCCAGGGAGCACTGGAGAGAGCAAAAGGAAAATAAATATATTTTAAAAATAATTTATGACCAGAAGGATGATGGAGAGGCATGTGTGGGAAACTGGGCATCTTACGCAACAGCCCACATCTCTCAGGAAGCAAGCAGTAGGTCATCACATAGAAGGATTTCCTCTGGGAGAGTCAGTGTGTAGATCTGCATGGGGCATACAGAACGAGAGTGTAGGGCTACCGTGGGTGGGGGAGCCCCGCTGCTCTGAAGCAGCCTGGGTGGGGGGTGGGGGTTCCTGGGTGAGCCCCAAGGCCAGAGGAAGCCTGATTCACTCAAATGTATGTCTTGTCTCTCCCCCTTTGGGGGACAGACAGACAAACTGCAGCTTAGAGAGACAGCTGTTAGTCGCAGAGCTGGTTCATTGCAAAGACAACAGAAGGGGATGAGAGGGGCACCCGGGTGGGTGCTTGCTCAGTGGTTGGTTGAACGACTGCCCTTGGCTCAGGGCATGATCTCAGGCTCCTGGGATTGAGTCCCACACCGGGATCCCCACAGACAGCCTGCTTCTTCCTCTGCCTGTATCTCTGCCTCTCTCTCTGTGTCTCTCATGAATAAACAAATAAAAGCTTTTTAAAAAATAAAGGTGGATGGGGAAAGGAGGCGGGGGAGATTGGGGAGAAAGTGAGAGAGGCTGAGACCCAGAGAGTGAGCACAGAGAGGCCAGAGGAAGAGCTGGGCTTTAGGAAGCAGAGAGCGGAGGCGAAGCAGCTAGGGACGTGGGTGGCCGTAGGGTCCTTACATGAAGAACAAAGTGTCCATGTCATCCCTGGGGTCAGCCCTCGTGGCCCAGATGCCCCTGTTGGAGGTGCTATCTTAGAGCCCCATGAGAAGCAGAGATCCCAACCCTGTATTTCTTTTTTTTTTTAATTTTTTAAAAAATTTTTATTTATTTATGATTGTCACAGAGAGAGAGAGAGAGAGGCAGAGACATAGGCAGAGGGAGAAGCAGGCTCCAGGCACCGGGAGCCTGACGTGGGATTCGATCCCGGGTCTCCAGGATCGCGCCCTGGGCCAAAGGCAGGTGCCAAACTGCTGCGCCACCCAGAGATCCCCCAACCCTGTATTTCATTTAGAGCTGTCTCACTCGTTCTTCTGAATCTTCATTCCTTAAAACAAGTTATGAGCACTTTCATTTGACCCATGCTTGCACAGCCAGGAACAATCTTTGTTATACAAACACAAACCCTGGTGATGTTATTGTTATTGTGATAAATTAACCAGGACTCTAATGAGGTCAAAAACAAACTCCATTTGCCGGAATTCCTCTGAAAGAAATTGAAGTGGTTAGGATCTGAGATTCATCCTGACATAACCCACCAAGAAATCCACTTACCTCTAAGGAGTGTTCTTCAATGCAAAAATAGCCCATTCTCTGCTACAGTTCCTTTCCTGTTATGGATTTTTAACAAACAAAATAGATTTCTTGATGAAGACACACTTGTAAATAACATCTTCTGTGAAAGCCTCCAACCACAGCAGTCTCCATGCTGATGGAGATCCAATCACCCTGCCCATCCTAACTTCTAAACTTCCGAAGCTGCGGCCCAAGAGCTGGAGATGCACTGTCTCCAAGGCCGGGAGGTCAGGCACGAGAGGGATGGTCAAATATGCCAATGAGGGGATCTGTGTGGCCGATGGCAACCTCCCAAATCCTGCCAGGGCCATGCTGTCCACCTGGACTGCTCTATGTCCACCTCTTCACAGGGCAGGCTGCCACATGACACCGGCTCACAGTCTTTCTCCCTGAGGTCACTTCCATTCTCACTCTTCAAAATTTCATCAGGGTTTGCATCACTCCTTGATATCTTCTTGTTGAGATATTTATTTACTCTTTCCTTGTATTATTTCCAAAATAGTAAAGAGCCCCCGGGCATATACAGTTGGTGATTATTATTAAACATTCGAAGGAAAGAAGGAAGGAAGGGACAGGCATGGTGTTTTTATACAAACACTGGGGTGTGACTCAGTTAGAGACAGGTACATCCTTTCTAACCGGAAACAGAAGCCAAAGGAGACTTGATCTTGGGGTCTCTTTGGGTCACATACTTGAGCGCTTCTTTAAAATGAAATAATGGGGCTTGCCCTGTTTCATTCATTATGTTAACAAGGGAAATAGGAAATAATATACCAGAGGTATATATGCTCAAGACAAAAATTATCATCCTCGAGGCTCTGCATTTTAAAGAATCAGAGACTATATTTAACTTCAATTTCACACACAGACTCAGAGCAGGATGGAAATAATAAGAAACGGCAGGGGCTTTTCAGATGTCACAGGTTTTGGCGAGGACTCTTGGACTCTCTTGGGGGGGATAATAAAAGGTAGACAGTGAGGCTGGCAATGTTCCAGAAACCTCCCTCCTTGGACCTCAACTGTCACAGAGCTCTCAGCTAAGGACGGGCTTTGTTCTGCTTGCTTGTTATGGCCCTCTCAGGTCTGGGGATTAAGAGGCACAAACTTGCAGTTATAAAATAAATAAATCACAGGGATGAAAAGTATAGCACAGGGAATATAGTCAATAATATCATAATAACGTTGCATAGTGACGGATGGTGACTACACTTATTGTGGTGAGCACTGTGCAATGCACAGCATTGTCAAATCACTACATGTACACCTAAAACTAACATAATACTATACGTCAAAAATTTTTTTAAATCTTATTTTTTTAAAAAATTTAAAATATTTTATTTATTTCAGAGAGAGAGAGAGAGAGAGAGAGAGAGCATGAGCAGAAGGAGGGGCAGAGGGAGGGGGAGAAGCAAAGTTTCCACTAAGCAGGGAGCCTAATGCAGGCCTCCATCCCAGGACCCTGGGATCATGACCTGAATCGAAGGCAGACACTTCACAGACTAAGCCACCCAAGTGCCCCTTAAAAAAAAAAAAATCTTTTTAAGATAGAGACTACTGACTTTAAAGACCCACACAAAGGCCACGTCCAACAGCTCTGTTGGAAGAACTGAGCCTCATGCTTAGCCTGGAGGTGAGCTGCTTGCTGGGACACGTCAGTCTTGGTTTCAATCACTGCCTCGCCCAAGGTCTTGGAGGACAGATCACAGTGCAGACTGCCCCTCCTTGGACGGAAGTAGAAGTGAGGCCCAGAACTACAGACAGTGCTTTTTCTTTACCCTCTTCCCCATTTTCCGTGGAGGGTAGACCAGCAAGCTGTACAGGTGATCGATGTGTTTACGTGTCTGTCTCCGAGTCCCTGGATTAGATGGCTGGCCCAGATAAAACAGCTCATTTATTTTATTGATCCGTGTATCTACGCAGAGCAGGAATAATAAGGCCTCCCGGGCTGCTCTCCTTTCCCTCCATCTGGGTTGCCATGGTCTCAGAGGCTCAGGACCCAGGGCTATGGAGGTGTTTGCCGCAGTCTCCCAGTCACGTCTTTGGGGGATGCGCTCCCTGCTGTTACCTTCAGCTGCCCACCTGTCCATGGTGTCTGCCCTGCCTCAACTGTGTCTAATGGAGAGAAACAGATTTACTCACTGATAAAGGCTCCAAACAAGATTGGACAGGGGCCCAGAAAGCAGCAGCAGGAGGAAAGTGGCTGACAGGTGTGAGCCAGGCAGCTGTCCCGGGATAGGCACAGGGGCCTGTGCTAGAGGAGGTGGCGCCCACAGCCCTGGGGGACCCATTGGCAGGCTTCCCAGACACTCCGGGTGGGCCGACATGGGCGGGAGTCTGCACCCTCCTCGCTCCAGGCCCTAGGATTTCAGGCCACACATTTCATCTCACTTGAGCCTCTATGTACCGAGCAGTTTAACCAAAGGACAGTCACTGAGAAATCCAGATTCTTCCTGCTGTTATCAACCCAGAGCTAACACTGGAAGGCCTGAATAATGCCCCCTGAAAACAGCTACCAAATGCTCTGGGGATTACAGCCTAAGAAGGAGCTGCATTTCCCGGGACGTAGCAGATCCCACTCCATCCCAGAGTAGCACCAGCTGTGGGGCAGCTACTGACACCCCTCAGGATGCCAGTCGCTCTTGGAAGCTGCAAAATGCTTATGCAGAGTTTTGCTCCCAAAACCTCAAGATCTGGTTTAAAATATGAACGCATTTCCAAGTGATCATTCGCCTTAGGCAAAATACACTACCTCAGCAAGTAAGCTCACATTAAGAAATGGAAACATCAGCATAAAACATTCTGTACGTGGCTCTGCTCAGAACTCACCTGGCACCTGCACCCTGTGTGCACACACACAGTTTGGCACTAATGTGAGCAACGTCCCAAAAAATGCCACTTGCTAAGCAATAGTTTTTCCATGCGGCTAAGCTCAGAAAGGTGGGGTGGTTTCTTTTATGAGACTTACTTTTCATTTATCTGCCCACCATTCCTGGGCCCCTTGAACAACTGACGAATAGCTGTGAATGATCCAACATGAAGGTGGGGCTGAGAACGAGATAAACCGTGCACAACGGGGTGGCCTCCCAGTTGCTGGTTTGCCTGAGGAGCATTCCCATGCTGTGGGCAGACACAGGGGTGCCTGGGAAGAGATTCTGCTCACCAGGGTCCGCGCAGAAGCACACAGATGCTTGCAATTTAGTTTTAAGTCTCGGATAGAAAATACCTTCCTCTTGGCTTCTGGGCCCAAACGTCCAGAACGCAGTTGAGCTTTGAATGGGTACTTATTAGATCCTTGATGGCCGAGCAGGAATGGGCAGGAAGAACAGGTGAGTGACTCTCCCCCAGCCCCCACACTGCTGAGTAAAGGAATGTGTATTTTCTCTTATGCAAATATTAAGAAAACAGTTCCCACATGTTCGCATTTGCACGTGTGTGCTAGGAAGCCAGCCCATGGGAGCACATCGTGTGGAGAGGCCCAGTCTCTAAGGAACTCTAGCTGTTCCTGGAGCCCAGCATCCCCCCTCTAGGCCCGTGTGTCAGAACCTGTGGCTGAACCACCTGAGCGGTGCTGCTGGTCAGGGTGACACGAGGGAGACGGAATATCAGATGTCACTGGCTGCTGAAAGAGGAAGGAAGG
Organism: Canis lupus dingo; assembly: GCF_003254725.2. Classification (NCBI taxonomy): domain Eukaryota; kingdom Metazoa; phylum Chordata; class Mammalia; order Carnivora; family Canidae; genus Canis; species Canis lupus. The sequence goes on along the minus strand of NC_064258.1, from coordinate 18,438,509 downwards.
ATGCCGAGCAGCAAGGAGAGGCCCTTCCCCCTTTACAGGAGACTGAAATCAATTTCCTGTCTTTGCAACGACCACAGTTAAAGGTGTGCCCATGAGATGTTTCTAGCTGTCCTCCCCTCCCTGTGGTGACACACAGATTACTTCACGGTTACATTTCTTCTATGCAGTTTCTGCTGTGAGCCCTGAATTCTAGAGAGAAACACCCAAGAGAAGAGGGAAGGCAAGCAGGTTGGTGGAGAGCTGGTGCAGAGAAGGGGCCAGACAGATGGGGGGTGGGGGTGGGGGGTGGAGCATCAGCGGAGATGTCACAGACACGCAGGAAAGAGGGAAGTCAAAAAGGCGAGGCTCTGCTGGTCTGGGAAACTCCTGCCCGCTGTTCACCGACACACTGGTGTTATGAGAGCCTCTCTGGAGAAGCTGGGGAGTGATGCTCCCCCCAGCCATAGCTCCTTGTTGTGATGCCCAGGACAGCCCAGGACACAGTAGGACAGCCTAGGACAGCCCAGGACAGCCTAGGACAGATTAGGACACCGTAGGGTAGCCCAGGAGGGCCTAGGACAGCCCAGGATAGCCCAGGACACCATAGGACACTGTAGGACAGCTCAGGAGAGCCCAGGACACCCCAGAACAGCCCAGGACACCCTAGGACAGCCCAGGACACCCTACAACAGCCCAGACAGCCCAGGACACCCTAGGACAGCTCAGGACATCCCAGAACACCCTAGGACATCCCAGGATACCCTACAACAGCCCAGGACAGCCCAGGACACCCTACAACAGCCCAGACAGCTCAGGACACCCTAGGATAGCTCAGGACAGCCCAGGACACCCTAGGACAGGTCAGGACAGCCCAAGACATGCTAGGACCTCCCAGGACAGCCCAGGACACCCTATAACAGCTCAGGAAAGTCCAGGACAGACTAGGACAGCCTAGGACAGCCCAGGACAGCCTAGGACAGCCCAGGACAGCCCAGGTCAGCCCAGTAAACCAGGAAGACGACTGCACACAACGCCTGCCCCCATCAGACTGCAGCAGTGCTAGAGGGATCAAGTGGCGCTGGGACCTAACACAGCGCCTGGCCAACAGTGCTCCCTCCGTATGTGTCCACTTGCCGAGTAAACGAATTCATGAGGTGGCCACGGAGGAGGAAGCCAAGCAGAGGTGGGGTGGTGCCCAGGGTCTTCATGGGAAAGGACACTCCTGAAAGCGCCAGCTCACACACAGCCCGCCTTGCACACTAACACTTCTTGAGACCTGGGTCTCTGGACATCCTTCCCTCCCGAATCACCCGCAGAACTAGACATCCACGCTGTCCTCTGAAGCTGTCCTCTGTCCCACGGACAGCCCCGTGTCTAATGGGCCCGCGCCCTCCCCACAGCCTGGCTGAGTGCTGGGTGGGGGTAGGTATTTGCAGCCAAGACATTCATTCCCTTGGTCAGGTACAGGCTGACCTTTGACCTCTAGCCGCAGGTGGGGTGAAGGCAAGCCAAGGCTTGCGTAAGGTGGTAGATGCTGAACCTTCCCCGTCACAAGCGTGAACAATTCTTATTCTCAAGAACGGAGGCTCCCGAGCACCCCCTGCAAGCTGTGAGGCCTCCTCAAAGCACCTGTTGAGGTTCTGGATTCAGGAGTTCAGGGTGGATGTCCAGGGTCTGCATTCTCAGAAGTTCCTCAGGCGACTCCTGCTGCAGCCCACCCATGGGACACCAGAGCTCCCGGCCACCCGCCGTGTGCCACGCCTCTCCTTCCCCTTCTCAGCCCCACACCTCCTTCCCGTCTCCGGGCCTTCCATCACACCTCAGCCTGCCAACCCCCTGCCAGGTCACCTGGTGATAAGGCCCAGACACAGCCCCACCGAGGGGATGTTTCCTACAGCTGTGTCCCCACGCACACTGCCCGTCCCACGGAGCACCTGTGTGCAGGTGCAGAGACTCACTCCCCGCTGTGCGTTTTGCTGTAGAGCTCCTCGGACAAATCAAGACCTGGAAGGAAAGAAACTCTTGAACCGGAGGTGTTCAAGAAGAGGCTGAATCATAGTAAGGACACAAAGCTTCTTTAAAATACTGCAAAGGGGCCCCTGGGCGGCTCAGTCGATGAAGCGTCTGCCTTCAGGTCAGGTCATGATCCAGGATCCTGGGATTGAGCCCTGCATCAGGCTCCCTGCATGGAGCCTGTTTCTCTTTCTGCCTATGTCTCTGCCTCTCTCATGAATAAATAAATAAAATCTTAAAAAAAAAAAAAAAGTAAACTGACCAAGAGAAACTACACAAGAGCCCCAAGAGAAGCTCCATTAGCTGGAGTAAAACCTAGTCTCTTGATTTTGCTTATTTTAAAAGAGTGTTTGCTGTCCAGAAGAGGAGGCTCCAATGTTTTCAAATACAGTTTAAAAATTTAACAGGTTCTCTGTCTGAAGAATAAAATCCCCGATTTCATTTAAAGGCATAAAAAATGACTCATTAAGGTGTCACCAGAGCCTAGTAAAGTGCCTGGCAGACTGGCAGATACTGCTCCTGTTACCTTGCTGAGAAAAACGAATGAAGGAACTGGACAAGAAAAGAGACCATATGGAGGAAGAAAGGATGTCGTACAGCATCTTCCATAGAAACACTCCTTTACGTGGGGTCTCCCGCCCGCCTGTTATGCTATCCGATGGTCGTGTTCTCTAATGACTTGTACAGACCTGCTCACAGCAGCCTTACTTAGAGCAGACAAAAATATGGAAACCACTGAACATCCATCAAATGACGGATGGATGAACAAAATGCACTGTTACAACCACACAACAGGATATTATTCAGCCATAAATAGAAATGAAGCTCTGATCCATGCTACACCATGGACGAACCCGGAAAACGTGATTCTAAGTGAAGGAAGCCATTTACACAGGACCACGTGTTATAGGATTCCATTTAAATGGCATGACCAGAACAGGCAAATAGAGACAAAAATAATTAAAAGTTATGCGAAGCCAGGGAAGGGATAGATGGAAAGCTAATGAATGTAAGGTTTCTTGTCAGGGTGATGAAAACGGTCCAAAATTGGATTAAGGGGGTTCTTGCACACTTCTGTGAATTGCTAAAATTCACTGAATTATCCCTGTAAAAGGGTGGATTGATGGAGCGTAAGTCATACCTCAATGAAGCTGTAAAACAAACGTAATGGTCTATGTGAAGTACCACATTGAGTTGAACACAATGATGAGGTTTAAATAGGATTGTGGAGATAATCACAGTCATTTGTTGGCTTTCTGGAACTTTCTGAAACATCACAGATGTGAGACAGAACGTCCCCTGCCTTCATTCCCGGACGAGCGGAGACAGGGAACAACGGAGGGAGGGCGGCCTCCTAAAGGCCTCATATCAGAAGACGCCACAAAAAGCGAGGTACCTATAACCTACACTGAGAAAGGAACGCCACAGATGGTCCAGGACCCGGCAGGTGGTCTGTCAGGCTGGACCGTGACAGGCCCAGGCCACAGGTGTCAGGAGGAGGCCTGGCTTGGCCTCTCGGAATATGACGCTTCATGGCGGCAGCCAAGCCAGGCAGATGGATGGGGAAGGTGATGGGAAACATTGGGGTTTTTCCCACCTGGAAGTCCAAGTGGGACGACGGTCAGTGACATCACAAAAAGCTCCTGGCAGAGAGGAGGGCCTCTGGAGCCCAGGGAAGAAGACTCCTGCCTCTGAGGGCAGTGAACAAGAAGGCAGGGAACAAAACCTAAAATGGGAAAGGCGATGAAAAGGCAATTCGAAATGGAAAAGAAACAAAGAGAAACACAGAACAACTGCAACGGAAGGCCAAGGCCAGCTCAAAGCAGGGGGACGCTGACTCCCAGCTGTAGCTTCAACCCCGTGGCATGCGTGGGGCTGAGCAGGAGCCAGACCCAGGGAACAGAAATGACCCTGGTGAATGGCAGCTGTGTGCAACCTTAGTCTACGTATCCAGGAGCTCAGCCATCTTCCATAACTCGCTTAGCCCCCCTCAACTGTACACGAGCAAGGTATCCACGGGACGGCAGGTCATTCATCCCATAAGAACCGAGGATTGAAGTTCATCTTTGAATCAGTTTCTCGTCCACCTGCAGATACTCCTTGCCCACAAGCAGACTGAGGACCCTATCTGGGGAACCACAGATCTAAACCAAACCCTCACTTCCCACCAGCGAGGCCTACCCCCAACCAAGGGTTCTTACCCCCCAGACAGGCCCTCTGTCTTTCACCCCATCCTTCCTGAGCTTCTGGCAGAGTTAATAACCCCAATGTATTTTGGGGAAAGGTAGAGAACAAAATATATATATGTGTGTATTTATAATTAAATGGAACCTTCCCCAGAATCTATTCATAACCAGAATATGTCTGCAAATACCCAGGATAAGTGTTTACAGGTAAAATTATATATCTGTAATTTTCAGATTATTTTGTCACTTGAGCAGATTAAGTCAACCGAATTATAAGCAGACCAGTTTGGTGCTCTCTTTCTTCTCATGGGCCAAACAAAACTCTAATGCTCCACAGTTTGGCTTTTCAGAGGCGACCACGGGAACAGACAACTGTCCCCAACACATGGCTTCTTTGGGAAGGTTTATATCAGCTTGGGCTCTGGCCTTTGGTCTAGAAAACTAAGTAAAAGGTCTCTCACTTAGACAAAAAAGGAAGTCTGAAGCCTGAAGATTTGACATCTCCCTTTCCCTGTCCTCGTAGCAAAATGTGTGACTCAGAGTTGGTTTTTTTTTTAACTTACTTTATTTAAATTCAATTAGTTAACACATAACGTATCATTAGTTTCAGAGGTACAGTTAGTGACACATCAGTTGCATATCACACCCAGTGCTCACCCCATCACATGCCCTCTTCCATGCCCAACACCCAGTGACCCCGTCCCCTTACCCTCTCCCCTCAGTTTGTTCCCTAGAGTTAAGAGTCTCTGATGATTTGTCTCCCTCTCTGATTTTGTCTTATTTTATTTTCCTTCCCTTCCCCTATGATCCTCTGTTTTGTTTCTTATATACCACATAGGAGTGAAATATTGTGATAATTGTCTTTCTCTGACTGACTTATTTCACTCAGCATAATACCCTCTAGTTCCATCCATGTCGATGTAAATGGTAAGATTTCATCCTTCCTGATGGCTGAGTAATATTCCATCTTCTCTATCCATTCATCTCTTGATGAACATTTGGGCTCCTTCCACAGTTTGGCTATTGTGGACATTGCTGCTGTGAACATCGGGGTGCAGGTGCCCTTTGGTATCCCAACATCTGTATCTTTGGGGTAAATACCTAGTAGTGCACTTGCTGGGTCACAGGGTAGCTCTGGCCTCTGAGCCTCCATCCCCCCAAGGTCACCCGTGAGAGGAGAGGCGTTCTCTCCAAACTCACAGAGCCGGGCCTATGCGTTCTGAACAGGTACATGTGTCCTCCAAGTGCACTGTCCTCTTCCTAAACATTAGTAACCAGACCCAAAGCAAAAGAATAAACCCAAGGGTTTGGCTTTAGCTCCTGCTTTTGTTTGCCTTCTCTCAACTTCCAGGACACATCCATTATGATAAAAACCTTTCATCCAGAGGAAGACTAAAGAATGCGAGTTCAGTTAGTGGTAGGCTTCGGTGTCATCTGTATCGTCTGAGGCTACAAACCCCATGTTCCCACTGCTGCAGACCCGCTGACGCGGATTTCCAGACGGCACACTGGGTTCTGTGTCTGCAGTGCAGTGTTCTGTCTGGGGGGCTATCACACGTGCCCTGTTTTTTGCTTACTGCAAACTCGCCCTATGGTGTTCATAGAAAACCTCCCTGTGGGCAGTTATATCATTTTATCTGTTTTTAAAGAGATCAAGGAAATGGGGTCATGGAGCCCTCTCACTGATTCTAGGCTCCTGGAGCCCAAGACTGGTCCTGAGCAAACAACACGATCAGTGCCACCACTGCTGTTTCCTGGGGAAGCCCTGCTACGATGGGACCTCTTCCTGTGCCAGGGGCATGGCCACCTCAGTTTCCCCTCTCAGGCTCCCATCCCCTGAGAACCGACCCCTCATGACTGATCCCTGCATCCACACTGACAGAACTGGGAGTGGAGATTCCATAAATCCTAGGATGGCCTCCTCCTCCAGGAAAGACTCACAGATTACAAGGCACCCAGGACAACCTGGGAAGGGGAAGGTGCGGTGCACGGGTTCAAGAGTCTAGGAACACCTGGGCCACATATGAGGGGAAGACCAAAGAACACCAAGGCCTGGGCAGGAAGGAGAATTGGAGCCAAAGGGTTGTCAAGGTGGCTCTGGTCTCCAAAAGGCAAAGCAGAAGAAACAAGAGGGAAACTGGAAGGTTGGTGCAGTGCTGTGCTGTAGCATTTTCAGGCAGTTCTGGACTGTTCTTGACAGATATGCCTTCGCTGGTTTTAAAGCAATGAGTATTTTAACCCTGAGAATTGTAGGCACTACGTATGATCATTTTCAAAAGGAGGCCTGAGTCACGTGAGTCCATGTTTTTGGCATCTCTCCTCCTGGGACCAAGCAGTGTATTAGCAAGTGCTCTATTGAATGGTACTAGGAGAGTCATTTCATTGCCAAGATGACAGAGAGAGGTGGGTTTAGGACTAATTAATTATCTGCCTGTAAGCTGATCCCCAGGTCCTCTCGCTCTGCCTTCTGGAAACGAGTCTAACATCTGTGTTAGAAACGCCAAAGCCTCAATCCAAGCCAAAGTGTGGTGTAGACGCAGTTTGGTGTATGCTGCATTTGGGAAATGAGCTTATAAATCTCCCCACATCCTCCCCATCACCATCTGCCAAATGACAGAGGCAGTGTCTACGGGACAAAGGCTGTCTTGGCCCTTTGCCCCTCAGATGGCCCAGGGCACCTCTCAGGCTGACTTTTCCACAGACTAGAAGGGGCTTGTCACTCCTTTAAAGACAGTTTTTCAGAGAAAAACCAATGGCTCTTCATACTGAGTTTGTAAAGTCTGGGATGATGAGGATGCTGGAAATAAGTTACCTTTTTTTTTTTTTTTTTAGCACAAGAAGATAACGCATTAAATAACACAGAATGGCCATTGGGGGTCTTTGTGGTTCCATACAAACATTAGTATTATTTGTTATGGTTCTGTAACATCATGTGTCAACCGTATTCAAATTAAAATTGAAATGTATATATGAAGTATTTTAAGAAGAGTTTGATACCAATATAAAAATAAATGGAAAATTTTCTATCTGAAATGCTGATTATTTTGTAATGTTCATTATAAAAGTAATGAATAAATTCAATAAAATTAAGACACACACACAGATAATGGCCTACAAGGAGTTACTACGTGTCCATGAGGATTGTGGCTTCATTACTGATGATCTTGTGGCTACTGCCTCAGGATGGAGGGGTTCACAAACACCGAACACGGGGTGAGAAGACCTGAGTTCCAGTCCTATTTTTGCTACTGCGTGCTCCGGACTGGGTACCACTTCCCTTCCCCATGTGTGATTTACCACCTGATGGGAGCAACTAATGCCCTGTTTGTGGAGACCAATGCAGATAATATGTTTTAAAGATTTTATTTATTTATTCATAAGAGACACACAGAGAGAGGCAGAGATATAGGAAGAGGGAGATATAGGCTCCCTGATTCAGGACTCGATCCCAAGACTCCAGAATCACGCCCTGAGCCAAAGGCAGATGCTCAACCACTGAGCCACCTTTGAGACCCCAGTGTAGATAATGTGTACAGATTAAACAGTGTTTGTAGGATTTCACCCCATTCTCCATGGCACGTAGAGTGGTGGGAGTAGCGTTCACACCCTCAGTGTCTCCCCGGCTTCCTTGAGTCCAAGGTCATATTTATGAAGCAGATCAGGTAATGTGAGGAGTAAAGATTTTATTTTTGTTGGAGGAAAGGGCAGGTCTTCGTATCTCATAAATATTACCTTTTGATTTAATTCAACTTATTCATTTGATCTGCAAAAGCAGAGAGATGAAAGATTGCCACGTAAACATTCTGGGTTTTACTTCTGACACAGGAGAAAGGCAAAGAGACACCCAGGCTGGTGTGAGGATGATCCCCCAGCTACTCAGCTGCCTACGGAGCGTGCATCCACTCGAACTTGGAGGATGGAAGGCTCCAGGGGGCTGGGCTGCGGGTGGATATAGAGCCATGTGAACACTACCAATCCGGGGGTGGGGGGGGAATACACAGAAAGGGAATGTAATAGTATTACACTTCTTATTCAGCAACAATGCAACAACCCCATGAAGCTGTAACCAATTGTGAAAGGATGACATGGGGCGCAAGGTAAAATTGAGTGAAAAGTAATATAGAAGAGTTGATCTGCACCTATTATGATGGGAATGTAATAGATAACAGTTCAGTAAATACATACACATATTTAAGAGCATTATGGACAATCATTAAAATAGATGCCAGAGGGAAAAAAAAAAAGTAGCAAGGATTCAAAATGTTAGCCTCTGCAGAGCAAGATCTGGGATGAGGTGGAGGGCCACAGAACTGTTCCTTTTTCAATTATGAGCTTTGTCCTATGACACAATGTACCGGCTGCATGTGTATTATGATGGAAAAGATAAACCCGGAGGATGGTTTTAAAAGAAAAGCAAACACAGAGCAGAAGACAATCTAAGAATCAAGTCCCCCTTCAGAGACAGCTTGTCTCGTGTGTTTTCAGGGTCTCAGGCTTTCTAGAAACAGACGCTGGGTGGGGAACTGGCACTCCGTGCGGGACTCTGGCTTCACATCCTCCCCAGGTTCCTCACACACGATGGGGAGACAGAATGTGTGGCAGCGTAGCTTACTGAGTTGGCACTACCTGATTTCTTCTTTTTTGGGCTCAGAATGTAGATGGGGATGTTCCATACATATGTGAAAATACGTGGACCCAGAAGTACTGCGACTGCTGTATGGAGTAAAAATGTTCAGAAGAATCGAAATTTGAATTTAACACCAGTCTTTTTTTTTTTTTAAGATTTTATTTATTCATGAGAGACACAGAGAGAGACAGGCAGAGACGCAGGCAGAGGGAGAAGCAGGCTCCATGCAGGGAGCCCGATGTGGGACTTGATCCCGGGATCACGCCCTGAGCCAAACACAGATGTTCAATCACTGAGCCTCCCAGGCGTCCCCAACACCAGTCTTCCTCTGCCCAACAAATACAGAGTCACACAGATCAAGACAGTTATCCAGCCAGGGCAGGCCTCTTAAATTCTTCTCCAAAACAACAAAGGTAACTCGCTCTTGGCCATCAGGGAAATGATGCTCAGCTGTACAGAACACAGCACCCATATACACCCCCCACCTACAAGGGCAGCATATTTTCAAAAAGTGCTTCATCCATAAAGACAAATTGATTGGATGACTCTGGTCTCTTTCAGCTAAGTTTGAGACAGATGGAATTCTTTGATACCACGGGGTCATCTGTATATCAAAACCCTATTGAATTCAAGGTCTAAATTGGATCAAGAGGGATGCCTGGATGGCTCAGCAATTGAGCGTCTGTCTGCCTTTGGCTCAGGGCATGATCCTGGGGTCCCAGGATCGAGTCCCACATCGGGCTCCCCACAGGGAGCCTGCTTCTCCTTCTGCCTGTGTCTCTGCCTCTCTCTCTCTCTGTCTCATGAATAAATAAATAAAATCTTTTTATAAATAAATGAATAAATAAATAAATAGGATCAAGAAACCAAGCGGTGCCAGTTTCTGTTAGCTTACTAAGAAGCACTGTCCAGGAAGGAGATTTTATTGAGCAAGGGAGAAACGGTACATGAGTTTCCTCTGAGCTCTAAGGCCATTTACAGAGGTGAAGGCTACGTTCAATGAGGATTATGTAGCCTGCTGCCTCAGTTCCCCTTCTTACCGTGTGCCACCAAAGATGACCGGCAGCACCCAACAAAGGTCGACTCCACCAGCTGAACGCTCTCTTGTTCTGCACCCGTACCAATGGTTCCTCACGACAGCTGAGAGTCGCCTCAAAGAGGTCAATGTTCTGGGGAGATGGTTTATCAATACTGCCCTGATTGGAGTCGCACCTGTGCTGCGCTAGGCGTTGCCAAGTACGTTTTAGGGGGGTTCATGGTCACATAAGCAATCTTCCATAATTCAGCTCATCCGCATTTTTCTGGCAGCCCGATCTTTTGGATCTTGCAAATGAAACACCATGCTGGTGTGCAGAAGTGCTCAGCATCCCAGCCTGCCCTCTTGGAACTGGGGTCTGCTTGACCACAGGGCCTCCAGCTGACCCCACAGGTAAAAGTCTCAGAGTTCCTTGGGGCATCTGGCTGAGCCACACCCAGGGCAGGTGGGTAGAAGGCTGGAGATCACCCCACATGGAACAACAGGTGGCAGCGTGCCTGCTGGGCCTGTGGATCGGGCCCACTGGAGCTTTGGGGGAACGCAGAGCAGAGCTTGGGACTGCATGGTGTTAAAGGGTGACAGTGTCCCTGGTTTTCTAAGACAAATACTGGAAATACTCAACAAACCTATTACTTTGCTAGCATTTAAGTGAACGTCTTAGGCCACAGCCTCTGTTTCCCAGTCCGAGTCTGTGATCCATGGCTCATTGGATGGACCCAGCATCCAGGGGCAACAACAGAATCACACACGATTTGGAATGTGGGGGCTCCTATAACACAAAGTGAAGCTTCCAGTCCTTGCAGGGAGTGCGATGTCTTCAGAAGAAAATACTGCCCAGTCTGCACAGCGACTGTGCACCCAGCACAGGCCGTAGGATCATCTTAACTGCTTCCTAACAATCCACTCCCAGGAGTGCTTACTGATTACTCCCCTGGATGAGGAGCTACCCACTCCCAGGATGGGATGGAACCCTGGGGGATTAACAGGTTAGGGTTCTAGGAATCATCTCGGACGCCCGGACCCCAGCTGCAGGGACTCAGCCTCTGGCCTGCTGGGTCTGCAGGGAGGGGGCTCCTTGGGCTGGCAAAGCATTAGCTGCCAGCTGAGGCCACCCTGAAAGGTCACCCGTATTTACCAATGGATGTAAGAGTCCTGGTGTGACCAAGGGCTTTTTATCTACAAGTAATAACCCTCCTCTTGTATACGCAGCAGGGAGTTGAGATCATTTACTTTTCTTCCTACGCTTCCACAGAGCAAAAGTTCATCTGACCCAGGTGGAAGAGTAAGATCTGGACCATGAAAGGGGCAACTGCATCTGTGGGATGGGGGCCCCATGGAGACTGTCAGGCAGCTCACTCACTGCATCACGTTCTGCACTTTTTATGTGTGCTCAGAACAGACCCTCAGCTCGTGAGGCACCAGTGGGAGAGCGATCAAGTCTGGGAGAGAATGAACAGGACAGGCATTGAAGGTGCAAAGACGAGCTCCGTGTACAGGTGGCGGAGGTGTCAGCTAGCACCTAGGAACTCGGGTTTTGGTGAGTCTGGGCCAGAAGTCCTAGCAGAGCAGTGGCCACCTGGAGGGAACCTGCAAAGGCAGAAGAGGGGGCACCTTGCCTCGTTTCTTTCCTTGGCGCTGAAGGAGAGGGTGAGGAGGAAGGTGATTTCGAGGGAAAGCACGGTGCTGGACCCCCCAGTTTGAATTACCAGGTGCCTGAATCTGTCCTCAAATTCTGTTCTTTGCATGAACAGACACTAAAGTGAACAGCTTGGGGCACCTGACCAGGGCCAGTACAGCAGGAGGAGGGCTGGGTGGGGCTGTCAAGTGCTGGAAACAGAGGACCCAGGCACGGACGGGGCCCGTGGAGGCCACCCTGGAAGTAATCCTCGGCTCATTCCTGACAGCAGAGAGAAGATTCCTTTTCCAGGGACTTGGGACTCTGTGGGATCTGGGAGTGGCTAGGGGCGGGCGCATACAGTGAAGATGAGGGAAGAGCTCAGGGTGCCAGAGAAAGCCGAGTGGTCTGACCCCTCCATGTGTCTGCGAGGCCCAAAGGTGCGTCTGTAGAACGCCAGATAAACGTACACAGAGCGGCTCTAGATCTTCAGGTGCTGAGTTAGGCTGGACCATCTCTGCCTTCCTCCCAGAGCCAAGACGGCAGGAGGTGCTGGTCAGAGAGCACTGCTGTTCTCCGGGCTCTGACCAACCTCCTGACTTCTGCACATGTGCCCGCCGTCCTCCTCCCCGAGGGCTGACTGCACCCCACTTGGCCAAAACGGCCCACTCCTGTCTTCTCCAGCATTCCACACCACCTGCCCCAAAAATGCCTGGGCTCACCTAACCCTCAGCATCAGGGTCCCTGAGGCTGGCCAACCAGTAGACAAGCCCTTGGCAACACAGCCCTCCTTTGTCACCTCCACATTTCCCTGTCACCTGAGCTGAGTGGTGCCACGGCACCCAGGGCAAGACAAGTGGGTCTTGTCAAGCAAGAAAGGCACCTCTCCAGAGTTCTGTCTACGTGCCATCAAGGAACTAAATCTCTCTAAAATGTTCCAAATCAAAGACGATCATGTCCAAATGTCCGGGTGGCACATTTTCTTCTCAGAGCAGCAAACAAAAGCAGACCCATGAGCATCTGCATGGGAGCTGGGTCGTTATGAGGAATTAGAACTCTGGTATCAAAACCTTTCTGACAATTTTGTTGTAATCTCCAGAGATACAAGAAGCCCCTATGTTTTTTTTAATCAAATGTTTATTAATTTTCCTTTGCAAATAATTTTAACACAAATCAAAATGAGGTTCTTTGTTCTTTTTTTAAAAGATTTTATTTATTTATTCATGAGACACACAGAGAGCGGCAGAGACACAGGCAGAGGGAGAAGCAGGCTCCTTGTGGGGAGCAGGACTCAATCCCAGGACCCCGGGATCATGACCTGAGTGGAAGGTAGATGCTCAACCACTGAGCCACACAGGTGTCCCATGGGTTCTTTGTTCTTGTCAGGAAAGCAGGCATGTGTGCTGCTACTGGAATGTTCCGGGGCCAGAGCAGGCACACTAGTGGGGGGCACAGGCTGCTCCCCGCACTCCGCTGCCCATACATCCCTGGCCCCGTGGCAGCTTCTGCCCTGTCCTCTCTCTACTACCACTTCCTGTGACACTCGGGATTGCTAGCCCAGCAGCTGGAAAAGAAATTGTTTTCCATTTCTCTATAATCTTGTCTGTTTCTTCATCCACCCATTTCTTTCCAAATGCCCAAAGCATGATCGAGAGTTAAGCCTTTTTCTATAATCCTGCTCTGCACGGGGCCTGAATGCTGACGGTGGTGGTCCTCCAACAAGAGCACTTTGGAGTCACTAGAGCTATTTAAGATTTGCAATTGTGTTTGTAAAAGGGTCAGTCCCACCCACCTCTGATATTACGGTTCTGAGGCATCCTTAATCACTCCACACATGTCCTCTGGACCAGCTCCGGATGCTGCACCAGATGAGCTCAAGAGGGGGAAGCATCTCCCTGCACTTACACCCCTGGCAGCCAGAAGGCAGGACAAGGCAGTGGGAGTGCCTGGGTGTCTGGTGGGTGTTTGCCCAGGGTCCTCCAGCAGCCCAGAGGCTCCACACTGGGCCAGAGGTGTAATGGGCTGTGCCGGTTGCTGTGAGATGTGTAGGGTTTTATAGAGAGAACGGACAGCAGGGTTCATGTTGCCTTATTCCAGAAGGCATGGCAAATGCTCTACTGATACAGTGCTGCTGCCCTGGGGGAGAGGGGGTTGTAGGCCATAGGCCACGGCCATGGGAGGGCCTGGAGGCCAGAGGGCTGTGGCGAGGGCCCCCAGGCCATTAACCTGCCTTTGTACAAAAACCCATGGCACTTTTGCCATCAGGAGTTCTGCTAGAGAAGGCACCACTCTCCTGGTACTGCCTTTCCAAACTCAATTTGCAATACCCCCTGCCTTCTAGCTGAATCCCCTGTCCTATGGTAGGGTTCTATGTCCTCACAGCACTAGGATATACCCAGAAGCATGCACAAAGCCTGGGGTAAGTGTGCAAACCCCAGGGGTCCCAGACACAACCACGACTGACTTCCTGAAGCTGACACGTGGTGGTTGGTCCCTGCTCCTCCAGTCTGTCCAGAAGCCCCAGCTGGGGCAGCAGGGGCTGCTCTGTGGGGCTTCGGGAAGTCACGAGAACAACTAGCACATGCTTTAAATAAGGAGAGAGAATGGGATCCCTGGGTGGCGCAGCGGTTTGGCGCCTGCCTTTGGCCCAGGGCGTGATCCTGGAGACCCAGGATCGAATCCCACATCGGGCTCCCGGTGCATGGAGCCTGCTTCTCCCTCTGCCTGTGTCTCTGCCTCTCTCTCTCTCTCTCTCTCTCTCTCTCTCTCTCTGTAACTATCATAAATAAATAAAAAAAATAATTTAAAAAAAAAATAAGGAGAGAGAAGGTGAGAGATTTCGGAAGAGTTTTAAATTCATACCCTAAAAATAGAATGTCTCCTTTCATGCCATTAGAAATTTCGAAATAAATTAAATAGCACTGCTTCAAAAACTTAAAGCGGTTATAGTAACGAGCAAGTGTTTACCATCAACGTGATGGATACAGTGAGGCCCTGAGTACTCTAGCTCTTACTGCCTTAACTCACTGAACTCTCCTGCTAACATCTACGTTTGCAACTGTTATTACTCCACTTTCAAGCCAAGACAAGAATGACTTAGGATAAAGTGCACAGGGGAAGCCACACAGCCAGTGAGGAGCAGAGCCTGGCCCAAGCCCAATGCTCCACCTACCATCCCGGCTCTCCTCCCGCTCCCCCTGGAGAAGGGTGCCTTCCCACTTGCCCCACTCACCCAGCTCAGGTCACCTGTGTGGGCACACTGGTCAGCAGATGGGGACGGTGAGCTGGAAGTGGCCCCTGGGTCTTGTCCTGTCCCCAGCTCATGGCTGGTGGCCAAGATGGGACAGGACCGATGGGCAGGATGCTATAACCGATATTTACATCCCCCCAAACATATATGTTGAAGCCCTAACCCCCCAAGTGACAGTATTTGGAGGTGGGGACTCTGGGAGGTTTAGACAAGGTCATGGAGGTAGGATCTCATGATGGCAAGAGGGTCCTTATAAGAGGAAGACAAGTGAGTTTGCTCTGTGTCAAGTGAAGACCCAGCGAGAAGGTGGCCTTCTGCATGGCAGAGATCCTCATTAGATCCCAGGTCTTCCTGAACCACCAGCCCCAGAACTATGAGAAGTGCCTGCCGTTGAAGCCACCCAGCCGGTGATGCCGGCATGTAGAGGCCCCAAGACATGAAGACACAGGAGTGAGTCGGGCAAAGGGATGGCACCACATATGAAAAAGAGATGCACCCCAGGAGCTAAATAAACTGAGAAGTAAAATAACTTGCAGAAAAACAGGAGAAATCGCATCAAGTGGAAGGGATAAGCGACCTGAAGAGGCAAGGGAAAACCAAGGTCAGCCGACATATGGAAGACATTCAACCTTACTGATGACTCGACGACATGCTAGCAAACGGCTCACCACCTAAGAGCCTGGCAGCAACTGCACAAAATGATGACAACACGTCCTCCTGAGGTGGGTTCTGTTAGAAAAGGCGCTGTAACTTTTGTATCAGCTGCTGAGAACATGCACGGACAGGACTTCTGTAAAAGAGAATTTCCCAAAACAGAGCAAATACATTGAAAAACAAACAAACCATAATGCAGATCCAGCAATTCTATTTCTGGAAATCACTTCCTTAAAAAAATCCGCTGAGCAAATGTGCAGAGAGAATGTATACGAGAAGGCTGGCAGTGCCCCTGCTTACAACCACTGATGATACCGTCTAGGCGTAGCCCAAGACATAGATGCCGAGCAGCCACCGGGGATGATGACAGACATGTGGTTAGTGACATGACAACACGTTCATAATTTATTTCTAGGCAAAAAGACAGGTGACAGAGCAGAGGAATGCCACTTTGTAAAGAGAACCTTCATGTGCATAACAGATGTAGTGTGGACAGGTGTCCATCTAGAAAATCATGGAGTATCTGCTGAAACTATTAACGGCGGTTACCTTTGAGTGATGAGATTATGGGTCACTTTTGCATTGCTTTTTCTGCTTGTTTTTAACTTCCTTGATTATCTGTCTTTTCTGTTTTGTCTTCCTTAAACATCTGTCGTGTCCTCAACTATAAAGCATGAAACTGTTTTGAAAAAAAAAAAGAAAAAAAAAGAAACTGTTTTGAAGTTCACGGGAGAGCTAAACCTGCATTCCCTAGGCACACCTGCGCTAAGACTTTCTACTCACAACATCACTATTTGGATTAAATCAATGTGTTCTATTCCTCAAAGACTCATGCCAAGGAGTCTCGATTTAGAACCCCCAAGACTTGCGACCAGTGGGTCGAGGCCAATGTACATGGCGCCCCACACACGATCTGTCCCGGATGCCTGGTTATCTGCAGCAGCAGCCTTTGCTCCAGCACCTTCACCCGCTGTGCCACTGGGAAGTCTACCCAGGAAGCAGGCATGAGACCATCCTGCTAACGACCTGCTAATGACCTCACACCACAGTGACCGGCTGAGTCCCAGTGTTCATTTGACGTTGCAACAATCTACGCCATGAGCATTCTGCACCGGCCAACGATGGAAGGCCGAGCAGGTGCATCCGGCCTGACGCTGCGTTCAGAGCTGACAAACGCACCGTGATGCTCTTCGGCCCACAGTGGTGGGTCAGTTTTACCAACATCTTTGGGTCCCCCCCCAAACACACACATAATTGGCGATGCAATTTTTATTTTCATATTTTGCTTATTTTTTTTGTAAAAATAGGTAGAAAAAATGCAAACATGAAAGTAGCAATTCCAATGATAAGGAACATAGATCACACCACGTGATGTCCATAGTTTCTCAGGTATGTGAGGGGAGAAGCACAGTGAGAGTCCAAGGGAAGTTGATCAGCTGTCGCTCATCTGAGCAAGAAAAGCACCAAACTAAGTAGTATGTAAATACTACCCATATATTGATGAATATTGTATCTTCAATTTGAGATATAATGAGAGATTTCTGAATGCTTTGTGGCTTTCAGAACCACCCTCCCCCATTTTAGAACATAGGAAGTGACTAATAATCATTGCTTACATGTTCCACTTTTTGTGGGGCATTTTGGGGAATATATTTTAAACAATAAACCCAGGCCTGTCTTTATGTATTATATTTGTGTTCACGGCGAATCTGCCCCTTGATTTATATATTCAGTTTACAAACCTAAATCTCAAACCAAGGAAATCACACAAGGTCAACCAAACAACAGCATCTTATCTATTATCCCGTATGTTGTGTTAATCTCACTTAAGTTCAAATATTCTTCTACTGATATACCTATAAACAACTACCTTTATCACTTATTTAAACCACTTAACTGAGCACATGTGGAATGAATTAAGGATGAGCTCATTACCAATTTATCTTGTGGTAATCTTTGTACCTTTCTGGGGAGTATGGTATCTTTCACTTCTAAGCCACAAATAAAAAGAGTATTCTGAATAGGTGATGCCTAATTAATTGCATAAATTTCGGCTCAAGCCTTTTGACATCCCTTCCTGGCCTTAGGCTTAGCTCCTTTAGCTCTGCTGCAAGCAAGTGATTCCTACTAACTGCAGGGCAATAAATGATATCCAAATCCCATCATGATACAAGCCCATTGATAAATATGTTCAATAATCACTAATTTCTCTGGTCCCTTGCCAATCTCCAGCTACTCTCCACTACTCTCCTTTGGGGTTGCCATGAATGTGGGTCTTCTTGCTGGGACCCCTGAGAAATATTTTATTGAAGGTTTATTTTCATGACATGAGGATAAGCCACCTCCTTTAAATGGGCCTGGACAGAAACACTGCTTTGGAGCCAATGTGATCACTTCTCAGCAGCAATGATGACCTGGGCTGTATAGGCAACCCTGGCCAGCACATGTATCAAGGTTCCCTCTGGCAGAAGCAGAAGCAATGGAAGTGTTGTGAGACACACACAGACCCCTGAGGAATTTAGGACCATGTGCCACAGACATGCATCCATTCATCCATTCATCTGTTGAAATAATATCTATCAGAGCAGTTACTGTGTGTGGAGCGCAGTGCAAAGTCATGAAACAAGACAGAATTAAAAGTCTAATATTTCCAGAAATCCAGAGTAAGCAGGGAAGACCCCCAATGTCTATCTCTCCACAAAATGAGGGACTCTTACTCCGGAGGACAAAAGAAAAAAGTGTCATAAAGCACATTTGGTGCTTGCCCAAAAAGCCACACTTTCTCACCAGAACGGGTTAGTACAGCTGCAACGTGCTGGAAGACCATATTATGGCTTTCTAGAACTGCATCTCACTGTCTCAGTATGAAGGGCCTACACATCCATGCTCCCTGGACGTGAGGGTTTGTCTATAGATGACCCCAGAGCCTTCCAGTGCCTGGACATGCGCTCAGCTGGACAATGGAGTCTACTTTTACCAAAGACTATCAATAAAGCAGCCAAATGATCTCCAACTGATTCACAGAATCCACAGAAAGGCCATAGAAGTCTATATCGAAAGAACTTTAGAGAAAACTTAGTGGGGCCCATCTCTAATTTGATATATAAAAACCTGAGAACCAGAAGGCTGCGAAGCTTCAAGCATTTTATTTATGCATCAGCTGATTTATTTATACTCTGCTTACTTCCATAAGGGTTTTGAAGCAATCTTCCAATCACTGTGGTTGATCACTGTGTTATTATTATAAGTGAGCCTTTGAAAAACATTGTTTCTAAAACTCCATGGATTTAGATCATGCTAGGTAAATAATTCAGGTTATTGTGTATATGCTGGCATTTTGGAAGGTTGTATCCTCCCAGTATTTCAAAGTATTCCTAAAATCAGCTCCTTGCATTTGTACAGGGCAAGTGGCATGAACTATAATGTAGTGAAAGGTTATCTGTGTTTGTGTAATTATCTTTTTTTTAAAGATTTTATTTATTTATTCATGAGAGACACAGAAAGAGAGGCAGAGATATAGGCAGAGGGAGAAGCAGGCTCCAGGCAGGGAGCCCAATGCAGGACTCGATCCCGGGACTCCAGGATCACTCCCTGAGCCAAAGGCAGATGCTCTACCACTGAGCCACCCAGGCGTCCCTGTGTGATTATCATATATAATCCTACAGAGCAAACAGTGTGAATCAATTTAATTACTTTGAGATATCTGGGCTCTCTTATTATATGTGGGACATGTGCTAACAGAATATGCTTTTCCCTTTTCTGAATAGCATATTATCATCAAAGAGATCTCTGGTTGGGTTAGATAAAGCATAAATGTGGGGTTCAAATTCTGAGCAGGCTCCTCAGGTACATATTTGAGATCAAAGAAGAGTGGTGTAGAAGGCAGGGCATGATGGGTGAGTTGGAAGACCCCACAAAGCCACTGGCAGATCTAATTCACATGTTGGCGGTAATCTGGTGGATGTCTTCCTGTGGACTACTCCTTGACCCTTTCAACTTCGCAGGGCATTTTGTCAGTGCTGGGTCTCGGAACTCAGGAGAATCGTCAAGGAATCTATAGGTGAGGACAACCAGAACTGGAAGTAGGAACTGGACAGAGGTGTAGTATTTTGCGTGAATTTGGTTTGCATACTGAGATAGGGCGATGGCTCAGAAGTCATGCAGATAGGAGGACAAAGGAGCATCTTTATCTGTCTCTCCTTTGTCCAAGGGCAATGCCAAGGGCAATGTTATTGTCTTAGGCCAATTGGCTGCGGGAGCTGCATGGAGGGTCATGAAACATTGAAGAGAATGCAAAGGACTGCTTAGCGGCTGTGGTCCAGAGTCAACAGTACCTGGAATGGTGGGGATGAAGTGGAGAAACAGTAGGCCAGTGGACAGCTGATGGCACAGATGCTTCCCGCTGAACTCCTTAGCATGCGAGGGGGCCATACAATCTCTCCAGCTTGTCCACAGCCTGAAAAATCTCCTGAGTCTGGCCACGCCCACTCCCTTGGAACTGATCAGAGGAGGGGCTCTCTCTGTGACACAGGGAGAGCACCACATAAATGGAATTCATGGTCATTTGGGTTGTCCCTGCTGTAACTGGAGGTGTGTCCAGCTCAGGTGTCTCTCAGATGGCTGATGTTTCCTCATCAGGCCCACATTGTCGATAAGGCGTTTGGTCAGTGAAGTTGTCCGTTCACTTCAGTCACTTGATGGGCAGACCTGAATGTTCTTTGTGTTGAACTAACCAACTTAGAAAATGAATGGCTCTGATTCATTGTTTGGTAGCAGATGGCCCCTACCAAAAAACATGGTGACATTTTTTTCCTTTCCAGTCTTTTATTTATTTGTTTGTTTATTTGTTTGTTTATTTATTTATTTTTATTTATTTATTTATTTTTTAATAGCTCTGCAGCCATACGTCTTCGCTGTGACGATACTGGTTGCATGGCTGATCCAATATGCTTGTGCCCATAGAGGATCAGTACTGATCCTCACAACCAAAGAGCTCCAGTGACAATCGTGGACAAGCTGTTGACAAGTTAAAGGGGTCAGAGCTTGGCCTCCCTCCTATGGATCTGAGCCTTCTAGGTGAGATGTGCTGGCACAAAATTAAAGTCTTCATCCAAATCTATTTTAGGGGGTTACCTGTCTGATCCAGGCTCTCCTCAAGCTTTGAGCATCTGGAGGCTTTCCAGATAATATCTTCATTCCAAAAAAGCATCTTCAGTACCATAATCAAGCATTCCCTAATTTGCTATTTCCATTCACTTGAATTAAGCGTCTTCTTTACATAAATAGTATCAGTTCCTCCTGAAGAAGTGTGTTTATTGGCACCATACGCATGAAACATCTTGGCAGTGTCTCATAAAAATCCTTGATTGGTGTGTGTGCAAGCTTTTAATGAACTTCTGAGAGACTAAGTGAAGCAGTAAAGTCCACATATTTTCTGTTCATGAAAACACCTCGTTTGCAAAGCAGGGATATAGATTCAAACGGAACAGACAGGAGAGCAGAAGCTAGGTTGATGGTTTATGAATATCAGTCTATTTCTTTTCTCTGAGAGAGACCCAGGGCTTGGGTAGACTAATCCCTCATCAGCTAAGAAACTGTACCAGCTAAGACCCTGGGGGCCATTTCAGAACAACAGTGCATTCTAAATTGAGGCAAGGAAGCCAAAACAGCCCACTGCTCTTGGAGGAAGGAGCCACATCGATCACACCCCTGCAGACCACAGTCATTTTCAATGTAAATCACTAGCGACATGCCACGTGATGTATATTGGCTCAGGGCCCCGCGAGAGGAGAAGTGGAGGTCACGGCAGCTGGTGGCAGGATCGTCCCCAGGGCACTTTCTTCAACAGGGAAGGTATGTGTTAATCCAAGGGGCCTGGGCTCTTTCCAATACAGATAATTGTATTCCACCCACTTACCTCCTCCAGCTCCCAGCTGCTTCATCTCCTCCAGCATCGTCCTCTCTGTGTCAAAAGCACCACAGACCCTTGGCAGAGAATCTGACACCAGCCAACTGGCTCTTTCCTGTTCCGTGAAGTATGTATTTCTCAGCATACCTCCATCCTTCAGAGCTCAGCTCTCTATGGACCCACTACGTTTCATCCCTGGGGATGGAGTTTGGAGACAAGGCACTGATGGGAGTCAGGCATCACGAAGATCACTCCATTTTCCAAGATCATCCACCCCTCCGATTCTGCTTTTGTGTGACAGCTTTGGATCAGGAGTCTCAAATGATCTGGATCCATTTTAAAGATAAAGGCATGAGGGGGTTGCGGAGAGAGATGGCCAATGATTGGGAAGAGGCCTAGTTTCCAGCAGAGACTTCACTGAAGGAAGGGCTGTTCAGGGGACTTGAAGAGGCAGCCCCCAGGCTGGACGAACCAGAGGCAGACACAGCTCAGTTCAGAGGTTCTCCAGTAAAGAAGGCAGGAGATGCAATCCTTAAGGGAGCAGAAAAAGGGATGCTTTCTGGGCACTTCTCTACCCCAGTAAACAACTTAGAGGGCTGTAAGACACCATCAGAAAGGTGTAAGGAGGTCACCTGGGTGGCTCAGTGGTTGAGTGTCTGCCTTTGGCTCAGGTCCTGATCCCAGAGTCCTGGGATCAAGTCCCACATCGGGCTCTCTGCATGGAGGCTGCTTCTCCCTCTGCCTGTGTGTCTGCCTCTCTCTATTTCTCTCATGAATAAATAAAAATAAAATCTTTAAAAGAAATAAAGGTGTAAGGAGACACTTAGGGTTCAAAACCAACGTCCCCCAAGAGTTCTCTCCCAGGTTGCTTCAATGTGTTGCATGGGTTTATCCTGAAATAAGATAAGGCAGGCCTAATACCTCCGTCCATAGGTAGATTGCACTTTCACTGAGCACACAGCTCTACAACTGGACTGAGCTCTAATTTTTAGTGAGTGGATTTTTATGAGCCACACTCACTAGTTGGAATAATATTATGTTTATACCATTTTTTGCAAATCTTCTAGTACTAGGCATAGGGTAGTAGACGAATGTTTTCCGGATTTCTGCCGGAAATACTCTAATGTACATCTTTCATAAGATTCCAGGGTTCTGGTAATAGCATTTCACTGTTCTTCACCCTTCTCAAGAAAACTGTTTCTGAGGAATTATGAATCAAGATTTCCAAAAGCAGTCCTCAAGGTCTGAAGTGTCTGAGTAAGGGAGAAGCAGTGTGTTTAAGGGCTTCTGAGAGCATTTTGAAAGGATTTTTAGAAGTTTCACAAGTGATGTGTATCTGAAAAAAGTATTGACAAAAGGATACAAAACACCACTACCAGTGCTAAAGGAAATTAAATGAAATCTCCTCTCCAACTTTCCAAAATCTGGAGTCAAGATTCTGTAATGTGCTCAGAAGTCAGCTTGCCGAGAAATCGATAGGTTGTACATGTTTACACAAATTTCACTTGTAAAAGATGCATACTAAAAATACCCCAAGCCTACATTTAAATTTAATGATGTCTCCTAAGGAGAGAAACCCCAGCTGTAATACATCCACTCAGTTAAGAAACATGTGGTGGGTACCAGAACGACAAAGAACAATGTTGACGAGGTTCTGCTCTCCTGGAACACAGGAGGAATCTACTACAGTCTAGCTGGGGGAACCATCACAGATGGTTCACAAATGAACGATCCTTCTCAGTAAGTGCCACATGGAAAAATGCACAGGCCTTAATGAAAGCACACCACAGGGAGACTAACAATATTGAAGGAGAGATCTGAAGGATGTATTGGAATTGGGAAAATAAGACAGGGAAAGTCTGAGACAGCAGCATGTTCACAGGTCCCCAGTGGTGAGGAATCCAGTATGTCCCAGGGGCAAAAGGATCAGGGTCACCAGACTGAGCATGCAGGTAAGAAATGTGAAGATTAATAAAAGGAAATCTCATTTAGAAGGGATTCAGGAGGGGCAGGGGGGGCTCTCACATCCAGCACTCCTCGTAGACTGCAGACACAACAGGAACAGGGGTACCTGCAGGGGAGAGTAGTTTACTATCCCAGCAAGAGGAAGGCAAGTTTCCTTCTCCTCCAGCAACAGCCCAACCAACGAGGGACAGTCACAGCTCAGCCAACGAGGGACAGTCGCAGCCCAACCTATGAGGGACGGTCACAGCCCAAGCCCAGCCAATAAAGGATGGTCACAGCCAAGCCAATGAGGGATGGTCACAGCCCAACCTATGAGGGACAGTCACAGCCCAGCCAATGAGGGATGGTCACAGCCCAGCCAACGAGGGACAGTCACAGCCCAGCCAACGAGGGACAGTCACAGCCCAGCCAATGAGGGATGGTCACAGTCCAACCTATGAGGGACGGTCACAGCCCGGCCAATGAGGGACAATCACAGCCCAGCCAACGAGGGACAGTCACAGCTCAGCCAACGAGGGACGGTCACAGCCTAGCCAACGAGGGACGGTCACAGCCCAACCTATGAGGGACTGTCACAGCCCAGCCAATGAAAAGTCACTATACTTGGAACTCCAGTTGACTCCAATGGACTTTGAGTTTACTGCAGCCTTCCCAACGCCTCGCTTTCCTCTAGAAAACAGCCTCTAATCTTTATTCTTTGATTGCCCGTGGTATTGCCTCAGGTTGCTGGTGTGGGTCGGCCATTCTCTGCTGTTCCCAAAGAAACTCGATTTTTGCTGGTAAAATAAATGGTGGTTTTATTTTTAAGGTTAACAGAATGCACACAGGAAGTGTGTGTTCACAGGAAGTGTGTGCTCACAGGAAATAGATGCCCACACAGGAAGTGTGTGTTCACAGGAAGTGTGCGCTCACAGGAAACAGATGTCCACACAGGAAGTGTGTGTTCACAGGAAGTGTGTGTTCACAGGAAATAGATGCCCACACAGGAAGTGTGCGCTCACAGGAAATAGATGTCCACACAGGAAGTGTGTGCTCACAGGAAGTGTGCGCTCACAGGAAATAGATGTCCACACAGGAAGTGTGTGTTCACAGGAAGTGTGCGCTCACAGGAAACAGATGTCCACACAGGAAGTGTGTGTTCACAGGAAGTGTGCGCTCACAGGAAACAGATGCCCACACAGGAAGTGTGTGTTCACAGGAAGTGTGCGCTCACAGGAAACATGTCCACACAGGAAGTGTGTGTTCATAGGAAGTGTGCGCTCACAGGAAACAGATGCCCACACAGGAAGTGTGTGTTCACAGGAAGTGTGCGCTCACAGGAAACAGATGTCCACACAGGAAGTGTGTGTTCACAGGAAGTGTGCGCTCACAGGAAATAGATGCCCACACAGGAAGTGTGTGCTCACAGGAAACAGATGCCCACACAGGAAGTGTGTGTTCACAGGAAGTGTGCGCTCACAGGAAATAGATGCCCACACAGGAAGTGTGTGTTCACAGGAAGTGTGTGCTCACAGGAAACAGATGCCGACATAGGAAGTGTGTGTTCACAGGAAGTGTGCACTCACAGGAAACAGATGTCCACACAGGAAGTGTGTGTTCACAGGAAGTGTGCGCTCACAGGAAACAGATGTCCACACAGGAAGTGTGTGTTCACAGGAAGTGTGCGCTCACAGGAAACATGTCCACACAGGAAGTGTGTGTTCATAGGAAGTGTGCGCTCACAGGAAACAGATGCCCACACAGGAAGTGTGTGTTCACAGGAAGTGTGCGCTCACAGGAAACAGATGTCCACACAGGAAGTGTGTGTTCACAGGAAGTGTGCGCTCACAGGAAATAGATGCCCACACAGGAAGTGTGTGCTCACAGGAAACAGATGCCCACACAGGAAGTGTGTGTTCACAGGAAGTGTGCGCTCACAGGAAATAGATGCCCACACAGGAAGTGTGTGTTCACAGGAAGTGTGTGCTCACAGGAAATAGATGTCCACACAGGAAGTGTGTGCTCACAGGAAACAGATGCCCACACAGGAAGTGTGTGTTCACAGGAAGTGTGTGCTCACAGGAAACAGATGCCGACATAGGAAGTGTGTGTTCACAGGAAGTGTGCACTCACAGGAAACAGATGTCCACACAGGAAGTGTGTGTTCACAGGAAGTGTGCGCTCACAGGAAACAGATGTCCACACAGGAAGTGTGTGTTCATAGGAAGTGTGCGCTCACAGGAAACAGATGCCCACACAGGAAGTGTGTGTTCACAGGAAGTGTGCGCTCACAGGAAACAGATGTCCACACAGGAAGTGTGTGTTCACAGGAAGTGTGCGCTCACAGGAAACAGATGTCCACACAGGAAGTGTGTGTTCACAGGAAGTGTGCGCTCACAGGAAACAGATGTCCACACAGGAAGTGTGTGTTCACAGGAAGTGTGCGCTCACAGGAAATAGATGCCCACACAGGAAGTGTGTGCTCACAGGAAACAGATGCCCACACAGGAAGTGTGTGTTCACAGGAAGTGTGCGCTCACAGGAAACAGATGCCCACACAGGAAGTGTGTGTTCACAGGAAGTGTGTGCTCACAGGAAATAGATGTCCACACAGGAAGTGTGTGCTCACAGGAAACAGATGCCCACACAGGAAGTGTGTGTTCACAGGAAGTGTGTGCTCACAGGAAACAGATGCCGACATAGGAAGTGTGTGTTCACAGGAAGTGTGCACTCACAGGAAACAGATGTCCACACAGGAAGTGTGTGTTCACAGGAAGTGTGCGCTCACAGGAAATAGATGCCCACACAGGAAGTGTGCGCTCACAGAACGTGGAAGTTGGAGATACCAGCAGGGGCCAGACTCCAAGACTAGTTGAGGAAGAGGAACAGCACCGGATTCAAACACCACATCTGACCATGCGACCTCAGGATGGGGCCAGGATGTGACCCGGAATTGAATGGAATCAAGTCATGAGGACGGAAGCCAGCAGGAACACACAAATCTGGAGATCACACCATTTTCTCACAGCATCTGCCTCCTTCTCCTGAGCAATTCTGCACCACATGCTGACTTCTCCCCTCTCCACCACCTCTCCGTGAATGAATCTAATAACACACTGCAAAGGGGTCAGAGGAATGAGCACAAGTTCATAGTTCCAGGGGCTTCTAGCATTAAAATTCTGATTCTTCCCTGGGTTTCTATATCAGAAAGACTAATCTAGGCCCCACCTAAAAAGAGTGTCCAGCAGAAAAACAGCAAAGGGACAATTAGGCTTGTTTTGTTGCATCCTTAGCATTCCCCCTCGGGATGTCTGGAAACTACACACCACAGAAGTGCCTCCTGAGGAAGGAAACATTTCTAAATACAGATTGTACTGATTTGCAATGAGGCCCAGTGTGACACTGATTTAGGTTTTTTGAACTTTCAAGCATTAGCTTCCATAAACTCTGGGTTTGGAAGCTCTTCCAGCGTGAGGTGTGTCTTGTCACATTAGCAGGCTGCTGAGCAGAGGTGTAGACCTAATTAGCAGAGGCGATGGGAGGTTGGTGGAGCCTGTAGGAGACTTGCATGGTTCTGTGGGTACCACTGAGCGGGTTCTCTGCCTCCCTGGGTTAATGCCAAGTCTACGCTGGGAGAATGAGTCACTGAGCTTATGGAAGGGAAAGATCAAGTGTGCCCCAGAGATTCAAAGCCACGGCTGAATATAACATATTCTTTCCCAGGTACAGTGGGGCACCTGCCGCCTCACATTGACAAGCATCCCACCCTTGAAGACTTTTCCTTGAGTACCTACATTTTTCTTGATTTATCGATGCTTTGATCGATCTCAAATCATACAAAAACAATGAAGTCAGAAGTTGAAAGAGAATAACATTTCTGGTTTTTATCCCCAGCAATAAGAAGCGGTGTGCAAGATGGGTGCTGTCCTATTTACATTCTTAAGAAACCTTCTTATCTGCCTCCTGTCTTTGGCTTGTGAGCCCCTGGGGATGGGCATCCCATCACTTATTTCCTGGGACTATCACCTAACAAAGGACTGTGCCCTTGACAGAAAGCCCTTCAGCAGTTCAACTCAAAAGCATTTCTGTAGTCACTAAATACACTGACTTATCTCTGACAAGACACACATGATTAGACAGGAGAGCACTGCAGAAGCAGTAGAAAGGGATCAATCCCACATCTACAGCTGACCAGCCTTGGGAACCTGGGCATTGTATTTCATCTCCTTGAAACTGTGAGGTAAGATACAATAACATATTTTAAAGATGAAACAAAAAAATGAAAAAAACAAAAAAATAAATAAAATAAAGATGAAATAAGATGCTATTTTTTAAAAGATTTTATTTATTTATTCATAGACACAGAGAGAAAGAGGCAGAGACACAGCAGAGGGAGAAGCAGGCTCCATGCAGGGAGCCCGATGTGGGACTCGATCCCGGGTCTCCAGGATCACACCCCAGGCTGCAGGCGGCACCAAACCGCTGCGCCACCGGGGCTGCCCAAGATGCCATTTTTAAAGCCTGCTACAGTCGTGGCCCAGAGCTACCTTTTTGAACATCTGTATCAATGACAATGAGGATTATCCCTATTACAATTATGTTCTCTGCCTCTCTCTGTTCATAAACCAGGGAAAGACAGACATGCATGAGTCCAATACAAAGTGCCGTATGCAATATGGTATGGGGCACAGAGGACTGAGCAATTGCTTTGCACAGAGCAGGAAAGCATTATAGAGCAGCTCATGTGAGTTGGGACTTGCATGACGAGCAATGCTTCTGCTAGAGGAGAAAGGTGGGAAAGCCACCCTGGGAAAAGAGAATTGCCACTGGACACAGTGCAAATACCTGCTAAGGCCCAGTCTATACCGGGAGTGGTGAGCTTTGTCAGATGGTTTATGTGTATAGAATATTGGTGGCACAGACAGCTGGGGCCACACGAACGAAGGCCATTTTGCTGCTGCCAATGTGGACTTTGTCTTTAAGGCAATGGAAATCCACTGAGACCCTAAGCATCCTTTTTTGGCTGCAGAGTATGAAATGCTCTGAAAGGAGGACGGGGAGGGCCTTTTACAAGACTGCTGCAAGGGAGTAAGTAGCCATGGGAACCTAGGAGGAAGTGAGAGGAAGGCAGATACAACAGAGGAGGGAGGATGGGGACTGCGGCTCAGAGACACGGCGTGGATGCTGACGCCATCACCAGAGCTGCTGCAATGGCCCAGTGCCTTAGGCCAAGCTGATGGATCACAGGCAGCAACTATCGTCTTGTGTCCCTTGAGGACACCTGGGGATAAAAACCAGAAATCTCACCTCATGTATACAGAATGTATTTAGCCATCCAGGGGGGGATACTTAGTCATATCAGTGATGAGCCAGCAGTAAAACCAGTAGTTCAATCAGCCATCTGACCCAAGATTCTCTGGTAACAAGGGGTGGCGGAGGTTTGAGTTCAGTGATTTCTGTCTCAGTGAATACTGTGACCCAGTAGAATGTCAAGACCTAGAAGTCAATGTAGAGAAAGTGAAAATATTTCTCCTGCCTAGGTTAAATTTAGGAAGAATGAAAGAAGGCCTGACCCAAATTTGCGGAACATTTTGCTTGCCATTATCTTTTCTCTGAGGATATTGTTTTATTTATTGGGAAAAAAAAGAAGTGTGTCTATATAAAAGTGAAAGATCCAATTTATTTTTATATTTTCAGGCTAACATTTTTTTCAGAGAAGTATACAATTGATGAATGGAACTCATTTCTATTAGAATTAGAACTTACATAAAGTTTCGTGAGACTTTATCCTTTTCTCCTTGAGTATCTCTCCATTAGACATATCTCAGCCAGAATCCAAAAGGCAACCTTTTCAAAATATTTTTTCCTTAAATTATCTTCATTTACATAATGAACAAAGCTTCACATTTTATCCCCATAGACAACATTAGTTCTTCTAGATGTAATTAGTATGAGAAAAGTCCCTTACCATTCCAATTATTGATTTAATCAAACATTCTACTAATCCAATATTCTCCAAATAGGATTTTTTTTTTTTTTTTTTTTTTTTTTTTTTTTTTTTTTTTTTTTTTTTTTTCCAAATAGGATTTTGATAACTTTCCTGATGCACATTATAATTACAGAACAAAAGATAGGAAGCAGCTGAAGCAGATGACCTATTTCCAATTGGGCCTTACTAATCATACTGAGCTTCTGTGTGATTTAGCAGTGAGGACTTCTGACATGAAATCCTAATTTTTGGCTCTTCTATGCAGTCATAGCCCGGGAATGTCAGAGGAGGAAAGGTATTTGAGGTCATTTATTCCATGTTCTGCACATGGATCTAGTGTACTATGAGTCAGAACATACACTCCTTGAAAAATAGATGTTATGGGGGAGCTTGGGTGGCTCAGTCAGTTAAGCATCTGCCTTCAGCTCAGGTCATGGTTCCACAGTCCTGGGATTGAGCCCTGTGTTGAGCTCCCTGCTCAGTGGAAAGTCTGCTTCTCCTTCTCCCTCTGTTGCTCCCCCTGCTTATGGCCTCTCCCCCTCCTCTCTCAAATAAATAAATAAAATAAATAAATAAATAAATAAATAAATAAATAAATAAATAAATAATATTTTTCAGAAAAGAGGTTATGGCCATGTAAGTTTGGGCTATGTGACATGTCATGTTCTCTTCTGGGAGCTTCCTATTTCATACTGGATTAAAATGGGCTCTAAGTCTTGGGATAAATAAGTAATTTAATTGCACAGAATCCAGAAACCAACAAGCTTATTTGGTCATCTTTTCTCCCACATAACACCCCTGACCATACTGCAGAACTGATGGAAATCAAGATCTCATCCAACCTCCAACCCCGCATCATAAATATCAGACCCAGGAAGTCAAGTTGTTTTCCTTGGGTTAGGACCTCTAGACCCTGATTCTAAATCTGCTACCTACTGACTCCTAGCTTGCTCATTTACTTATTAAAACATGCTTCTTCGCTTGTGTTCTTGTTGACTCTTGCTACACTTTACAAAAAGAATTATTTCACTATCGGTGGCATGTTCCAACAAGAACTGGAAATATTTGTCCCAGGCATTTTCCAGGGTGATCTGTATGGAGCTGTCTTTGCCACTTTTTTGTATAGTCTGTTCTTGTTTCATCTCATTTGTATTGGGAAGTCATATGCATACTTATATCAATATTTACATTTTTATTTATATTCACGATAGAAGTCTAAAAAGTGACCTCTCTAAATAGCCTATATGTTTGGGTCAAGGTAGAGGGAGAAAGAGAGAGGGCTGGAGGTATGAAGTTTGGCCACCTGTCACTTTGGGCTTAGCAGCTTTGTCTTCAAAGAAGAACTCTAGGGGCACCTGGTTGGCTCAGTGGTTGAGCATCTGCCTTTGGCTCAGGGCATGATCCCGGAGTCCTGGGACCGAGTCCTGCATCCTGCAGGGAGCCTGCTTCTCCCTCTGCCTGTGTCTCTGCCTCTCTCTCTCTCTCTCTGTGTCTCTCATGAATAAATAAATTAAATATTTTAAAAAATACTCCAAAACTCTAGATCCCAGTTTCAGCATCAAAACAAAGAAACAAACCCACCAAAGTCCAGTCTACAATCTCGTCACTAACTAGCCCTGGTCCTCAGGGAACCACTATCTAGACAAGCTCAGTAGTATGGCAGAAAGAGGTCTCAAGCAGAGGGGCCAGTGGGAGGTGCCCTCTTGGGAGATGGCCTCCCCCAATGGCCCCTTAGTTACTCCAATTCCAATGAATGGGGTGAAGAAAATATGCGTTAAGATCCCTTCCAGCTTCCATGATTTCTCCCACAGACTTGTTCAAGGTTAGAAGACCACCACTCGCCAAGCTGGAGAAATTCTAAAGACAGCATATGGGAAGGAAGAACCTTCCAGGTGTTGGGGGGATGAGGGGGTTGGGAAGACAGATCTGAGGATTCATGATGAAAATATAATGTCCTCAGTGAGGGGGAGAAGCAGCAAGATTCCACGGCCTACTTACTACTGCTTTCCTGCCCAGAAAGGAATATGCTGCCTCTTGGGTTATTCAAGTAAAGCCTGGAAAATCGTCACCTGGCAAATTGCTTAACACTGTGTGTGTGATTCTGCTGTTGCACCTCCGAGGTTCAGGGAGACCAAGCAGGAAAATGCTGATTGCAGTCCCCACTACTGTTGCCTTTGGCTAAATGTCTGGAGGCAGGGCTGCAGTCAGATGTGCCAACTCACCAACAGCCACAGTCTATAGGACCCAACGGGTGACAGACCACTCAGGATACTACTCCAGAGCTCCTTCCAGGAGGAAAAGTTCATGGACTTAATGCAGAGTCATGCATGGGGGTCACCACCAGCTGAGCCAGGGGGAAAGCACACTGTACAGATGGCTCTGTCCTTATAGGCCATGGGTCCCTTGGAGGAGGAACTCTCTGGATCCCTTACTCCGTCATTTCTACCCGCCCCTCTTCCTGAAGCTCATGCTGAGCCCCTTATCTTTGTGTTAATATGACAAGGACCTCAGCTTCTTCCTCCAAATTGAACTGGTGCCCTTCCATAGGACTGGTGCGGCTCGGATGTCAGAGCTGGAGGGCATCTCCCAAAGCAAGTGTCCAACAAGGAACAGCTTCAGAAAGGGAAAATCTACCTTTGTTCTTGGACAGAAATAGATCCCCGCTAGGCCTACATCAGAGGACTATGCCCAGGGAAAGAAGGGATCTTTTCTCAACCTCAGAAAGAGCTGGGTTGTGTGATGCTGCCCTGTCCCCACTCCCCTCTCACCCTCAGCCTCCTCCCCAGCACAATCAGAAACCCAGGAGGCAGCAGCAAAGACAGTCCCTGCAAACAGAGCTCAGCTGCAAAGGGGTCACTCGCATCTACGCCTCACACACAGCAAGCAACCTGAAGAGCAACACTCTGGCTATTATCCTCCAATGTGAATAAAGCCCTATTTATGATTTAATCTCCTCACTAACAATTGTAATTCTATTTTATAGTGCTACCTGAAGGAGATGTCATGTGGGGTTTTTTTAGATTTTATTCATTCATTCATTCATTCATTCATTCATGAAAGACACCCAGAGAGAGAGGCAGAGACACAGGCAGAGGGAGAAGCAGGCTCCATGCAGGGAGCCCGATGTGGGACTTGACCCCAGGACTCCAGGATCACGCCCTGGGCCAAAGGCAGGTGCTAAACCGCTGAGCCACCCAGGGATTCCCCATGTGTTTCTATCACAGGAAAAAAAAAAGTGTTATATTTAATGTCCCTTCCCTCTTGGCAAGTGTTTTCTTAATGTGTCCACCACAAGCAATCACTGGGATTATGTTGGGTTTTGGTTTTTGGCTTTGAGATATTAATTGCTTTAAACAATGTAACTCAGAAGCTATCGAATGTCCAAACCATATCAATTATAGTGGGTACGACTATGAAATTAGCATTACGCATAATTGTTCAGCAATAAGGAAGGCATTACCAAAAAATAATAATGGAATCCCAAAGGAAAATAAGAACAGGGGATATGACGAACTAAAGGTAATTATTTTAAATTTAACTGCACAACCCCAGGCTTGGAATCTTCCAAGGAGGTGGAAGAAGGATGAGAAGAGGAGAACACTTCAGGAAACATCATGTTAGGCAGCTTGGGATTTACAAGTGAAGAAAATCGGTATGAATGGAGAATAAAAATAGAAATTTTTAAAAATGCAAATGATAAAGTCTTGGAGTCAGGGTGTTCAGAAGGCAGGCAGGCTGGAGTGACCCTCATGAGCTCAGGGCCTTCTTTCTGGCATACAAATCCTTTCCTGATATCTTCACATTTTGTAGCCAGGTTTGAAATGTCAGAGCTCTGCAATAAATACAATTCAATTACAATTCCAACTGTAAATCCAAGCAGAGATGAAAGCACGAAGCAAGGGGAGAGGAGAGGCAGATAAAACAGCAGAACCTCTCAAATTTGTGTATACAATTGCCAATGCAACCTCGTGAAAACTGTACTCATGTTGACCTTGGAAACAAACTTGTGAGGACGTGTTTAACTCATCTAGCAAGAGGACAGTCACTGATCTCTCCTCTCTCCTGTCAGGGAAGACCGAACCAAAATGCTCCTACAAATGAGGGACCTCTGCAAAGTGACATGCATCCCACTTCTCCCAGGCCAACCAAGTTCTTGCCTGTTTTCTCAGCATGAATATTAACAGTTTCCCTCTCTCCTCTCCATATGCCCTGTTTGGATGATAATTTATAGGGTCACCTTACTTACAGGTCAGCACCTCCTTATATCAGTTCTACTTAGCTCTGTTTCGCTGGGGCATAGTGAACCAAGCAAATGTACTTTGTACATTTCTGACAATTTCTAGATCATTCTGCTACCTCTCCTTGAGCCAAAATGAATTTCAAAGTTGCACATCTCTAGCTAATAGACTTAATGCCTCATTGAAAATCAGAAAGCCTAAGTCCTATCCATATAAAAATTGCAATTTGGTTCTTGAAGACAAAAGTTTTCATTGAATTCCTGGGGCAACCACATGATAGTAGGACTCAACTAACCAATCCTCACAAAGCCATGAATAAATAAAATATTAAAAAAAAAAGAAAGAAAAGAAAGGAAAGTGAGCCACAGCTCCATATTTGTCCACTGCTAAAATAACCAATGCGTGAACCCTATCAATGGCTGGTTAGAATGATTAACTTTTTTTTTTTTTTTTTTCAGAGACACAGTAGGGGGAAGGGCAGAGGGAGAGGGAAAAAGAATCTCAAGCAGACTCCTCACTGAGCACAGAGCCCTTGGTGGCGGGGCTGGATCTCATGACCCTGAGATCATGACCTGAGCCAAAATCAAAAGTTAGATGCTTAACCCACTGAGCCACCCAGGTGCCCTATGAATGGTAACGTCCTTGAAGGAAGTCATGCCATCTGGATTGATTGTCCTTCTGGTGTTTAGTGTTTTCCCACAGCACCTGTGAGTGTAAGCATTTCACAAAGGTGCACAACTCTTTAATGGTTGTCCTGGGCATCTATGCCTCATCTCATTAGGTATTAAGAGTTATATTTTTCTCTGACATGACTGTATCTTATTTAATAGAAGGAAAGCTAAGATACAACTTAAGGCATAACTTTTTATTTTATGGTGAAATTTTCAGAAGCAGGCAGTATATAAGGAGAAGCAAGTAGAATTTTGAAAGGACTTCAGAAAATTTTATTTGTGTCTCTGGCTGGTCCTGTTAGGCCTCCCCCCTCATTCCTGGCTTCTGTCCACAGCACTGTCTCTTAGAGTCTACACACACTGTCCCTACTTCCTCAGCCTCCATTCACCCTTCAGTGGATGCTAATCGGGCCTTGACTCCACTACTCCTAGTGAGCTGGCAGGAAACTACTCCTCTCAATGTCTCCAACGCCTTCCATGGTGCCCATAACCAATGGGCACATTTCTGTCCTCACCTTGGCCTCTGTCTATCTATCCAACTCCAGCAGACCCATCTCCTCTGATGGAACCTCAAGGGTCTTCTCTCTTTTTATCAGCCTTTCCTTCCCTAGGTGTGATCTGTCATTATTTGCCTCCGAATATTGCCTGTATGCCAACTACTCCCACATTTTTTTCAGCCTGGACCTCTTCTCTCAGTGCTATCGCATGCAGAGTGTTGACACTGCTACCTGGACCTCTCCCAGGTACCCCAGCTCTGCAGGCAGAGTGCTCACCCCTGAGAACCTGCCCTGCCCTCAGTCTTCTCAATTATAGATGGAGGTGCCAATATTAACCTGACCACTCAGATACATCCTGAATTCTCTAATCTCCCACCCCACCTACAAATCACATTCATCAGCAAATTCTGTTTATTTTATTTTGAAGACTGTAGAGCCATTTTTCCCTCTATCTTCACTACTACCAGCATAAAGAACTTCAATGGCTTGTTGTGGCATTGATAACAAAATGCTCACTCCGTATCCTGGTTCTGATGTGCCACTGTCACTCCTAATGCTGCAGCCACCCTGGCCTCATGTGTCCCACAATAAGCCATGTATCTTCCCTCCCAGGCCCTTCAGAGATGCCTCTCGAACACTCGATCCCCCTCATTCTCACTCTCCTCCTCTCCTCTTGTTTGTGGTGCATCAGGAGACCAGCTCCTTCTCATCCTTTAAACCTCACTGAGGTGTCAGCGCACAAAGGGGCTTCCCTGACACCATCTTCCACATCACTCCACATCCCATTGCTGCGTATGTGTCTTCACACCAATACCCAAACTGGAAAAGAGTCAGAGGAACAGATAAGCAACTAGTAAGTGAGCAAATGAGAGACAGGGTGAGGCCCGTGAGGCCAGGTGCCATGTCTGCCTCCTGGGTTCCTGGTAGCTCACTCAATTATTAGCACACAGCAGGCATGCAGCAGGGTTTGCTCAGGGAACTCACACTTCTTCCTCATTGTGCATCGACTCAACCCTTAGTGTATCCAGCACTTACAGTGCTGTGGGCCATTAAGAAAGGACTGGTTAGTTTGGGAGTAGACAATTCTCAGGGTGAAAAAGGAAGCTGATCATACTGCCTAGTTTTTAAAATGTCATTCATTCTTGTTGGGGAAAAAAAATGAGCCATATCCCTAACAATTTTTTTAAAGATTTTATTTATTTATTCATGAGAGACAGAGGCACAGACACAGGCAGAGGGAGAAGCAGGCTCCATGCAGGGAGCCTGACGTGGGACTCGATCCCGGGTCTCCAGGATCACACTCTGGGCTGAAGGCAGCACTAAACCTCTGAGCCACCCGGGCTGCCCTATCCCTAACAATTTTAAGAGCAAATGCCTCCATGTTAGTGTTGATCAAATGCTTAAGGAAGAGTTCTAAGACTGAGCTTCTCTGGGAGAGGCTAGGCAGGGAGAAGGTGGGCGAGGTCTTGGGGCAGGATTCGAAGCAAACGCTCCCATGCTGAAGGAGGGACTCCTGGGTGGCTCAGTTGGTTAAGTGGTCAACTCTTGGTTTCTGCTTAGGTCATGATCTCAGGGTCAAGGGACTAAGCCCTGTATGAATATATCTCCCTCCTCCTCTGCCCCTCCTTGCTCAATCTCTATCTCTCTCAAATAAATAAATAAAATAAAATAAAATAAAATTATAAAATATTTTTTGAAAGATTGAGCTTTCGCTGCATTTGAACTATGCAGCTGCCTCAACGCAAGCCCTGAAATTCACTTTGGAGGAAGAAGCCATTCTGGTCATGGGAGAGAAGCACAGGAGGCAGGCAGTTATTCACTGACATTACTTAATAGGAGTCAAACACAATAGGCTCTGGGGATTATTGATGGCAATTCAGTCGGTTGGGGATCATATTCTTTCTATGTTTGTTATTCTGTTATAGTTTATATTCTGTTGTAGTTTGCTTCCCTCAAACACCTTTTCTTCCTTGTTAAAAATAACCCTGGTATGTCTCGTTGGTTTAGGCTTCAGGCACAGATTGTTTGGACAGAAAACAGCTCCCAAGGATCTATCCCCAACTGCCACTGGCTGCTTGTTTAAGGCCCACTAAATGGCTGATGGTCAGAGAGAGGGGGTTTTAATGGTTAGAAGGAGGAGGGTCTCATTATCAGGACCTTAAAGGTCATGAGTCAGTCTCATAACCTAAAGTAAAAACTTTAAATAGTGGTAAAAAATCCAACTCTGCACTAAAGGCACATTATATATACCAGGCACTATAATTGCATTAAGGTACTGTTGCTAATGATTATAGCAAATTGCTTAAGTATCATTATAACTCCCATTGTACAACTGAGGACACAAAGGCTCACAGAGTCTAGAAACAGGCCCAGAGTTGTTCTGCTAGTAAAGGATAGATAATCTCCTCTACATCTCTTTCCAATAACCTACATTTATTTTATGTAATAGATGGGAAGGCATATTTGTTAAGAGAATTATTTCAAGATCACATTGTATATGCGTTGACCACCTCTTGACTTATTTTCCTTGATTATGTGTAGTTTCCATTCCAATTTGCGCTTTAATGGCTCTGGATCCTAAGGATGGGAAATGCCTTATGCTGTCTCTTCACACTGCTCCTCTGTGCCATACCACCTCTGATCAGTACGCAAACATGAGAATGTATGAGCCACTCTCAGCACTTCGGGGATGGGATGGTGAAGTGTTCTGTGATGGGAATAATTATTTCTAATCATTATTTTATACTTTTGGGCTCCCAGAAGATAATTACTTCAAGCCAACCTCTGGACACCTGAGAGAAGTGAACCCAGTGTTTTCTGAATCTGTGTCCTTCTTTAGCTTTATGTGCAAATTTCAAAAGTGCATTAAATGGGAAATAAGATAAAATGATATTTCAGTTGAAGACAATGGCCACACCTGGTTATTTTCAGTAATTACTAGAATGGTGAGAAATGCCATTGGTTGAATGGTCTCTGGGATGATGGGTCAATTTAAATAGCAAAGAGCCCAGATAATATATGTTTATATTTGTTTTGACATCTACAGATAGAAAAAAAAAAAGAATTTGGTTCTTGTGCTCTTGTTGAGATGACACACCACTGACATGTTCTGGTTGGATGTCTGTGTGAGAAATCCAAGTCTGCTATGCATTACCACAAGCTTCCATAAATGCTCCACCCAAGAGCAGCAAACACACATGTCCCTTAATGCACATGGAACATTCTCCAGGACAAACCATGTGTTAGGCCACAAAACAAGTTGTAATAAATGTCAAAGATTAAAATCATACAAAGGTCTTTTTTTTATCACAATGGAATCAATCTAGAAATCAGTAATATAAAACTGAAAATTTACACAAATATATGGAAACTAAGCAACACACTAATAAATAACAAATGGATTAAAGAAGAAACCACATGGGAAATTTAAAAAATCCTTTGAGCTGAATGAAAATGAAAATACTATCTATCAAAACTTAGGTGATGCAACACAGTTGGTTCTTAGCTGTAAACACTCATAATAAGAAAAAAGATCTCAAATCAATACCCTAACATTCCACCTTAAAAAGTCACCAAAAGAACAGAAAACTTAACCCAAAATGAGCCGAAGGAAGGAAATAAAGAACAGAGCATAAATACATGGATAAGAACAGAAAACCAATAAATTAACTAACGAAGGCAAAGGTTGGTTCTTTGAAAATCAACAAAAGTGACACACCTGTGCCTAGACTGCCCATTGCATATTATTCATGGTGAATTTTTCATTCCAAGATGGGCTCCTTCAAGTTCTCATCAAATCAGTGTTTCTCATGCATACAGATTCTAATCAACTTAGGAAGTTACCTCATAAGTAGTTATCTCTGTGTTGTTCTTATAAAGCACAGGGCTTTCTACCTATGGTGACTTTCCACCATTACATTCAACTCTTCACTCTTTAGTTCAAGGTTATGTTTTAGGAAAATCCCTTTAAAAATGAGCACACAAAACACAGGAAGGATAATTTAAAAAGGGGAAATCTTAAGTCAACAGAATGCAATGATATACAGTAAAAATCAAATACTTACATATCATAAAAACCTGGAGAGCCATGGGAATGCACCAGCCAGAGTTGGTGCACCAGTTGGAATGCACCAGTTGGTGCACCAGTTGGAATGCACCAGCCAGGTTGGAGAAAAAAGGCATGACTATTCCAGGCATTAGCCTGGAATCTATTATGGGAATTAGACCTGCATTAGCCTGGAATCTATTATGGGAATTAGACCTGCACCATTTGTGGGGCAGGCAAAACAGAGAAGTAAAGGTCTATACAAGAGAGCTGCAGCATCTAGTGGCCCTGGACTGTTGGTCAGTGGGACTGCTAGTCGGGAAGAGAACTGGACACAGGTCAGGGAAGGGCAAAGGCAAAGTGGGGCCCTCTGGTAGCTCCCTTTCTCCCTCACCACCTCCAACTGCTCCTTCATTTCATCTCCTAAACCTCTCTCTGCTTTACTCTTGGCCAACCCTAACTCAGCACCATATGTAAAAGAGAAGAAGATTCTAGAAAATTCCACAAGTCAATGCTGGAATAATCCATTACAGGTACATTAACTAATACTTCTGAGTTTCCCTCTCTTCATGTGTTGAAAGGGTATGATATTACCAACCTCAGTGCTGTGCCCACTGAGATAATATAAAACTAAGATTTTACCATTGGTCTTTATTTCAGAGAAATCAGAAATAATAGGGAATCAGTGTGCACACATTTGGATGGGTTTGTTACAAGGTCGGATGAAGGACTGAAGCAGAGCCCTACATCTTCTTGGGAGGCATAACATCAAAGCTTTCTAGCCTAACGTGGGATTTCTCTGAGAAAGGCATATTGAACATGGGTTGGAATAGTTCTGCCTTCTTTATGAGCCTACAAAAGCCCCTCTAGCTGTGCTTGTCTCACTTCCCACCAAAGACTCACACCCACATTTGCTGTGTTTTTGCACAAACACTGTTAGAGGGGGTCAGGTCTTCAGCCGGGGCAAGCATTCACGGTTGCTACACTGTGCATCAATGTGACTGCTAAAATGCCAAAAGGCACATGCCCCCCTCCAAAAAAGGTTCATGACCTCCACAGGCCTCTTGCCTCTTCCTACTATCTGAGGACTGCTGACCTTCAGGAAGGTATTCATACTTTATAAGAATGGCAGCAATCACCTGGGAACAACAGCACCCAGATTTCAAGACCTATCTTGAAACTTTCTACTTTCTGCCAAAAGTCAATGCACTGTCACCTTCCTGCCATCTCAGATATGAAGTTGAAGACATTTCATGTGATATGCCATTTTAGATGTGAGGGAAGAAGACATTTATAGCTGTCTGAGAAAACTACCTGTATTCCCTTGTTACGCAATCTAAACTTGCCAAATCTCTAAGAAGAGCTGTCTATCTGTGATGCAGGTGCCACTAGCTCTTCTTCTTACAATCACTCACAGGTTTTGTTTGTTTTTTTTTTTTCCTTTCTCCCAGCTTCCATACAACACCCCTGAGATTCAGATACAAGCATCTGATCCCCTTTGGTCCCACTATCTGTGGCAC
Source organism: Canis lupus dingo (assembly GCF_003254725.2). NCBI lineage: Eukaryota > Metazoa > Chordata > Mammalia > Carnivora > Canidae > Canis > Canis lupus. The sequence goes on along the minus strand of NC_064258.1, from coordinate 18,398,337 downwards.
GTTCAATCTCATTCAGACTGCTATACTTCTCAGCAGCCATGATCACAGCAGGCTTAGCCCTTGAAGCAGTCTGTCGAAGACACTGGTGACACCCCCACGCCTGGTCCCAGAACCCAGGACTGGATGTTCTCGGCCATGCCGCAATCCTTCCCTAGAAACACTGTGCATGGCTCTGCTACCCACCTACTCACCTGCACCTCCTACATCCCAGCCAGCCTTCTCCCATCCACCCCACTGTGCAAGTCAGATATAGCAGATGTCAGTTAGTTAATGTAAGTTCATTAAAAGCAGCTGTCTCTAATACACACCCCTCCTAAGCTCAAAGCAGTTGATGTTCATCTTGCAAAAATCATTACGTTTCAGAATAGTGAGCTGGCAGGTTCCAAGTCATGTTGGACGATGAAAAACGGGAAGGCAAGAGAAACTAGAGGAGAGAGAAGTGAAGAAACTTGACCTCATTTTCAGGAATGAACATTCTTTAAACAACTTGCACTGAGGTAAGTCCAAAACCTAGGTTCCCCTTACCCCAAAGAAGAGACAGACACTGGAGTACAGAGTATATCAGTATTAAATATAAAAATACATAGATGAGGGGTGTAGTACTCACTCCTTAAAAAAAAAAAATCTCTGATTACGAAGACTAGAAAGGTATTTCCTAAAAGATAAACCTATATGCCTCAAAGATAAAAGCAGGGTGTCTTGTATATACATCTCCCCAATAAATCACCTTGAGTGACTGACTCGTGACCATTATGTGAAATTGTAATGTTTACCAATTTATTATATTTTACACAATAACAGAATGTCTTAATAGATCGAGGTAGGTGAAAAGTTTGGGAAGTGAGTGGCCTAGATTAGTTTCTGCCGGTCTAACCAAGCAATTCTTTCAATGTATGCTTCTGAGTGAGCATGTATTGATTCCCATGGGCTCTCCTTGCTGCCACAGATGGCAAAGGCCAGGGAAGAGAGGTCATGTTGATGCCTGAGGATCTTGGGGAGCCCTGAGGTCATCACTCTGAGGATGTGCTGCACCGACTTGGGTTGGAGATGAGAAAAGATCAAGAATGAGGGCTGTTATCGGCCCTGGAGCCAGTCAGAGCTTAGAATTTTTTTTGTTTTGTTTTTCCAATTCCCATTACCTTATTTTCTTAGAATTGTTACGTGAGTTCTCCTTCAAGGAAGAGAGATAGACCTTAAGTAAGTAATTTAATTGTGGTAACCAATTAAACAAAAATTTGGCTGGATTAACAAGCAGAGAAGAAGTCAGGAGAGGTGGATAAGAACTGACAGAAGCAGAAACCACTAGTTTCTTAATGTGAAACAGTGGCATATTTAATTTTTAAAAAGATCTTATTTATTTATTCAAGAGAGACACACAGAGAGATGCAGAGACACAGGCAGAGGAAGAAGCAGGCTCCCTGTGGGGATCCCGATGCAGGACTCAATACCAGGACCCCAGGATCATGACCTGAGCTGAATGCAGATGTTCAACCATTAAGCCACCCAGGTGCCCCCATAATTTCTAAGTAAGTCTACCATAATGAAGGCAAGGCTGGGTGGGAACACACCCAGAATGGCACAAAAAATTGCAAGATGTTATTATCATGAGGACAAGTTGAACTGCTTGCTTACTTGCTTGAAGATGTTCTGAAACAATCAGCAAAGCCAATCATAGATGAGTTGCTTGAGGACAAACTTACTGAGAGGCTTCCATGGAGCAGGGAAGGCCAGAACATAAACATTTCCTGTCTCCTCAACAAGAGGAATATTGGCGGGGGGCGGGGGGGTGGGGGGCCTGGTTTCTAGAGGCTGATCAGGATGATGCATTGTGTTCTCTTACAAAACAAGGTCAGATATTTTAAAAAATTAAGGAAATAAATGTCCATTCATCTATTCATTCAATCAACCATTTTTCATTCAATTCTTCTTTGAAGGAGAACATGTACTTGAAGCAGAAGACAGTCCCAGACTGAAGAAGTTTGTGATCTCCCTGAGCAACTAACCGAAGGATATAGGTCTTATTTAGCGCACACACCATACTCCCATAATAGCGGTCATGTGACGAACATCGAACGTTTTGGAAAAGGTAAGGATTTGACCATTTGTCATAGAAATGCACACCTGGTTTTACATTTGCTTTCACATCCAGCTGTTCACAACTGGAGAGAGAGACCCTTTTCCTTCTGCTTGGAATGTGAACTCTCCGCGAGGGTAGGGGGGCCTGATGCAGTGATTCCCCATCCACAGTGACAACGGTTTTACTGCACAACCCCCAGGAAGGTGACAGGTGTAACTTCTGGAATGGCTGTGTACTCACAATAACTCTCGTAGGTTTGCACCGTCCTCGGTTCACAAGGGAAGAGCCGAGGCTTGGTCAAAGTCAACCAACCAAACCTGAGGAATTCAATCTCTCCGGATTGCAGACACCCCCAAACCACAGCTCCTCCCACTGTGACTGACACACTCCAGCAAGTGTCTTCAGGAGCAATGGACATAATGCACAGTCCCTGTGAACTTTCTCAGGCACGACCCCACCCATCGGCTATGGAGACACAATGGTAGGTGCATTGTGCAGAGTTACTATCTGGAGTGACGGCCACAAACATCCCAGGCCACCCGTCAGATGGGGGACATTAGAATAAAGTTCTTAAAGCCCGTGAGGGACTTTTCTGGGTTTAAATAACCAGCTCAAGATAATTCAGCTAGTGAATGACATGGTCAAGATAACACCAAAGGGATGATTCTGCCATGGATAAGAGAGGGTCTGCCCTTGAACCGGACGTCATCTGGCATTTGCTCACTGCCTGGTGGCGTGTCCAGGGCCGTGTCAGACAAGTGCCTGGTTACTGACCAGAGAAAGGAACGATCTGAGCTCCTCCTTCCAGAGCTCAACTCAGCAAAGTATCCTTGCAAAGAATTCTGTGAAGATAATCACGTTCGTGGCAATGTTTTCCAATGTCTAAAAGATTTCCTTTTATCTACTGCAAATCAATTCCTTGCTAAAAAAAAACAAAACAAACAAACAAACAAACAAAAAAACTAAGTTTCTTCATCCACCCCCTGCTGCTGATGTGATACTTGGTTTAAATTCACCAGGCATTTGATCTGAGAAAGTTGCCTGGGTGTCTGATGAGAACCATGATGTCAATGTTGGCGACAGTTCTGTCACACTCGGTATGACACCTACTGTCCACTGAAGTCATTTGCATCAGAGATGATGCCCAGTGTCCATCTCCCTAGGCTTCGTGACACAGCTCGGCCAGCAGGCAAGGAGAATTTTTGGAGTAGAGGAAGGCGAATTGGCGAACACGGGTTCTGCTAGCCAGTCCCTGTCCAGGCTGGCCTAAGTGAAATTTAAACAAAACATTTTTTGAAAGTCTAAAATGTGTGCTCCACCATTTTTCTGTCAAGGGAAAAGATCCTGCCTTGTGCCTAAAGATATTTTGGGATGTGGAGAAATTATCCTTCATTATACAACCTGCTTTTACATCAACACAATATCAGGCTGGGGGCTACTCATATGCTCCCTTCAAGACACCACAAGTAGATTTTCTTTCCTTATATTTAGATGGGATTTTATGGTCCACTCCAAGGACAAAGAAAACATAGATCAGAAGAGACATCTAATTTCATCAACTAAATCATGCTTCCAAACAAAGAAAAAAAATACCTGCTTGTTTTTATTGTTATTATTCCCTCTGGCACTATCCAGACTCAAAAAATAACTGAAATAAATATTTTGCATTAGGCACTGGCGTTAATCGTGATTCCCTCTGACAGGTGCCTCAGCAGTACAGATCCCGGGGATAATCACAGTGGCTGGTGTTCCTTGGGTGCCGGGCACTTTTAGTGGGTTTTCTCATTTGCGTTTCTGACATTTTCCAGAGTCGCACAGTTACTAGCCTTGTATTGTGATGAGGACATGGAGACGTGGCAGGAGAAGCAGCTGAGCCGATAGCTGCCTATCAGTTCAACCCAATTCAGCCCGGGCTACTGAAGGCTGCCCTGCTCGCTGGAGCCCTGAGAGTCAGATGACGGTACCCAGCTCAAAAACTTATGCTCACCTCCACTGGCGACTTTGACTCAAGTGACTAACCACATTTTCCTCTAGAGCCATAGGAAACCGTCCGGTCAGTTAATAACAAAACAGCAATTGAGAATTAAAACTGGTAAGAGCTGACTTCTGCATTTTGCAGGCTCCTTTCTTCCCATCAGAGTTCCAGAAGCTCACCTCTGTCACCTGCCCTGATGTGGGCCCTCTGCGCATCCGAGACCAGTGCACCCGATCGATGACCTTCCTCCTCCATGAAGACGCTGACCTCCAAAGGGTCTCCTCTCCTCGTTCTGCCATCAAAACATGCCCTTGCAGTCCCCTTATTCCATCAGTGTCCTCTGACAAGTGACAATGGATGCTCAATGGGTTGTTAATCAGATCAACTGATTCTTACCATCTCTGCCGGCCAAAAAAGAATAATGTCCTAGCAGGGATGAAAGGCACATATCACCTGTAAAATCTTTGTGGTCAACTTAAAAAAAAACAAAAACGAAAACTACATTATTTTCAAATGTTTAGAAGAGTAGATAGCATACATAGTCGATCACAATTAATTTTCATACACCTGGCATCCAGATGTTGACAACTGTTACTGTTTTCCATATTAACTCTTGATCTCTTTAAAAAATTTTTTTCAAGTAAATACAAACATTAAGACGTTTTATCTGTAAACAATTTAGAACGCAACTTAAAAAAAAGTCTGAGTGCTGGGCAACTCCTAAGAATGGAGAAATCAGAGTGCTAAAGTGGAGCAGTTGATTGAATGTCCAACTCTTGGTCTCAGTTCAGGTCATGATCTCAGGGTTGTGGGATCGAGCCCCACACCAGGCTCTGTGCTCATTAGGGAGTCTGCTTGGGATTCTCTCTCCCTCTGGTCCTCCCCATACTCATATGCTCTCTCTCTCTCAAATAAATAAATTAATCTTCAAAAAAAAAATGGAGGACTCAAGCCCTGGATATTTTTCTATGTGACTAAAAACTTCCGTACTTTTTAAAAAACGAATAGAATTTCCTAATATCATGTCACTGTCATCTGACAACTTCCCTCATTACTCAAAATGGCTCATGGAGCTGATTTGCGTCTGCAAGGATGTACCCCTGGCTCACATGTTGCCTGTGTTACACGTGTTTCAACCCAGGACACACACCCCCGCAATAGCACCCCTGCCAGACCACACGTCACAGTCTGTTGGAAGGAATGGGAAAGCTGTCCCCTACAATTGTCCACCTCCAGACAGTTCGGGTGGTCTCCTTCTGGCACCCATGAACTGGATTCTCTGCCCTCTATTTCCTATGAGCTAAAAGCTGAACCTCAGAGTTTGACTCAGTTCAGATTAAAAGCTTCGGCACATCTTCACAGGCGATGCTGGGCACTTGAACAAGCACCCCAGAGAGCCTGTGTGTCCTGTCCTTGGGGGTGCAGAGACCAGGTCAGGTAAAGACAGTCAGCTCTCTCAGGTACAGTCACATTCCTCCTCTTGAGACCACTGAGCAATCCCAGGGGTGGTACATTAGCACCATGGAAATACCCTATTGTTCTATGTCCATTCATGATAGTTGCCTAAATCAATTAGCAAAGGCATCTACGTTTTACACACAAGGGAACAGGGGTTCGGAGAGGATTGATGGCCATGAGGTGGATGAGCAACAGGCAGACCGGCCTGTAGGTGGGGCACCTGCCCATCTCTTGCTTAATCCCTGACCCACAGAAGCCAGGTGACAACGGGAAGACCCCAAGTGTCCCGAAGGAGGGAACGCTCCTCCTTTTGGTGTCACAAATCTGCTCAGAAGCAAGCTGGCCTGCTGAGCACAGAAGCAGCACTATATCAAGGTGCCCCTCTATGCACTGGGGTGAATGCATTTCTTTATTTTCATTTTCCTTTCCTTCCCCAGCTCTCATGCATTATTTATTTGTTATTAAATTCAACTGAATGAGATTTCAAAGGCAATGAAAACTGCTGAGGTTCAAATCCCCACCATGAGCTCCGGGGGGCTCAGATACTCAGCCCGCTTTTGTTGACAGGCCCAATGGTGGGTCTACTGGGCCTGCGTCTGAGATGTCACAAGACACTGAAGGCCTTCGGGCACCCCACCACCACCAGCCAGCATCAGGAACCACAGAGCGTCCCCCATCGGTGGGGGCCCAGGACTGCCAGGGCAAAGGCCATAGACACAGCCCCCTGCCTTCCTCACATGCCATCAAGATGGGCATCCCAACCTCCTCATCCAGGGTTCCCTTGCTTCTGTGCACTGCTTACAGAGTTGCCTCTGTGGGCCTTGCCCTGAGCCTTCAGCCTCCCCTCCCTGCATGGCCACACTTGCCTCTCTCTGGGCCACAGGGTGGCTCCATATCACTCTGTGGTCTCAGCTCAGGGATCACCTTCTCAGATAAGAGCCCTTCCCTGACCCCCTAGCCAGGGCCCCACATCCGATGGCTACTCTTCACGTGTCTCCTCTAAGTCTCCATCATTTGGTCATGGCTTGTTTTTCATTCATCTATCACCTTTTACCACCCCCAAACATGTCCCATGCCCTTACCAGCACCTGGGCCACTACAGGGGATGCAGCGGCATCCAGCCAGCAAAGAAAAGGGCTCAATAATAATAATAATAATAATAATAATAAATATAAACATAAATACAAGTTTTTAAATTTAAAAAAATTTTTCAAAGGAAACAACACAATCTGTCAGCAGCTACTGACATCAATCAGAGTTGGAGCCTCACAACTGGTGCCAGGAGGTGGCCAGAGCCAGTATTCATGATTCAAGGTTTTCTGTTTTTCCCTTTGTGACAATTCCTATAATTTAAAATATATATTTAATTGTGTGTGTGACCCTGCCACACGAATATAAACCCTATCTGTTTGGCTCAGGGCTGCAAAGTCACTGTCTACCAGCATGTTTGCGGAGGAAATGACGCCTCTCAAGACACAGTGAGCAGCAAGAGATACAGGGAAAACAGACATGGCTTCTCTGGTCCTGTTCTAAAGGGACTCAGCCCCTAACAGGGAAGAGAGGCAGGCAAAAGCCATGAGCGTTATGGGAGACGCAGCCCTTCTGGAATGGTACTTGGGGAGCAAAAAAAGAGAGGGGAACTCAGGATGTTTTGTGAAAAAAATCATCTAGAGCAATTCTCCAGGATGGGCAGGCCCACAGCAGGAAATCCTCCTCCTCCCTCCTTTATGGGGTGATGGAAGCCAGAATCTCTGGGAGCTATGAATGTTTATGGGGTTCGTCCACGTTGATGTGTTACAGCTGAGCCTTCAGGTGCACATGCAGAAGGGGTAACGGGCAGAACCGGGAAGGGAGTCACAGCTAGACACCGAGGAGCCTGCTGAGGTGCGCTTCACAATGAAAACTTCCCCTGAAGGTTTAGCTGTTGAATACGATGGGTTCAGTAGACCTGAAACTGGGATACAGGGTTGTTGGCTGGGGAGACTGGGGGCAGGGGGGTGGAGTGCTGCTGCTGGCCTCGCCCCTGGCCACACAGAATCAGGGGTTATGAACCGCCTGCCGCCATGAACCGCCTGGCCAGGATTTGGAACCCTAGAGTTAGATGCTCCTTGAACTTGTGGCCCACCCCTCCACATCAACAATGCCACCAAACGAGGGAAGGGCGATGAGCCACACCTGTCTCTCCCACTTGCCTTCTTTCACCTACGGGCTCCTGACATCTTTGATTGTCGGTCAGAGAGGAGAGTGGAAGGGCCCTCGGTCTTACTGTGAAGGTCTATCCCTATTCTTGGTGTTCTGTTTTGAAGGGACTATCACAGGTGAGGAGCTGCAACACAGAGAAACAGGCACACGGACAGCCCAGATCCAGAGAAGTGTGTGAAAGCCCAAGTGTCCCTCAGGAAAGTCCCAGGCATGTCCCATGTCCAGCCACTGGATAAATTCATGGCAGCAGGCTGTTTTGAGAAGTCACAGGAGCTTTAAAATATGAATATTGTGCCTTCTTAATCATCAGAACACATTCACCAGTATCACTGGAGCAAGTTCTACTCTGGGCATCGCACCTGACTTTGACAGAGTATGGAAGGAAGGGCTCATTAGTCCTCCCCGGCCATTTATCAGGCACGTCCAATTTTCTAGCCACTGACAAATGATCTTCATAAAATATGACTAAATTGTCCAGGAAGCAAAATTTCTCAAGGGCTAGCCAAAAACATATCAAGAAAGCAAACCTCCTCACCCCTCCAGCCAGGTGCATTTCCTGGCAATCGCCCATCAGCTGGGAACGCCTCACCTCCACGCTAAGCGGCAGGCCCAGGAAGGCAAGATGACTTGTGACCCTGCAGCCACAGGGACGTGTAGGTGCCAAGGCAGGGACAAAAGGCCCAGCACGCTGGGCTGTCCACATGGTGAAAACCAGGGAGGGAGGGGCCTGGGCCACGGGAGCTGCACACACCCAGCAGAGGCATGCAGGTTGTTCAGATTTCTGGTGTGATAAACATTCCCCCTCCAGAGCCAGTTAGGTCCTTACACAAATGTTTACTGAGTGAATGAGTGAAGAAATGAATGAGTGGGCAAGTGGAAAGGTGAGAGCACACGTGTTCTAATTCTTCGTAAGCGGCTCCCAAGCAAAGTCCTAATTACAAATGCGATGAGATTTTCTGACTGTGCATCTCTTGGCCTTGCTGTTGATCAACACCGCTCACCATGGTTACCCTCCTCTCGAAACTCTCTCCCCCTGCTGCTCCTACAACCTCCCTTCCAAGAGCCATGCTTTGCTTCACTCTCCTTTCACCCCTTTCACCGCCTGGGATTATGCATGCCTGTGTTGAAAGAAGGAAGGAAGGGTGGGGGAGGGGAGAGAGAAGAAGAAAGGAGAATAAAATCACCAATATTCACTGAGTGCCAGCGAGGTGCAGACACAGTACCGAGCAGTCCACTCTCGTTGGGACCTTCCTGCGTGGTCACTCTGCACAGCCACTCTGGACACCGTGCTCCGTGATATGGCAGACGCAAGCACAGGATGCCGCTAGACCACACGTGACAAGCAAACAATCCGAATTCGAGGAGCTAGAAGAAGCTTTCCAGAAAGAGACATCCCAGCTTGAGCTGAGGGATGCGTGGAATGTGCCTGCGATGTGGGCGGGATGCTCAGCCGGGCAGGCAGAGGGCACCCTGACCCGGAGATAGGAGAGAATGGAAGGCACCCGAGGCAGGAAAGGTAAACACTGAGAAAGCCACAGCATGACCGCAAAGCTAGGGGGAGGATGGCTCTGGGGTGCAGACTCCCCGGAGAGACCTCTCCTGGGTCCGTGGAGCGTAGGGTGTGAGGCAGGCGGGTTGTGAGGGCTATGTTATCGGTGGCGTGCAGTGAAGACTCAGCAGGCATCCGGTCAAACAGTGAGTGGAAACAGCAGGGAGAGTCCACTCCAGAGGCAATGGATGATCACCAGCAAGGAAACGAAGGCACTGGCTGGTCTCCTTGCTGCTCTGCACTCAACTGCTGGGTGTGAGGGTTAAGGAGGCTGTCAGGGGCCACTGGGCCTGCTCTAGGGAATGTGATGCTGACTCTGCCACCAGTCAGGAGGGACCCCTGGATATCTCCCTAAAGTCTAGACTCACCCATACGCTGGAACACCTGACGGTATCTCAACTTTCCAATTCCAAACTAACCCCAAACCCGGTCCTCCCACAGTGTACCCCATCCCGAAAAATGACAGTTCCACATGTCCTGGGGCTCAGCCTAAACCTTATCTTCCTTACAGCCCACATCGAATCCATCAGCAAATCTTGCCAAGCCTGCATACTCGTCAGTATGTCTACTGCCAAAACCCTGGGAGGTCACCATCAAGTCTTGCCAAGATTCTTGCAATAGCTTCCCAGCCAATCCCCCTTCTCACACAGTAAAAGGGATCCCAGTAAAAACATTCATCAGAGTATATACCTTTCCCCTCACAACCACCAGTAGCTGCCCAATTCACTCTGGTTAAAGCCAAATTCCCTAAACAATGGCCAAAAAAAGCATGACCTGATCAGGTTCCACCTCATGTCCCTGACCTCCCTCCAGCCACAGTGGCCTCCCTCCTGCTCATGTGCAGACCAGGCCTCACCTGCCTCAGAATCTTTGCATTTGTTCTTCTCTATTCACAAAATGCTCTTCTCTCAGCTACCTCATGGTTCATTTCACTATTTGGGCAAATATCAACTTCTCAGTGTGACATCACTGGCCACAATTTTTATGATTTTAAGCTATTCCTCCCCACCAAAAAAATATCCTCTATATTTTTTTCCCTGGGAATTCATCATCAAACAACATACAATACTGTTTAATGATTTTTTTTTAATTTCTACCCATTAGAATACAAGCCCAATGAAGGCAAAGAGTTTTGTTGTTCACTGTTGTACCCAAAGTGGTTATCACGGTGTCAGGAGCCTGGCATATATTTGGAACTTGCTACTTATTGGTAAATGAATGGCTTATAAAGTTTTATTTTCCAGTTTTATTTCCAACATCATCTGATATTGCTGTAATTCACAGAAAGCCAGGGTAATGGAGAAGATTATCTCTCATTCTCCTTTGAGTCAAATGAGCCGCTCCCTTAAGTGAAGTGAATTTCCATTTTATTTCATTGAATTCACATTTTTACTCTGCAAAATATGTGGTTATGTTTTGCCATTCCCCTAAAAATCACAAATCTTTCAACACTATCAGCATATTAGAACAAAATGCTGATGTGACCGTTTGCAAAACAAATCTAGAGACTCTTTGCAGTTCCTGCCTGCCTGGCCAGCCTGGCATGATTTACTTTTGGAGTACAGGAATTCGATGGGGAGAGAATGGGTCTGGGGGCGTGCTTTGTTTACACTAGTGTTGAGAGGTGGATGTTTGCAAGTGCAAGTGTCATTATGGTCCCCACAAGAGAAGGTGAAAGAACTCTGTACCTCTGTGGAAGGAAGCAATGACAGTGGCTCCCATGACAGGGATGTTCCTCTCCTTCTCTAGCTGGATCATGAAGTACGGCTGAGCTATGGACAGCCACTGTCCTTCTAGCTGTCACAAAGATGGAGGACAACTCATGCTGTGGCAAGCTAAGCCATCCCCTCTGGAGCTGAGGCTCTAGCAAGAGGCAGGAGGCCCTAGAGGTCTGTCTCTAGAACGGAGTGCATTAGTGAGGCCTCTGTGTGTGTGTGTTGCTCATACACCCACCACATGGCAGCGCCTCTAATTACCTGCCTCCACTTCAGGCCCACTTAGATGAACCTCCGGAAACTCTGTGGTGATTTTAAAAGCATAACTACACATTCTCTGAAATGTTTCCTGCAAAAGGTGGAGCCCCCGTGTGGGGGCTGGATTTTGTGACTTGCCTTTAATGGATAAAGAGAAGAGGGGAACCTGGGTGGCTCAGTGGTTGAGCATCTATCTGCCTTTGGCTCAGGGCATGATCTGGGGTCCTGGGGTTGAGTCCCACATCAGGCTTCCTGCATGGAGCCTGCTTCTCCCTCTGCCTATGTCTCTGCCTTTCTCTCATAAATAAATAAATAAATAAATAAATAAATAAATAAAGTCTTTTAAAAACAAAGAGAGATGAGACCAAGTGCACCTTTGGAAATGAGATTATATCCTCACGACACAGCACTTTCTACCTGGTTGGTCTCTCCCTGCCCCTTGGGATCTTTTAAAATGGAACAATCCAGGGGATCCCTGGGTGGCGCAGCGGTTTGGCGCCTGCCTTTGGCCCAGGGCGCGATCCTGGAGACCCGGGATCGAATCCCACGTTGGGCTCCCGGTGCATGGAGCCTGCTTCTCCCTCTGCCTGTGTCTCTGCCTCTCTCTCTCTCTCTGAATAAATAAATAAATAATCTTAAAAAAAAAGAAATTTTCTTCCATAATAAAAAATTCCTCCAAAATATGATTTTAATAATGACATAGTATTTCGTTCTATGGACACAGTACCAATACCACAAGCTACAGTATTTTACTTTATAATACAACAAGCCAACAAGATTGCCTCACAGCATGTCATCCATATTAATAATTTCATTTTGCCAACAATATTTAATTGATACACAATTATTCATATAGAAATACCCATGTTGGCATTCCATTCTTCCCATTTTCTAGAACTGGAATTGGTGGGTTGGAAACTGGACAACCTTATCAACTCACTCATGTTTCTGAGGAACATTCTTTATCTCTAAAAGGGGATGTGAAATTAGTTAGAACTTTTCACTAAAATACATGTGCTGAATTGATTTCGTGGTGTGTAAATCTTCATGCACATAAAATGGCATAGTGAGGATCGACTCAAATCCCATGCTCTTTCCACACCTCTTCTGCCTTCCTGTCTCATTAATACATGTCACTAAGGGTCTTTTAAGAGGTTCACCCATCACCCTTGACATCAGTACAACCCCACCCACAACACTGAGCGCAGCCAGAAGGAACCTCCCAGTCAGCTCCCCATCCCTCATTGACTCCGGGTCTCATCCATGTGCGCTCACCTGAGGGTTGGGGTGAATTCTGGGCCGATACCCCTGATGTCAGTTGGAAATCTGCTTCTACAGGCTCCCCTCCCAGCCATCTGTTCCCCACCCCCTGCTGAACATAAGCCTGTCACTGCAGCTGGCCCTTTAGACAGCGTCAGACGTGTCCCGAGACAAATGGCAGTGCCAGAGCCGCGCATCATCCTTTGTGAAAAACTCTTATTTCCCTTCAAAACAGTATGGTGTTGGGCTTCTTGGGAAGGCAGACAAATACACAGGGGCGGAGAGCTCCCCTTCTACTGCTTCTCTATCCTATTATTTAATTAGAATTGAGTCTGAATTAGGGGGAAAGCACTGGTCAAGGACAAAGAGGTTACTCTTTCATTTGCTCCTACACGGGTACAAAGAGTTCCAAGTGTAGAATCCAAAATCGAAGGGCTGGTGAGCCCCTCATTCAGGACGCGTCCTTTCTATCTACACTTGGCCATCATTCCTGCCAAGCAATTACTGAAAGCCTTCCTAGTGGAAGCTACATCCTTGCATTCCTGCCATATGCTCAGGGTCTAAGGCCCGTCCCATACCCTTCAGAAGCTTGCAGGTGTCCACCTGGGATGCAGACAGCCCCCCACCATTCCAGCTCTGGTCTTGGACATGTGATTTAAGCACCTGGGCCTTGGTTTCTTCACCCATGGACTTGCAGAGATTGAGCACTGCATCATTTAGTGCCACGCCTGACACAAGAAACGCTAATCCTCTCCATCGTGCGGGGTGAGACTGTCTAGGAGACCAATCCCAGTGGGGAGGACGGGTGCCAGCTCATTCTCACCAGCATAGAGTCTCCCACCGAACAGATTCAGACAGAGCTGTCCTTGAAGTCTGGGAAGACACAGCCAGGCCAGAAGGAATGAGGTGGAAAGGATGGTGAAGGCAAGTGAACAAGCCCCCTTTCAGGGAGAAAGGGCAGGGAGGGCCTTGAGCACATGTTGTGCTGCACAAAATCTCACCCAGCACCTTCCCACATGGTGGGGCTGGTGTGTGTGTGTGTCACAGGCAGTTACACGGGAACACTGCTGACCCCAGAAAATGACCTTGAGATGAGACCCTCAAACAGCCGCTTCCCAGGGAAGGAAAGACACAATCCTGTACCCCCTCCAGCTCCGCAAACTCCTCTCAGCCTTCCTCCTTCTTCACATCTATGAGATCATCAGAGAAGCCATTCCCAGCATAGAGCCCAAATCTTTACTCTCACACAACAGGAGCAGAAACATGCAGCTTTTCTAAGAACGGACCCGAGCCTCGCTGACTCGACATTACAAAACCAGGAGAACTCCTACAGGAGCAGGAGAACTCCGTAAGAGCGGACATCTCTTCCATAACAAGGCAACCGGGCCCCACAGCAGGCAGAGGTCTGGCTGCACCTGCAGGGAACTCCCCCTACCTCCACCCCTTACATCAGCATTTATGGATTTGTATCCCAAAGCATCCCAGGATAAGAGACCCAGAGAATGAGCCTGCATCTATTATGATGTAAATGACCTATTTCTCAAGCAGGGATCCTCTAAGGGGATTTTAAGCACACACACACAGAGAATATTCTTTGTACTCATTGTTTCTTCAGTATTCTCATCCCTGCCATCTCTCTTTCCAGACTTAGAAATTGCCTTGGAAAAACTCACTCTTGTATGCCAACAGAGATAAAAGCATGGCCTTCACCAAGACACAAGGGATGTTTTCCTCTGAAACACAGCACACAGGGAAAACCAAGCCAGGAGCCAGGAGGGCCTTGCCCTGCCCAGCTATGTGAACTCTGGAAAGTGACCTTGATGACAATTTCCTCATCGCTAAAATAAGGAGACTGAACTTTAGTCTGTGCCTCGGTTTCTCTGTCTCACTTTACATCTACTAACTTTGGGAGAGAACGTTACAGGGCACAGACTGAAGGAATTAATCATGATAGAGAAGTGTAGTAGGTGGCAGTGACATGCCACAGTCCCAGCAGACTGTGTGTATTTGTGTGTGTGTGCACGTGCATACAGGTACATGCGTATGCACGTGCGTGCGTGTGACCCAAAGGTGAGAGGGGTTCTTGCCACAACACACATCTGCTAAAATTGGAAAGACATGGAGAAGGTGAGCATAGCAAATTAGCTCCTGCATGAACTGACACATGCAAATTCCTATGTGCACCCTATTTTTCTAGAATGCCAGCTAATAGATGTAAAGGGGAAACAAAGTCAAAAGCGGCTGTGGGTCTACCACTATATATTCAACTCAGGCGAGGACCATCAGCAGATGCTAAAACTAGTAGGTGAAAATGTACTGAAGCAGAAGATGTTAATACAGTCTCTAAGAATTTCCACACAAATGGAAATTTCTTAATTTCAGAGAACACACGGGAGCTCACGACAGAAAGACCTCCCAGCACGCAGGACCCGAAGCAATATGCTCAACAGGCAGCTCTGGCAGGACAAACGGACGTCACGGGCCTCTCGATACGATGCACAGAGAGGACACGATAGCATTTCCAAGGGATTCTGGCCCAAATTCTGATTGTGAAGGAACATCTGGCAATTCACACTGATGGACAGTGGACGGAAAAACCAGCCGGCACGCCTCAAAACCATCCACGTCATCATGGAAGAAGAAAGATGAAGGAGATGCTTCAAAGAGACACTATAACAATGAAGTACGGCGGCGGCCCTGGCCTGGACCCCCGGACAGGGCCAGCGACGTCCCCGTCAGAGTACATCGCCGCCACCGCTGGGGTCAGGACGCTGAGTCGGCTGAGTGTGTTCTGTGACCAAGTCCCTACTAGGACACTGGACTGAGCCTTCCTAACGAAATGCGCTTATTATTGGAAAACACACACTGATGTCCTTACAGGGAAGGGGTGTGCTTTCTACACCTAGTTCTCCAAGCATTCAGTGAAAAGGCTTCAGTCGCACATCCACACACTCACAGAATAATAAAATAAATGGAGCAGAGTGTAAACAATTGGTAATTGAGGTAAAGGATGGAATGACAGAGCTCTTTGTACTATTTTTGCAATTGTTCTATGAAGTTGAAATGCTCCCAGGATAAAAAGCCACCATGTGAAGGTGGGTGTGTGGGTACACGGGTGGCTGTATTTGCAGGGCTCCCCGTCCCCACAAGCATGGCCCCCAAGTTTTACATTGGGTTATGGAGAAGTAAGTCGGGTGTCCTGGAAGTCACTGAGAACCAGCAAGCCTGAGTCCCCCTGTGCACGTGCCCCGGCATCTCCGCATCCGAGCGGGACCCTGACCTGAGATTTCTGGAGCATCCTGCCTTACCTGAACACTGGGGCAGACCACTCCTCAAACTGCACAAGTGGGAGGCAGAAAGTAAAAAAAAAAAAAAAAAAGACAGTCACGATGCTGGGGGAAGGGCTTTCAGAACGCTTCTGACAATTCACACAGTGTGCTCTGTGCTGCCCACAAACCGGGGAACACCCTCTCCTCCTGGAGGGAGGACGCATGGAAACTTCTTTTCCCGAGTGGCAGCTAGTGCATTTAGCTGAGCCGTGGAGCATCTGTTGTAAGAACTATGCCTCCAAAGCAAGCATCAGACCTGAGTCAAAAGAGGTAAGGCCAGACTGAGACTTACCCAGGAGGCCATGAGGAGTTTCTGGAGTGTCCCAGCAGGGCAGCCAGGATCCCCCACCCCCTCTGACTCCCGCTGATCACAGGCTCTGTTTCTCCAGTATTCCCCGAGCTGGATCAGCAACTTAGGACCCCAGGGCCGGCCCCAGAAATACTATCGAACTGCACAGCCTGGAGCAGACACCTGCCTCCCCACCGACAGTGAGGGTCCTGGCAGTGGAAACCAGGGACCACCCAGCTGCTCGCCACCCAGGGCCTTTCTCCAGTGGCAACCACCCACACAGCACTCACTTTCCCCAAGCTCACGGCCCCTGGCCTAGAAGAATCTGAGGAAGAAAAGAAAACACTTTATTTATTTTTGTTTTTTTAAAAAGATGTTATTTATTTATCCATAAGAGACACAGAAAGAAAGGTAGAGACACAGGCAGAAGGAGAAGCAGGCTCCCTGCAGGGAGTACCATGTGGAACTTGATCCCAGGATCCAGGGGTCATGCCCTGAGCTGAAGGCAGACGCTCAACCACTGACCCACCCAGGCATCCCTGCAGGAAACACTTGAAAAGTTTTCTTGCCCCACCACCATGGGCATAGAGGGGAGGACACAGAGGAAGCTGCTTTCTTATAAGATCTATAACCCAACATTCTGGCCCCAATAATAAAAAGCGCAGCCTTAAACCTTTTTTTTTTTTTTTTTTTTTTTCGGCCTTAAACCTTAACAGAAGGGCTGTGCTACCTCAGAGCCAGACAGGAGCTGTGACCCGCCCAGTCAGTGGCTCCCCACTTCTGGGTCACAGCATTTACTAAGAGTCGCAGCATTACAGGACCTCACAAGGCAGTTGCTAGCAGTGACGCCCAAGTCTACTCTGCAAAGAATTTCTCTAAGAAAGAATAAATCAGAGAGGATTAAGGGTTATCCCTGGAATGGTGTGGCTCTTGTTTCTTTGCCTTTCAATCTGACTTCCCGGGTGTGGTGGTGGCTCTTGTGTGGGTGCATGAGACCCGCAGGGACGCGCTGCCAGTGAGGGTTTGTGGAGTCTGCCCCGGCTGGTGGCGCCCGCTGTGAATCAGGCACCACCTTGTTTGTTCTTCCCTTTACTATTTGAAACCCTCTGATGAAACAATCGGTGTGGAGGAGAGTCCTGGGGGTTCAGTGAGTGGAGCAGAGAGTCGGAAAGTGACAGGCGTCGATTGGGGCCAAACGGACCTGGTTCTAAACCTCATGTTCTTTGCACGACACCTCACCACCTGGGCCAGGGGCAGGCGTCCCCTCCTAGGCATCCCCGGTCATTACACGTCGGTCTCTACTTGAGTGTCTCATGAAAGAAAATCATAGTTCCTGGAGACACCACATTCCACTTTTTGAACAGGTCTCAAAGAAATGTTGAACTTAGGTCGAGCTAAAGCCCATTCTTTCCACATTCCTCCTGTTGGTCCAAGGTAAGCTTTCTTGAGACATTCTAGAGAAATCTGAGCCCTGCCCCACAGCACAGACCCTGGATTGTTGGGGGACAATTTTCCAGGATAAACAGCTTCAGTTTCTTCAATCACAGCTCACTCAACAAGATCTGCAGACTCCCCTCCATCCTGGTGGACGTTCTCTAGACCAGCAATGCCCAGTAGATCTTTCTGAGAAGTAGGAAGTGCTGGAGGTCTAATTCTCTAGCCACTGGGCAGGCATGGCTCTTGAGCACTGACATAGGGCTGGTGTCAGAGGAACGGAGCTTTTAATTTTATTTAATTTTTGTTACTTAAGACGTAAATGCTCCCATAAGTTGGTGGCTCCCATAATAAGACCTCACAGTTCTGGAGTTCCCCAGGAAAGTACAAATTTCTCTTAAAAATGTGTTTCCTAGACCTGACCACAGCGTTCCAGATATGACTGGCAGTGGCTGCACTTCTAGTGGCTCAGACTTAAACTGCATTAGCTTCCCCAGCAGCCACGTCACCCGGATGACCTGTCTTGCCCTGAGAATCAGTTAAAACCTAAAAGACTTGCATACATTTCCTGCAATAAAGTCACCTCTCTCCCATTCTTACTTGATTTCTCCAAACAGCATCCAATGGGCTTCCAAACAGGGTTTAGATGAAGGAGGTGTATAGATGGGGGCTTGCCTGGATTATGCTGCCATTTGCTTTCTTACTGCTGTAAGCAGTAGGCGGGGTTCCACACATCACATTCTTTTTAAACCAGTGACCTTAAAGGGATGGAGTTGGCCAAGCAGCAGCTATGAGAACTGTCTCAGGAGACAAGGTGCACAACAAGTCAGGGAAGGCAGTGTCAACCATGGCTGGGTCGCCCTCTGATGGGTCCCAAGGCCGGGCACCAAGGAGCCCAGAGTGGAAGGAGGGTGTTGGGCAGGAGGGAGCCCAGGCTTTCCGAGAGCGAAGTCACAAGACAAGGCTAAGCAGAGGGCTGCTCCAATCTCAGGTGATGGTGCCAGCCAAGCTCGGGGCCTGCAGAGGCTCCCCACCACCCCAGAGCCGTGTTACAAGACTGGCCAAGAGGGTGAGTCCAGCAAAGGACCTGTGACTCTGACTTCCTCCTCAGCACACCTGGAGACACCTCGCTCCAGGGTCCAGCCTTCCCAATGGGTTTGTGCATTCAGCAAATGCCCACTGACTTTTCCAGTTGTGCAATATGATGGTGACTCAAGATTAGGTGACTCAAAAAAATTTCAACTGCAGGCATGTTTTCCAGCTCCATGGTAAGGCCCAATTTCCCCAGCCTCACATGGAAGAGAATCGGGGTACAAGAAAGTACATTACGAACTCTGATGCCCCATATTAATGACAGTGTGCTTCCCAGACTCCTCAGAACACAGCTCACACTCCAAAGTTCAAGGAAAGCAACCACACGTTGCATGAGGCTGCATCCCTGCCACGTCCCCACAACCTCTTAAGCCTTTGATTGAGGGACACCTTCATGCTGGTCTTAGTGGATGATGCTCACTGGTCAACAGGTTGCAGCCAGCCCAGGGAAGGCAGGCTAGAGGGGTTGCATGGAGCCTGGATCACCCCGATAGAAAGATGCCCTGGGCTGGCAGGGCTGGTGAGAAAAGGTGAGGTCTGTATTCCCTTTTTCCTCCATTTCAAACTTCCAAATCCTGTGAAATGTTCCCATAGACGTCTACGACTAGATCTTAGAAACCCTGAAGACTAGCAGCACTCAGCATTTTGAGCTGTGACTCGGGCATTACTAGAAAAACAAGAGAAGGATAAGCCAAGGTAGGTGGGGAGGCATGAGCCCCTAGGAGCCAAAGACCAAGAGCTGGCGAGAGGGTTTGGGGAGGTGCCTCTCCTTCGGGAGCTCATAAGCCTCTCTCAGGCTACTTTCTGCATTTTCTGGCACCTGAGAGGAGAGGAACAGAGGGGGGAATCTGAGTTGAGCACTTTGTGAAAGCTCAGCCACCTGAGTGGCTGGCCTATCTCATCCAAGGAGGGCCTCGGGGGCCCCATCCCTTAGGGCAGGTCAGTGCAGCAGCCAAGTTCACTGGAGAGATGCACAAAATCTAACTGACCCTTAGCTGCTCAAACTAGTCAGCTACACATAATGCAAGTTCTTTATCTCAATGCTTTTCTTCCCAAGCATTGTTGGACATTACACGAAATTGTCCACGAATGTTGGACATTACTTCGAAATTCTCACGAAGGAGGATTTGGGGTGGCGGCAGCAGGATGGGCCATTTGAGCAAGCTTGATTAGACCAGCCCTCATTGCAGATGTGGGGTGCGCATCAGCAGGTGGCAGTCAAGTGCGGGGGTGGGGAGTGAACGAGCGCCTCCAGAGGCGTCCTCCAGAGGGCTGGGCACTTCCTGCACACCTTGTCACTCGCAAGAACATGGCAGGGTGTGATTCTTGCCACTGCCAGAGGACTGCTGCTGAAATCATGTGCTCTCCCCATCACTCTTCCCTGAAAGGGCTGCACAACTCCAAGAGCCCACACACTAAGTCAGTACTGCACCCTGGAGCCATTTCCCAAAGCCCCTGGGATTCACTCAGTTCCCTCCTCCGTAAATCTGGAAGTTGTGAGAAGATTGAAACCATCACAAAAGGGAAATTGCCGTGAAGATGAATACAGAAGAGGTAAAAAGAACTTTCTGCAACATTCCGCAATCCAAGCAGGTGCTAAGTATATACTTAGTAAGGTTTGCTCATTCATTCGTTCTTTCATTCATTTAGTGATATTTGAGGTCCGAAGGCTACCCAGCTCTTCAGGGGGGACCTGGTTCCCGCCCTGACTAGCACCATCTCCTCAGGACAATTAAATCCATGATCTTCTGTGCCATTCAGAGTTAAAGTCTGTGCTCCGTGGACAGATGCCCGGAAGGCCAGAGATGCCCAAGCAGATCGTAGAGTCCAGCCTGGTTTCCAGTGGGTTTCAGGGAAAGGTCAGGCCTCAGGCTGATTTCTAATAAGAAGCAAAATGGAGACCTGTCCAGGGAAGGGGTGACCCCAGGAGGCCTTCAGTAACCACCTCAAAAGTAAACATAGATTTTCCATTATACCCACCAAATTACTACAGGCTACATAACATGCACCCTCATTTGCTAGCATCAAGAGTTGTCACTTCCTACAACAACCCAGAGCCAGAGAAAGACATGCTCCCTCTTATAATTAGCATTTGGCATTGAAAGGCACTTTCTGACGGGTTCTGGTGTGTCTCTAAATAGCATATCAAGCAGGTCTGCTTGTTTCTCTTCAGAGCATCAGAACCTATTATTTGCTCCTGACACAGTTTGATTTTCACTCCAGCCTGATGGAATCCCACCACTGACCTTTACCTTTTGGCAGGCCAGCCCATCCCATGCCACAGGGACCACTCGGTCCTCCCACCCCTCCTGGCACGTGGGGCAGGGACACCGTGGTTGTGGGGAGGGGAGGCAGAGAGAGAAGGTGACCGCACATCCCCATGCTGCCAGGACCAGCCAAGCATATGCCTACTGCCCTGGCATGACTAATGGCACATCCACGCTCAAAAGTGTCCCAACAGCACAGCAAGTGACTCGGTCTTCCCGGGCAACTGGGATCAGTCCCCATGGGCACCAGTCTTGGGGTGCTGCAGGGCCTCACACCTTCCCACCTTCTCGTGCCCTGGCTGCAGTATTTCAGGAGAGAGAGAAAGTCACAAGGACTTTCAAGGGCTGCCAGGCACCATTTGTCCTCACCATGTGGTGAGGAGTGTCCAGGTGAGTGTCCCTGCTCCATCCTGCCCCCTGCCCTGGCAGGCTGGTCCGTTTGGACTGCAACACAGCTGACTTCGCTGCCCACCCATGTGACTGCAGCCACAGGGCGGGCTGGCAGGACGTCACAGCGAAGGCAGGGTGCACCCATGCCAGCTCCCTCGCCCTGGGCTCGCCCCCACGTCTGGTGTCCTTTCCTCCTCTGGCTTCTGATGGCAGGTCTCCTCCATCTGCGCTGGCAACAGGGTCTCAAGTCATTCCTTGGGGCTTCTCTGCATCTTACTCCCAAGCTGGCATTTGCTGCCTGTTTAAAACTCCCCTGGATTCGTCCTAATGTGGGTGCCCGATCTGTTTTACTGGGGTCTCACCTGACCCCAGACTACCCTCCTCTCCTGGCACCTCCCCCAGGTCTTATTTGGCAACAGAACTGCTAATCCCTGGGGACCAAGTCTCATCGAGTGACATGTGTGTGGCCGTGTGCAAGCACAAAGAGTAGACTGGAAAGGGGTCGAACAGACAGTGGGGGTGTAGTGGCAGCACCAAGGGATCCACCAGGGCAGCAGGGCCCGTTCAGAGGGTCGGGGGACTCCTGACCCCTCCTCGACAGGGAGGCCACTCTTGTCACTGACCTTTGTTTCAGACTCCAGACCCTGAAGGCCACCAGCCTCACCTCACCTGCCAGTCTCTGCCCACGCCCCCCTGAACACTCTGTCTGCCTGCAGCAGGGCCCTTGCTCCACCTCACACAGGCCAGCTGTGCCTTGCCCTGCACACCACCCTTGCCCACCCCAGAACCACCCTCCCACCTTCTCCATAATAACAATACTCCCTCTGCCAGAAACTTCAGGCCCAGCTGGCCCCCACTGACCTTTCCCAAGCCATGCCCCCTGCCACCCTTGGCAGGCCCCCATCCTCACTTGCAGAGTCTTCTCCCCAGGTTCCCATGACTGCTTTTTGTTCAATGGACATGAACCACTTGAGAGCCAGGCCATGTGATACAGACCCTTTAAAAGGGAATGTGAGGGACGCCTGGGTGGCTCAGTGGTTGAGTGCCTGCCTTCGGCTCAGGCCATGATCCTGTAGTTCTGGTATCGAGTCCCACATCGGGCTCCCTGCAGGGAGCCTGCTTCTCCCTCTGCCCATGACTCTGCCTCTCTCTCTGTGTCTCTCATAATAAATAAACTCCTTAAAAAATAGATAGATAAAAAGATAGATAGATAGATAGATAGATAGATAGATAGATAGATAGATAGATGATAGATAGATAGATTAATGGGATCATGAATAGGAAACAGATGTTCAATGCAAACCTGTGAGTCGGCACTTAAGGAGAGCTGACAAATGGCATCCAGCTCCCGGGGTGCGAGCAGGTGTCCAGAGGCAGCAGGACACTTCCAGATGCAAAGACCCTGTTTCCACTCCTTTTGGAATTCTCATCAGTGTTTGGAATTGAAAGAAAGAAAGAAAAGAAAGAAAAGAAAAAGAAAGAAAGAAGAAAGAAAAAGAAAGAAAGAAAGAAGAAAGAAAGAAAGAAAGAAAGAAAGAAAGAAAGAAAGAAAGAAAGAAAGAAAGAAAGAGAAAGAAAGAAGAAGAGAGAAAACCAAACTCTTTTTCTTCCCATGATAATTTCTGAAGGAAAATAAAATGGGGTTTTGTTTCATAAATCATTTGGGGTGAATTTCTTTCTCCAAAATTAAAGTCTAAAACCAGGTGGCTTTCTTTGATTCCAATCCTTTTCATGTTCTCCGTGTGTCTTGTGAAAGCATGGTTGCTATGGCAACCACTCATTATTTTTCAGGAGTTGGCTAGATATCTTCACAACAACAACAACCATCCCCAAATCTTTCTAGCCTCCAGAGTGTCTTAATTTATATCCTACCCTGGTTTCTAATTTTTATAAGCCCTTAACTAAACACTATGCTGCCGCTTGAACAAGCCTAACCAGCCCACACCCACAACTTTGTCACTAAATGAGCTTTGGGGACTCATTCAGCAGCTTCACGTCCCCTCCCTCCCCCCCAACATCTTCCCCATAATCTAAGAGAATTTTTAAATTTTCCAACACTGTAGAGTCTTGCTCTGTCTGGAGGGTATAAGGTGTTCATCAGGTTAACAAAGCCTAAGATGCCGGGGGTGGGGGTGGGGGGGATGCACATTCACAGGTGTATCCATGATGATGCTTGGAGAAAGCCGCAAATTAAATGAAGGAAGAATGAACTTATTCTACGATCTTTCTTCCTACATGCATTTTCCCAGGGCATCTGTCACATTCTCAGTGTGGTGCTAGAATTTCCAAAGGGTTCAAGAGAATCGACACCATCCACCTGTAGCACACTTCGTGCCGGCTTGGAAAAGGTAAATTAAAATCTACGGTCTCGATGCAAAAATGAGCTATGCGATGATGCAAGGGGAATGCATCCAGGGGTAAGTTCTGGGGAGGATGAGGGTGTGAGGGGAGGAGACGGTCAGCGGCAGGGTCTTTATAAAACTTTAGGGATGATCTGTGGTCTACCTGGCACTGTCTATGCGGGCAGATGCCTACCTATGCAAATCGGTTCAGGAGTCACTTTTAAGAAAGACACATCACATGGCCTTTGCTCTCAACTTTGACCAAAAAAAAAACATCTCTTGGGGGAAAATGAATTACCTGATGAAGTGGCATTTATGAAATGAGTATTTTCAGGGGCGCCCAGGTGGCTGGCTCAGTGGTTGAGCCTCTGCCCTCGGCTCAGGGCGTGATCAGGTCCTGGGATGGAGTCCCACATCGGGCTCCCCGCAGGGAGCCTGCTTCTCCATCTGCCTCTGTCTCTCATGAATAAATAATACCTTTTTTCTTAAAGGTATTATTTATTTATTCATGAGAGACACAGTGAGAGAGGCAGAGACACAGGCAGAGGGAGAAGCAGGCTCCATGCAAGGGAGCCTGACATGGGACTTGATCCTGGTCTCCAGGATCAAGGCCCTGGGCTGAAGGGGGCACTAAACCGCTGAGCCACCAGGGCTGCCCAATATCTTTTAAAAATGAGTATTTTCAGCCCTCATAAGGAGTGGGGGGGTTCCACAGGCTTTGGGGTAGAGGCCAGCGATGCAGACCTCCTGCACCAGGAGAGCCGTGCACGGAGCCCTTGGCTCCAGGAGGCTCCCTGGAGTAAACCCCCAAGCATTTCAGGTCTTCCACTCAGTAAGGAAGAACCCCACAGTTCACATGAGACTCCACATAAAGGGCCTGGGGACCCAACAAGCTAGGAATGGGGACAGAGCTGGTATCCTCTCTCTACATGTTTTTATCTAGTTAGCAAATCATGGCATATCCAACTTCAAACCGGGCAGTTTCAGCAAAGAGGCCCAGTTACCACGCCAACAGGGAGGCGATCCAGAGGGATCTTAAATCACCTAAGCTGCACGTTAACATCCTTAACATCAAACATTATTTTCGAAGGAAAAACATAAAAGGCAGAGGTCTCGATAAATTTTATTTAAAAGGCTGCTCAGAAAGATTTTTACACTGTTTCCTCTGCATTTAAAAATCATGATAAATCTACCGTGTAAAAATGAGATCCCGAAATTATTTCTTCCTGGGGGCGGGGTGTGGGGTGTGAGAAGTTGTTGTTTTTCCAGACTTGCTCTGACAGGGTCCCCTTGGGTCTCATCACACAATTTCTCTCTGTTTCTTTTCCAGTCCGTGGTGCATCCCCCACCAGGCGGCAAGGGAGTCTCCGAGGCCATCTCAGCGCCGATGCTGGAGCGTGCACCCCAGCAGGCAGGGACTCCAGGGAGGCTGCCTCCCCACCCATCCGTGTCACAAGCACAGAAGACCCCAGCGTGAGACCACGCTGAAGAATAAGCCCCAACTCACTGCTGAGATCCTCATTCCCCCACTTTCCCCACCCTGACCACCTGCAATCCGCATCCAGGGCACGTCCCTTATGGCCACAGACTGTGGCCCTATTTCTGTTCACCTTCCAAACAAGTCTGTCATTACTTAACCCAATGCTTTGGTTTGTTCTGCTCTTTCCTTGTCCCGTATTTCTTGATTTCCAATCAAAGCCAGTCTTCCCCTTTGCATGGGGGAGTGAGCTTCGATGTCCTCACTGCAGCACATGACACTCTGGGGGGGCCCAAGCACTTCCAGGCTGGAGGACATGTTATTTTACTATAAATTATTTTATTTCATCTCACCTACATACTGAATTTTTTCCAAAGTTGTGTATGCACAGAAGTTCCATTATCTGGACTTAAGATAGGGAAGGAACATAAGAATCAGCTGGCATAGCAGGGGGAGTGAGTTGCTCAGGGCAAGTTACTCAGGGCAAGTTGGCCACTCCAACACGTGCATCACTTGGTTTGCTTGTCTTTTGCAAGAAATACAGGGATCTGCTCAGGGCCACACTCTTAATTCTAGGATGTCCTAGAACTAGTAGTAGGTCCCTGGTTCCTGGGTCTTGACCCTCCACTCAAGGCCTAGCTTGTGCCCTTTCAGCTCCCTGTGACATGCCAGCCGACCCCAAGGAGCCTGAAGAAAGGAAGTGATGCACGAGGGCTGGTGGCAGCTGACAGGCACTCATCAGCCTCTCACGTACCAGTGCTGCTTCAGAACGGCCCCCCGATGGTCAGGAGCCTGCCCCCCCACACCATACCCTGTCCTCTGAACATGCACGCCGCCCCGCACGCTGGGGGCATCCCCCTCTTCCCACTGAAACCAACAGTATTTGCCATGAACATTACTGTATTTCTTTCAGAACTCATCTTCACTTTTTAAAAATTACAAAATAGAGAATTATATTCATATGCAGAATATAAAACGCACTCATGGTTTAATATGTTAACGTTTGGTTGCATTTATAATAATACATATTTTTGATTAAAACTTTATTAAATCATTGAGGCCAAATATCCACCACGACCTGAATCCCTTCTCCCTCCCCCAGTAGCCTACAGCTTGGGGTTTGTGTGCATCTTTTTATTTCAGGGTTTTACTCTTTACATGTCAGCATCAATAAGCAATAACTATACGTATGACTCAAATTTGTGCTAGATGGGGGCACCTGGGTGGCTCCGTGGTTGAGCATCTGGCTTCGGATCAGGGTGTGATCCAGGGGTCCTGGGATCAAGTCCGGCATTGGGCTCTTGCAGGGAGCCTGCTTCTCCTTCTGCCTGTGTCTCTGCCTCTCTCTCTCTCTCTGTCTCTCATGAATAAATAAATAAAATCTTTAAAAAATTTGAGCTAGATGTATCATACCACCTACGTAATTTTTATCATACTGCCAAGGGATGTCTTGAGATTTATTAACCAAAATACCTAGATCATTCATTTAATGGCTGTATAGTTTTCCATGTTTTAAATGCATTACTGTGACATAGCATTCCTTTATTTACAATCATTTAGTTGTTTTGTTTCCTGTTATTACAGATAATATTTCCACTCATTAATTCTTACTTGGGCATGACAGTTTCGTCTAGGGAACGTATCCCAGGAAGAACTGCTGGGTGTAATATACAAACAACTTCAACTCTGGAGTTACTTGCAAATTGCTTTCAAGGGTAATTGTACAAGTTTCTCCTACCTGTAATAGTGTATGTGAATGCCTCTTTGTCCATATTATCAAAATTTTAGATGCCTTAAGTTTTTTTCATTTGAAGTGCACAGCTCAGTGGTTTCTGATATACTCAGAGCTATGCATCCATCAGACAACCAATCTTAGGATGCCTCCATTACCCCAAAAGGAAACCCAGCACCCGTTAGCTGTCTTTCCCGCCTCCATCCCTTCCAGCTCTAGGCACTATTAGTCGATTTTCTGTCCTTAAATTTGCCTGTTCTGGATAGTTCATATAAATGGAACCACACGATATGCGGGCCTTGTGACTGGCTTCCTTCAAAAATAAGGTTTTGAATATCCATCCACACTCTAGTGTGCATTCGGTACTTCATTTCTTTGCTTTGTTTTTTAACTTTAATTTCAGTATAAATAGCACACAGTGTTATATTGGTTTCAGGTATACGATATAATGATTCATCAACTCTATATATTGCTCAGTGCTCATCATGTAAGTGTACTCTTAATCCCCTTCACCTGTTTCACCTCCCCTCTGATGACCACCAGTGTGTGCTCTATAGTTAATAGTCTGTTTCTGGGTTTGTCTCTCTCTTTTTCTCTCCCCCCCTTTGCTCATTTGTTTTGTTTCTTAACTCATATGAGTGAAATCATATGATATTTGTCTTTCTCTGACTTATTTCACTTAGAATAATGCTCTCTAGCTCCATCCATGTTGCAAATGACAACATTTCATTCTTTTTATGGCTAATATTCCATTGAGAGACAGAGACAGAGAGACAGAGACAGAGACAGAGAGACAGAGAATGAATATATCTTCCTTATCCATTCATCTTCTGATGTACACTTGGGCTGCTTCCATAATTTGGCTATTTTCAGTAATGCTGCAATAAATATAAGGGTGCATGTATCCTTTCAAATTAGTGTTTTCATAGTCTTTGGCTAAACACCCAATAGTGGGGTTACTGGATGATTGTGTAGTTCTCTTTTTGACTCTTTTAAGAACATCCATACTGTTTTCCACAGTAGCTGCACCAGTTTGCATTCCCACCAACAGTGTATTCCTTTTCCTCCACATTCTCACCAACACTTATTGTTTCTTGTGTTTTTTATTTTAGCCATTCTGACAGATGTGAGGTGGCAACTCATTGTAGTTTTGATTTGCCTTTCCCTGATGAGTAGTGATGTTGAGCATCTTCTCATTGTCTGCTGGCCATCTGGATGGCTTCTTTGGAGAAATGGCTTCTGCCCATTTTTAACAGGACTATTTATCTTTTTGGTGTTGAGTTGTTTCAGCTCTTTATATATTTTGGATACTAACCCTTTATCAGATACGTCATTTGCAATATCCTCTCTCATTCTGCAGGTTTTCTTTTACTTTTGTTTATTGTTTCCTTCACTGTGCAAGAGCTTTTTATTTTGATGTAGTCCCAGTAGTTTATTTTTGCTTTTGTATCCCTTGCCTCAAGAGACATATGTAGAAAAATGTTGCTATGGCTGATGTCAGAGAAATTACTGCCAGTGCTCTCTTGTAGGATTTTTAGGTTTTCAGGTCTCACATTTAGGTCTTTCAGCCATTTGGAATTTATTTTTGTATATGGTGTAAGAAAGTGGTCCAATTTCATTCTTTTCAGTGTAGCTGTCCAGTTTTCCCTACATCATTTATTCAAGAGACTGTCTTTTTCCCATTGCATATTCTTGTCTCTTTTGTCTATGATTAATTGACCATATAATTGTGGGTTTATTTCTGGGCTTTCTATCCTGTTCCATTAATGTATGTGTCTATTTTTGTGCTAGTACCATACTGTTTTGAACACTACAGTTAAGTAATATAATCTGAAACTGGACTTGTGGTTATATCCACCTTTGTTTTTCTTTCAGATACCTTAAAATTTTTTAAATATAATATACACTTTGTTATCTTTATTTCCATTTTTCTGGCTACCAGTGAGACTGGACTCTTATTAAGTTAACTGGCCATTCTTGTTTCCAAATCTGAAACCTTTCCTAGTTTCTTATAAGGTTATTATTTAGTGATTACTACAGATTTTATATATTCTAGAGATTAATTCTAAATCAATTCTATGTACAGCTATATTTTCATCTGGTCTGTGGTTTGCTCTTTCACTCTCTTATCTTCTATCACGTGGAAAAATATTCATTTTTCCCCTTTATGATATATACCTTTTATATATATCTTTAAAAATCTTTCCATGACCAATTCTTTTTTAAAAGACTTTAATTATTCATGAGAGATACAGAGAGAGGCAGAGACATAGACAGAGGGAGAAGCAGGCTCCCTGAAGGGAGCCCCATGTGGGACTCAATCCCAGGACCCAGGGAACAGTCTGAGTCAAAGGCAGACGCTCAACCACTGAACCACCCAAGCGTCCCCCCATGGCCCAATTCTATAAAAACATTATATATTCTCCTAACATTAAAAAAAACTCTAGTCTTTAATCCCTCAGGACTGTTGTTTTTTTTTTTTTTAGTATAGAATGAGGAAGGAAACTAATTTTATTTTTTCTATATCAATAAACAATTTATATTTATGAAATAATATTTTTCCCATCGATTTTTGACAACACTTCTCTCTTAAACCAATAACTCATTCATTGTTGGCCTTTTACACCTCTCTTTTCCCAGTTTTCCTAGAGCGTTAAATGGGAGCTATAAATTCTGTTTCACGGGTGGTTATAAGGATTAAGTGAATTTATGTTTGAAAATTGTTTAAAATAGAACCTGGCACATAGTAGGAATGACATAACGTGCACTGTTGTGGCCACTTCTGTTTCATCCCCTGGTGGATATGTCTAGCCCCACACCTCTCTGGGCACAGTGATCAAAAACACTAAGGACCTAGAGTAAGCCTTGGCATCGAGGAAGACAGAAATTTCTTCTTGATTGTCATGGTTTGTCTTTGACTCATGCTTCCATGCTATTTGTCCTCAACTTACTTTATTCATGAACTAATGTGCATAAATTAACTATTCACGCAATACAGATCATTAAAAAATATTACCCTCATTCTCCCTGCCCTACTTCCCCGAGGGTTACCACGGGTGGCTGTTAGGTTTATGCATCCCCAGGTCTCTACCTATGCATTTTTATCCAATTATAGGCACACATACACACCTCTCTTTCCCTAGATAATCCCTATTTTTCTGAGACTTACTTTTTAAAAAAATCAACATTTTTATTAAGACAACTGACTTATGAAAAATTGGTATAGAACTGACATTTTTTAAAAATAATAACATCTGGGCTGCCTGGATGGCTCAGCGGTTTAGCACCACCTTCGGCACAAGGAGTGATCCTGGAGACCCGGGATCGCATCCCAAGTCGGGCTCCTTGCGTGGAGCCTACTTCTCCCTCTGCCTGTGTCTCTGCCTCTCTCTTTCTCTCTGTGTCTCTCATGAATAAATAAATAAAATCTTAAAAAATAATAATAATAACATTTTTTAGTTAGTTAAATAAGAGTAGTTGGTTGGTTAAATAAGAGTAGATGGTTTTCCTATCCATGAACACCAGTTTCTCCTTAGGATCCTTATCTAACTCCAGGAACTAGATCTAATGAATGCTGGGGAATTTGCAGCCAAAACTAAAGGTCTTATTTCCAAAAAGTGCCTTTACATATTAGAACCTTCACTGAAATCCACCCAGTTATTCGTGGCAATTTGCATTGAGCACCTATTTTGTGCAAAGAGAAATATGATACAGTCTTCACCCTTGAGATTCTCACAGGCTGGCGGGCATGGCTGGTACTAAAGCAAACAAATGACTGCACAAAACAAAGGTGTTATTATAGAATAGCCGAGAGATCATGGACAGTAGAGAAAGCGGAGGCTCTGAAAATACTTTCTTTCAGGCACAGATTTAGGAGAGAAGGAGGCAGGCCAGTAGTTCATCAAAGAACGGCCATTCTGGTCAGAGGGAAGAGGGCAAAGAAGGGCAGAGGGCAGGAGACCATGGAAGATCAGAGAACAAGGCAAAGAGCCTGGATCACTGAAGAGCAGTGCCATGTGGTCCTGTGAGTGGAGCAGGGCCCTGGCTGGGGGAAACATGTTCATCACACTTAGCAATTCCACATCTGAACTCTTCCTTTTAGGGACCTGAGAGATGGCAGAGGAGTAGCTTAGTCTGTGAAGCTGAGCGCAGCCACACTGAGGTGTCTAATCTGCAGCTGTGAGCCCATAATGATGACAAGCTAGAGGCAGGAGGCTCAAGGGGAAGCCAATGTATGCTCCCCCAGCCACTCACAGCCATCAGGCCTCTCTGTTACTGGCAGGGCCCATGAGCAAGCGGCCCCCAGAGCTCCTGTCCCGGCCTGGAGTCTCCAGGAGAAGAGCAGTCGTGTACTGTGCAGATGGGAGTCAGAGCTGGGATGATTTCCACCAGGTGTGGTTCTCCATCTGCACCGATTGGCCCACCCGGAACCAAATCCACACCCCTGAGCACCTGAGCATGGCACCTGGACAAGTCCCCTAAGTAAGGAAGTGCAGCTTATAGGCCATTCGTACCCACATCAGACTCAGTACAGCCCAGCAGCCCTTGGTACACAGTGAAAAACAACAACACTATACTGGCAAGCAACAGCCCAGGGATAGCCAACCATCTCCGGGCAGGCAGCTTCCTGCCCTCTTCCCATGCTTCCTGCCATGCTGGGAGGGTGATACTGTGGACAACGACCTGGTGGACCCAGGAACGTGGGCCTGCAAGGAGGGCAGACCCCCACACTACAAGTGCACAGTCAGAGAGCTTTCCAGGACTTAATGGAATCAAATCCTGCATATTCCTCAGAATTATTCCCTTAGGTGTGAGTAAAGCCCAGGAGGTTTCTGTTGAGCACTCCTCGGCATGCTGTCAGCATGGTCGGAACCGTCAGGCCTCTGTTTACTGTGACATAAACAAACACCATCGAGAAGCTTCTGATTCTTCACAGACGAGCCCTCTCAAGAAAATCTTGAAAATGATGTGCAGAACTGCAGGGGCCTTCGGAGGATGTGAGGCTGATGCAAGCCCTTCTGTCTGGCCAGTTCTCCCCCGCCTAATCATTCTTGTCTCTGGCCCAGGAATACTGCCTCCTAGGCTGAGCTTTTCCTCTTCAAGCCTCACTGCACAGGTGCTAAACCTAGAAGCAGAATCCGCTCAGTACACTCTGCCCTCTGCTGTCCACACTTACCTAGTACAGAACCCTCTTTCTGCTCCATCCGCATGCACGGCAGGCTGTGGATGGAAACTGAGCTACGGAGGGGATATTTGCTGGCTTCAGGCTGCTGATCTTTCTGTGTTCAAGAGACTGAAATTTTCAGATGAATGTCACTTGCTGGAGTTTCCCTGGCAATGCTGAGGGATGTTAAGGAAAGAAGGAAACCCCGCCCATTCCTCCAACACTCTTGTTTGTTAAGGAGAGGTACACACTCATCCACAAGACATTGCAGAACAGAGTTCGTGTGAAGGCTTGGCACAAAACAGGGACACACACAAGATCAGGGCCAATAAGGTGATAAAAATGTTTTTGTGGAAAAAAAAAACAAAACTACCTGATACTTGGGATTTGCTCCAAGGTAACAGTGGCAGTAAAATGGATGAGGTGGGATTGATTACGTGTTGGCAAGTCCAAAGCTGGGTAATGAGTATAACGAGTTTATTAAATAATTCCCTCCACTTTGATGTATGTTTGGAGGTTTCTGTAAACTTGTTCTCTCGTTTTAGTCTACTGAATGCTGAGGAGCTGGAGAAAAGGGTAAAGGTGTGATCTTCCGAGGTGGGAGCCAGGGGACGGGAAGACACGTGGGTTCCAGGTTCTCATCATGCTTCTGCTTCTTGCAACTAGGAGGTTTTGGGAAGGTCACTTAATCTCTCTGAGATAATTCAATATTTTCCATATTTGAAAAATGAGAATAATAAAACTTACCCCACGGGATTATTACGGGGATAAAACAAGATTGGATTAAAGCGCCTGGCACACAGCAGGCAAATGGCAAACGTTTCCTCTCTCCTTTTTCCAGCGAGCCCCAGACAAATGTCAACAGTCAGTGAATACAACCAGTACAACTAACTCCCCTGTGAGGGATCACCCTTGTATAGCCTGAGTGACACGATTAGTTCACTCTTTTTCAGCCTCTCAAACTGAAATTTGTCACAAGATCATTGAGTCGGTATCAGCAAAATATAACATGCATGCACATGTAAGATAAGCTATTATTTTATACTATGTTATTCTTGACTGCCTTTAGATCAGAACATTCCTATTCTATGTCATGTATATATCTGAAGCCTGCATTTTATCACAAAGGATGGTTTAAAAGCATTAAGAATATCTACCGCTAATTCTATGATATTTTCTTTATATACTATAGTTCATTAGCCAAATTTCAAGAGATTGGTCCATGGATAACACACTTCATTAGACATGGTGTGAATGAACACTACAAATATGATTTCCCACATTTTCAATTAACCAAAATATTTGAATAATGCCCTATGATGCTGATTTTAATTTTCTGGCAATAGAGGGCCATTCTGGTTTAAAATGGGTTTTAATAAAGAGAACCGCCTTGGTTATTTTCTGTAAGAATTCTACATGACCGTAGTGTGTCATTCAAGAAAAGCAAATCCGAGGAGAAGCAAATGCAGAAGTCAAAGGGAAATTTGGAAGCAAGCGCATCAAATCTAAGACCTCCACCTAGTAGCATGTCATGTAAGTGAGCACATAAAACACCTGAAAGTTTTCAGGTCTTCTTTGTAAATTAACAGACACATCACAACTGTCCAGTCCTGTGAATAAATGTATTCATGTGCTCATTTTATAAAAGGGGAAATGTGAGCTGAAGCTCTAAGATTTCCCTTCATGTTATTAATTTGTGGCAAAGCCAGGATGTGACCTGCCCAAGAGGCTCTGCTGCACATCACCATACCCTGCCAATCTGTGCAGAGTGTGACACACCACAACAGGGACCGCCAGTCCCCAGCATGGGATTTGGGGGAGGGAGGGGTTTTCCTTCTTTTCTTACTGCTTCCTCTGAATTCCTGGTGTCTGCTTAGTTGAACTGCTATCCGAATCTATAGGTGCCTCAGATTCGAGAAAGATTTCTTTTTACGTCCTCCATATAACCAGACATTTTGCAAAGCTACATTTCTACAAGAAAGAAAACACCTCTTTAAGGAGAAACAGAGTAAACATTGACTTACTATTCCATCTATCCCTGTCAAACATGGGAATGTTTATTCATTATGAAACACGGCATCATTAAAAGAGAATTATGATCAGTGGTCTGTGACAACCCCGTATTCCAAAGAAGTATCAAGATACGAATGAATAATGGGCCAAATGCTTACATAAATATCATTCTCACATTTTCAAAATGTGCTTTCTTCACAAATTTGGGTCCAGGTATCAACCCTTACAAATTGTCTTAACACCGGAGACCCCGAGCAAGTCGGTCCTCTTCACTTAGTCTTCTGTTTTTAGCTTTATTGCTAACTTAAGATATATCTAAAAAAACAATGATTGAGCATATTTTCAGTGCCGAATATAATCTAGAATTTGATCTTAGGGAACCATCTCTTGGGCACACAGCCCTTGCCCTTCACAATCTTGCCATCTGATGTCAGACCCTAGCACGAGGACCACACGGCACAGCGCCTTGCTTCACACGGGACCTGAGATCTTAGGGTTGGCATGTTTGTCGTGGCTGGTCTTTTTGTCTCTCACACAAAAGAGGTATGTGTGTGCCAATCTATGCACACATGTTCACTTGGATGAGTATGTGCATATGCACGTGTAAGTACAGGGGACACCAAAAAAATCTTTGCGATTTGACAATTCCCATTGGTTAATTCCCAACTCCGAGGATGCAAATTAGATGTGAATTAGGTCCCTAGTGGCCAAACTTACTCAGCATCTGACAATCGAGAGACCAGGCTCCCCATGCCCCCTGGACAGGGCCCTCCTCGAGCAACAAGCCCAAGTGTCAATTCTTTCCTTCACTTAAGGGCAGCCTCTTCTCCTGGCCTCACTGCCTGGGTCTGTGTGCTCTGGCCAGGAGCTGCTGCTGTGCACCAGGAGGTCCCTTCCGGTCACTGCAGGAAACTCCTTCACAGGCTCCTCTCTTCCTGATCTCCCGGCCTCACGTTGGGATGTTATGAAGCCCCTTCCTTTTAAAAAAAAAATTTTTTTAAAGATTTTATTTATTTATTCATGAGAGAGAGAGGGAGAGGCAGAGACACAGGCAGAGGGAGAAGCAGACTCCCTGCAGGGAGCCCGACACGGAACTGGATCCCAGGAGCCAAAGGCAGACACCCAGCCGCTGAGCTACCCAGGCGCCCCAGCCCTGTCTTTTCCAGTTGGTGATGTCTCCTTGTTCAGGTCATGGCAACCTAGCCAACATGCGGGCTGTGGCCACCAACCACTGTCAAATGCAAATGCACTGGGTTCTTTTCTGCTTTCATAGCACTTGCCTGTGCAGAGCTGCCTTCTTATTTTAAAAAAGCGGTTTTCCTCTTGGAGTCCGTGACAGCAGCGTCCTCCTGCCTAGGCTTCTGATCTGCGGGATACACACAAACACGCTCTAACATCCTGAGTCTGTCCACAGCCAGCTTCTCCCACTGTACTACCCGTTTCTCCTAGGGGATCTCACTTCCTATAGCTCAAATATCACCAACAGAGTAATGATGCCAAAGCCTAAACTCCATCCCAGGTCCATCAGGCTTCTCTTGTCTCTCCCAGACCTATTAGACCACTCAACCTCCTGTGACAAAATACAATGATTGGTTGGCTTAAATTTGTTCTCGCACAGATCTGGAAGCTAGAAGTGCAAGATCAGGGTACCAGCTTGGTTGGGTTCTGGTGAAGACCCTCTTCCTGGCTTGCAGATGGCCTCCTTCTCAAGCTGTCCTCACATGGCTGAGAGAGAGGGAATGAGACTGAGCAAGCTCTCTGGGGTCTCTTCTTACAAGGACACTAATCTCCTCATGAGGGCCCCACACCCAAGGCCACATCTACCCCTATTACCTCCCAATGGCCCATCTCCAAATGTCATCACATTGGGGGTTAGGGTGACTTCACCACATAAATTTGGCACAATTCAGTCCACAACACTGACCAACCACACAACCATTAGAGATTTCTCATCTAATCTATCATCAAATTCTGTCACTCCTCCTCAGCCTCTTAAATACTTCTCTGGCTTCCCCCTTTCTTCCCAGGGTCACCACAGCCATTTATAAAACCCTGGAAATAGAGCAGCAGAAGTCAGCACCATGTCACAACCAGAGGAAACGCCATTTGGAGTTTGTGTGATCCCACCCGGTTGCCCTTCTGCCCCTCACTTCCGTTAGGAGACACCTGCTGCCATCTTGACAAGAGTGTTGGCCTACCCAGCCCCAAGTTCCTCTCCCAACATTATGCATCTGGCCTCCAGGATGAACTTGAAATGATTTTTTTAAAAAACCTAAAGAAGACATGGACACACATCTGCTTCAAATTGCCAGGACTTTCCAACACCTAGAAAAGATCATCTTGGGCCATGATGCCAAGTGCCAGGACACCCCGCCTGTCACTGAGACTCATCTCTGCCCACTTGGCCCCACAGACACCATTCCTCAGGCCACCCAAGCACCTGAGTGCACTGAGCTCCCTTCCACCCCTGTCCCTTTGAAGGGGCCATTACCTCAGCCTGAAATATCTTTCTCCTTCCCATAGTTATCTGCTATTAATCCGTCAAGAGTCATCATAGGCACTCGTATCTCCCAGGAAACGCTCCCTTGAGACAGAATTAAGTGTCTCTCTTCTTGCTCCTGTAGGGCCCTCTGCATACTCCACCAGTTAATAATAAGACAAGGTGATGTGTTAAATTTGAAGGCAAAGACTGTTTTATTCATGGAGTGCCACATGCTGAACCCCTGCTCTCATAAAGAGATTAATATAGGGGTTTTCAAACACATGACTAATCAATGTATCTTCCTATTACTTGAATACAAACTTCTCATCCTGATCCTGCTGCCTGTGATGCCCAACATGGTAGCCACCAGCCACCTGTGGCCACTTAAATTTAAATGTATAGAGATTAACTACAGTTTAAAATTCCGTGGCCCTTGGGCAGCCCTGGTGGCTCAGCAATTTAGTGCCGCCTTCAGCCCGGGGTGTAATCCTGGAGTCCCAGGATCGAGTCCCCATGTCAGGCTCTCTGCATGGAGCCTGCTTCTCTCTCTGCCTGTGTCTCTGCCTCTCTCTCTCTCTCTCTGTCATGAATAAATAAATAAAATCTTTAAAAAAAGAAAATGCACTTATAAAAAATAAATAAAGTAATATAAAATAAAATTCCGTGGCCTATTCCAAGTGCCCGACAGCCACATGCAGCTATTGCTAGAATGGACAGCACAGACATACAATATTTCCAACAGCACAGAAGGCTCTCTTGGATGGTGCCGCTGTAGACTCTTCCTACGACATACCCAGCACACTTGACTGTCTCTCCCACCAGACTGAGACTCTTGAGCACTTCTGTATCCCATGACATCAGCCCTGCATTGGGCCCCAGGGGATGGCTGGTCAAAGTCTATTATATGCATAAGTAAAATCTCTCCTGCACAGTGTCTGCTGTGTCCCATCTGGCACATGCTGCTCATTTTCTCTGCTGCCACTCCCACCTGACAGAGCCAAACTCCACAGCCTCCCAGGCCTTACCTGAGGACCCCTTTCTCATGAGCTCTCCTGCCCCGCCTTTCATGGTGGTTGTTTCCATCTGAAAGCTGGTGGGTTGTAGGGCCCACATCTCCTTCCATTTGTTCTGTGTGCCCCAGTTCCGAGCAGACCAGCAGAGGGCTCTACTCTGCAGGGACGAGTCCATCTCCTTGCACTGTTGCATGATCCTAAGCAAGTTGGAACCTGGTTACTGTTGATATTTATCCCAGGGATCACAGAAATAGTAAGATGTGCCTTGGAAGAAGATGGAAGTTTCCAACATTTAAAATATGGATGTTCTGGGGATGCCCAGGGCAGGTGGGGTACAGGATCGCTGCCTGTGTGTGAGGCTGAGATCCGGTGCCCACTCAGAAGCTCTCATGCAGGCGGGTCAGAAGAATCTCCAACCCCCGGGCTCCTGCCACCCGGAGCAGAACCTGGTTCTGTTCAGGATCCGCCCTGTCTGATGTGTCTCTGAGGACTTCTGGGGCCCAGTGCTGACAGGTAGGCTACCTATGTCCCCGCTGGCCTGGTCCTAACACTGTGCCCTTTCCTGTCATGCCGCCAATGCTACCTCACTCACAAATATCGGCCTGGAGAGGGTGTAACTGCCTAGGTATGTGTGCACCGCCCGGCCTCAGAGGGCCCAACAGAGGGGTGGGGGGCTTATTTCTCTGTTTTGGGAACACCTGGTTCCAGAGATAGCAGAAGTGATGACTTCGGTTCCAAAAAACACATAAACTGCCTTCGTCGCAGTGGTGCTAGTGGCTTGTGTGTTTCAGACTGTTTTGTGTAAGTAGCTTTGGCAGGTGTCCATCACTCACAACTGGAAGAGGGTGAGCCACCACTAGAGCAATGGTCATGAGGGGAAGAAGAGTAAAAGTCCACAGGCAGGAAGAAACGAGTGCATTCAGGGAGCTGCACACCTTCCACCTGGCTCATCCACCTGGGGAGCTGGCGTGGAGGGAGTGGGCAGCGGAGGCGGCCATGTACAGACACCACAGGATGGCCATCCTGTGCCTCGCCTGGGACGGTGGCAGCGCCAGTCTCAGAGCCGCCCCCCCCCCCAAACAGTTGTATCAGCTCCGCAGGGACCCAATCCAAGAGGGGTGCCCTTGAGTGTTGACATGGGTCTCACCTGGGCTGGCGCCAAGCCAAGTCACAGGAGCTTGTGCTGCAGGTGCTAATGTGCAGAACAGAGGAAGGCAAGGCCAATCCTCAAGAAACCAAGTCCCTGGGGCATGTCAGTATCTCAAATTCCCTTCACAATGAATGCAAAGGAAGCTCACAGACTCACAAAGGCAGAGCCATTTCGTGAAGGAAGAAGAGCACAGTCCGGCATTTGGGAGTTTAATGGAATTTCACAGCACAGAGGGAGGAAAAGGCACGTGGCTGTCAACCTGGGGGAATGGCCCCTAGAGCTGGAAGCCCACAGTGAAGCTTTGGATTATTTGTCTTCCTGGAGCTTTTTACTGAAGCCAGATGAGGGCATTTGGGGTGCATTACTTAAAGAGGTTTGCAAAGTGCCTTCTTAGCGCTGTATCAATATGTCCTCGTAAAAATACTCCCTAAATGACAAACGTTCCCCCATCCCTTTAAAGGCGATGCCTTATGTTCGTGGCAGACATGAAACAAAAATCTGATTTCCCCAAAATGGAACTCGGGCGTCCAGCTGATGGTATTCGTGCCAGTTGCTCGGCCCCGCCTCTCACATCACGTTTCCTCACTGTGTCCAGCCCTGGGCTGAGCCCCTTCGCCAGGTTAGAGCAGCTCGTGGGCTCTCCCTTCTGCAACTCCCCTTTGCACATGCTCTCGGGTTCTTCCCTTATCTTGTCAACCCTGTGGCTCCATCTCCCGGTCCTGGAGCCTCCCCTGGGCTGTCTGACGTGATTGCCGCTCGCCCTCTCCTCTGGCAGCCTTTCAAACCAACCTTGTCCAGGGCCTGGACGGGTAATCTTCTGCAGCCACCCTGCCACCAGCCTCCGAGGCGGCTCCACCTCTGGTCAGGACGCATCCGCTGAGAGATTCTTTACTGTCTGGGCCACTGGGTGTGATCCGGAGATGGCTCCAAGCCCTTGGGTTTATTTTCCTACTATATGGCTGATTTAGCTCATCTTGGGTCTGCAGACAAGTGACACCCATGTCTATGCTGACGCTCTCTGCCTCTTCTGACTCGGGAGTCTGCAAATTGCTTCCCACGTGCTAACCCTGCCCGTTGACCTCGTGAATGAAGCATTGCTGGAACACAGCCACACCTGTTCATTGTCCACAGCTGCCCTTGTGCCACCCCCACAGGGTGCGGTGCATGTGACAGACTGTCACCCGCAAAGCTGAAACCGTTCATGATCTGGCTCTTCCAGACAAGTCTGCCAGTGTCTGGACCGGACCAGTGATCTGAAAGTCACCTTTACCTACAGCTCTACTAGTTCTGATGATTTTCTATTTCACATAGCAGAGAGGTGCTGACATTTTATAAATTATTAAAGAAACGTGTATCTTCCACCAGGTCACGACGTTCTGCCCACATTCCAAACACGTATGCGTGCTCTATTTCAAACACAAGGGGTTCCAAAGGGAATATGACAGGCCCTTGCAATTGAAGGTCTCTAACCCAGTGACAAGACCAGACGTATGCAGAAATTACTTTGGTGAGGACACTTCGTGTACAATTCCTACTACACGGAGCAAAGAGGATGGAACCGCTGAGCTATCCTATCCCCAATCTCCAAAACTCACCCTGCAGGGAACTCGGCACCTGTGCTGGCCATCCATCAGCAGGGAAGGGTGATAGTCAGCCATCAGCGAGGAAGGGTGACTAGGAGTTTTCCAGCCGTGGAAAGGAAGAGGGACAGGAAACAACCATGCACACCAAGGTGTGGAGGCCAGACAGCACGAGATGCTGGAGGAAAAGCCAGGAGTTCAGGTGGCTGAGGTGCAGGGCCCATGGAATGAGGCTTCGGATGGAGCAGCTGCCCCGAGAGGTGCCATGCCACAAGCCAGGCCACAAACACGGATCTTGAGTCCCAGCCGACAGCTGAAATCTTGGGAAAGCATCTTGGGAAAGCAAACCTGTGGCAGGAAACGTCCCCCGAGGTGTACACTTACTCATTTGACAGACCAGACAAGAAGTGTGGCAAGGCAGTGCTGCTTTTAATGTCTCGTGACATTTTACATTTCTTTCTTTCCCAGATAAACTCTTCCCTTTTATTTATCGTCCCCAAACACGAATTTTATCCACTGCCTGGGAAGAAACTGGAAACCCCGAGGGAGATCTGGCTGTTGCTTTTTGAAAGGACACATCTTAAAAATAACCTCATTTCTTTTAAATTGGTCACAGCATGAAATGAGGTGTCTGGGAAGAGGACAATGAATAATGTAGAAATGCCAGCGACTTTGGGGGTGCCCTTTGAGGAGGCTGTTCCTGAGTTTTCTCCTTCTTCATGTTTGGCCTTGGGAATGCATCATTTATGTCCTCATTTCCATCCTGGACTGCTTGTTAGGGGAAATAATGAATAAGTAGAATGGCACGCAGAGGCAGACAAGACCAATTCTGAGTCACAGCCTCACAGAGGCACAGGGTTAGATCCTGGAGGTGCTAGGAGTGATCAGGACACGTATTTCTCCTACCCTCCTCTGGCCCCTGAAGGCCCATGCCCCAAGCCTTGTCTTTCAGAAGCTCAGATTCCAGTGGAAAATAAATTAAAAACGGACAATTTTGTTTGAGGTGCAGTAAATGCTCCAAAAACCATGCACAAAAGGTGTCCTAGAAGCCTGTCACAGTGACATCAAACAGATTAAGGGATTAGGGTGGCTTTCAGGAAGAGGGGACAAAAATAGAGGCTCTCTCCCTTAAAAGCTTCCAGCAAAACAGCACAGTAGCTGTCCAGCAGAGGGGAGAGGCAAGAGTGGGTCCCCCCTGGAGGTTCCAGAGGGAGCCCAGGCCTGCTGACACCTTGATTTCAGATTTGGGACCTCCAGGACTGTGAGGTGGTGTGTGTCTACGGGTCTGAGACACCCAGTTTGTAGTGTTTTGTCACAGCAGCTACCGAAAACTAGTACTGTCAGAGATAGGCTGACTTCTTAACCTGGGTGTGATGTCAAGTCACCAGAGGAGTTCACGGGAGCCAGAGAAGGACAGCCCCTCCTCCTGACACATATTCCACCTCCCAAATACAGCCGCTGCCTCAGACTGATGCAATCAAGTGAGAAATCCTGCCATAAACACATCTACTTTAGGTGCTAACATTAGGTGTGGAATTCTTATATTTAAAGCAAATAAGGTGGGCTTTAAGGATTCAGTGTTTCCCAAACTTTTTAGCCATGAATGTTTGCACAAGCAGAAATTTTTAAAGGACAGGTGGAAGATCTCCATGTGTAGTTTCCCTTGAGGTCTGTGTGAGCAAAGGCCCAATCTTATTTCAAAGGGGCTGTAAAGCTGACAGTTAAATATATATACATATTACTGACGTTAAAAGAATTAGATTAAATTAGATTATTCATAATTGTATTTTTAAGTGAAACTTTATATTCTATCAGTCACCAGATTTTGTTTGAGCTCCATGAATGTGAGAAGAGGCCAGTCCTGGAGCAATGAAGACTAGGAAACATGCCAAGAGCTGATGATTCAGAACAATCAGATGTGCTCAGACTTTTCAATGCTGAGCTAGAATTGTGTCATAAAAGGAAATATGGGCTACCCTCATCCCTAAAAGCTAGGCTGTCAGAACTCCTTTTTCAAAGATGGACATAGATTTTTCCCTTCTCTTTCCAGCCTGGCGTCACTGAAGTTTGTATCTTGCCTTTAAGTGAGCTGGGTCAACCAGAGATTTTTCATGTTTTTCCCTAGATATCTATCTGTTCTTGAAGCATTTTGATGCATGCCTCCTTGAGAAGGCCCTTCTTTGTGAATGCCAGTGTTTGGAAGGCAACTGACCTTGAGTAACACTGACCCAGACAGTGAAACGGGTACCAGATACGCAACCAGGTCTTCCTGGAACACTCAAGGTTCATCGATTCCTGAACAGTGAGTGGGTGGCAGACTCAGTTGCTCATGCACACATGCCGACACTCCACTGTTTGATGTAGTAGGGTTGACCATCAGGCATTTTACGGTACAAGTTACCTTTCCAGGGTTTTCAC
The DNA here is from genome assembly GCF_003254725.2 of Canis lupus dingo. Classification (NCBI taxonomy): domain Eukaryota; kingdom Metazoa; phylum Chordata; class Mammalia; order Carnivora; family Canidae; genus Canis; species Canis lupus. Next base: position 18,355,671 of record NC_064258.1, on the reverse strand, counting down.
TGACCCCATGAGCCAATTCCAGGGTATTTTGATCCTAAAGATCTCTGAGTTTGTAGAAAACTCTCCAAAGACTCCCTGAGTAAAATGCTGACTCTGTTTGTTTCATTTTGGGGAGGGAAGAGTGTGCCACCTGAACTTCAAAACCACTGCAAGTGAGGATACAGCTGATACACTCGGTGGCCAACTGCCTGGTTTTGGGAGCCTGAAGGGACTTCGGAATGTCTTAAATGAAAACATCCACTTCATTACATTGTCGACATAATTGCTAATGGAGAGGTCATTAAAAGTGAGGCATTTATGCTGAAGCTTTTGAGAAACGCTCTGAGGAATGGTTTAAGACCTTTGTTCACAAAATGTTTGTTGTCTTTAAGATCGCTGTAGGCAAATCCATAGCTGGTCATTTCCATTCTGTTTTCTACACTTTTTCACTCTGGCTCCCGAGGCCATGCTTGCCAGGGATTCCTGTTAGGAATTCTGAGGCTGAACTACCTGTTTACATTCTCCCTTGGCCTCCCAGCTGTCTCAGCAGTGATTCTTGCATGACTTCTACTTGGACTTGTTCTGACCACTGTACTGAGCACTCACCATGTATATTTCAAGTTCTTGATCATAAAAGGGCCTCCAAGAGAAGTAATTTTCTCAACAACTCTTTCCTACCTTAATTTCAAGGCAGTGCCTGGCCCTAGAGGAGCTCCACGAGCAATCCCGGTAAGGAGTCTGTGTTCTGTGTTGAGATGACAGCCCTTGGAGTTAATCTAGGGATCAGACTGCACTCCCTCATCAACCACCTTCTTGGGTGGGGGGACTGACTTAGGACATCTTGTTTCACACTCATTTTTCCTCCAGGAATGCCACGTAGGGGTGAAGGAGCACAGAGGGAAATGGTGATTAATTCTGGCACCACTAGCCCATCAGTTCAACTGTCATAACCAGATCACTCAATTAACCCACCTTTCAGGATTACAGGTAAGTGTCAAGTACACAAAATTATGGCTAATATTCAGTGCATATATGATCACAGGGGAGGGGGGAGGGATAATACCATGTTCCCTCCTTCTCCATACCTCTTGCTCCCCTCTGTTTGCCCTAAAGGTATGCCAGCTGCCTGCCCTTCCTTTCCAGAACAATGGCATCTTGCAATAAGGACCTCATACCATTGCAATTATTCATGGCATGCCAGGTGATATTCCAAGTGTTTCTCATGTATTAACTCAAACTTTACAACAAATTGGTGAGGAAGATATGATAACTACTTTGCCTAGTCTTATAAATAAGCTGAAGTCCAAAAGCAGGGAAGTGACTTATGGGGGTTAAACGATGAGTAAATGGTGGATAAAGTCACTACTGAAGCTCCAGCAGTCTGAGTCCAGGAAGGTGCACCTGCCCACCATGCTACCTTGCCTACCATGAAGACGCTGAGGGTGGGGGGCACCCACCAGCCACCAAACAAGAAAATGCAGCTCCTACAGGCAGTGATGAGATGTGAGGTGTGTCCTTGACTGAATTCTACATGTGAAGCTTTTGTAAATGGTTCCATCAGCTCCTTATGCAGCCACACTGGTATCTGCATCTACGGAATAACTGGGCTGTGACTTGAGAAGAGCTCGTGTCATACCAACATACTTTTTCATGTGAACTTATATAAACAAGTACATATTTTAAAGGTGCAGTTGCTTTAAGGAAGGAGCCAAGTTCCACTGGCTCTGTCTCCTGTTTCTCCCCCATCCCCCACCACACCCCTGTGGCTCTCATTAGAAACCCTAGGACTCAGGGAAGGCACAATTGGAAAATGATGTCTCTAAACCAAAGCCTGGGGTCTGGCTTCTATGAGCTAGTCAAGGTGGGCATTAACCGGCTGACACAGCACTCAAGGGACACACTTGATCTTCCTGGCTGAACTCCATCTGCTCCCCATGCTCGCCTGTATCCTGCTTCTGTTTGCCCAGCTGAGCTCTGATGTCTTATCTGGGAGGTTTCCCTCTCTTGACTCCTGCCAAAGACCCAGTGACCTCATTCCTTGTCCTGGGCTATCTGCGTGTCTCCAACAATAAGCGGGTTACTGTGCTCCCACATGAGAGGCTGAGTGTGGAGATACCGGGATCATCCCCGTGCCCCTAAAATCACGAGTCATCTCTGACTCCTCAGACACGCAAAGGGAGGGAAGGTGGACCTGCTGAGTGGAACCCCTGCCTGGGCTGCTTCTCTGGTGAATGGCAGCTCTGTGGGCATCCAAGGCTCACTGAGTCTTCTCAGGTGTGGAGAGCCAGGTGGGGGAATGTGCAGTGGCTTTTCATGTACACCACAGACCCTTCTCTCTCCCTGCACTTGAGCTGGAGGCTGGACTTTGAAACTTTGGTGCATTAATTCATATTCCTATTCCCTAAGTAACGATAGCAGAAAATGGGCTTTTGTGAGTCTCTGGCCGCAAGCGTTCTGAGGCACTTTGACTAATTCAATGCAGTGATCAGAGCTGGCCATGCAACTCTTTATTATCTGTTGCATTATCTTTATCTAATTGCATGCACTTTGGTGTCATCCAACAACTCTAGAACTCTACATGCTTATTAGCATGCCTTTGGGTGAAGGATGTAGCCTTCCTGCAGGTTTCTAATCACCCCTTCAAAGTGTGCCCACAACACAGACCATATGCCAAGGGGACAGCTGGTATGCCTTCCTCAGTGTTGTTAAACAGCTCAGCCCAGTTTGGTGTGGATACAAGAGCACTCACAATGCGTATCTGCATTCCAACCCTGTCTGCAAAGAGAAATGAAAGTTGCAAATCTTCATTTTGCACAATATATTTAGAGAGACTTGACTCAAAGGGTGTCAGTGAAGCCTTGAGTGAGCCACAGGAGGGGCGTGTCACCGGGCCACTGGGCGGGGCACTGGGCGGAACAGACCTGAGTCAGGATTACACAGGGGGTGTGGTCTCCTGTCTTAGCCCTCTCCTAAACGGCAGGTTTAAACTCCTACTGTATTATAGAAATGGGCATCATAGGTAGCTAAAGTCCCAGGCAGTTTCCACCAGATTACAGAATGCAGAAACAGTTTTTCTAGAGCAACAGAGCATTTTGGTCAGGGAACTTTAGTGTTGCTCTAATGACACACAGTTCAAAAATATTCTGATTTGACTCTCTACCTGCTAGGTAGAGAGATGGTCATAGTACCATGGAAAAAGTTGCTGTGGTCTTTTTCTTTCATTTAAATTGATAATTAGATAATACAGATTTCTAATCAAAAACAACTTACCACATTCTTATATTTATAGAACTATCTTCTTAATGATCCGCATCTTCCCTAATGGGACTGTCTTTGCTACTACTTTTGCTGATAACCACAAAAAAAAAATACTCAGTAAAAATAGTCACACATAGAAAATTTGTATTTAACTCATACTTTTTAAAAATTTCAGACAAAATATTACAAATGCTAACTATTGACATTTTAAGCAGGTCCTCCCAAAGTAAATCCTACTGTTTCCCTAAAAACTGTTTTATCTTCTCAGCATAGACTTATGTTGGACCATCAGGAAGAACATGTTCAGAATCAAACAATACATGAAATCCCAAAAAGGAGAGGATTTATTTTCAGACAGTTGTAAGCAGCCGCATACAATGTTCAGGGCACTAATTCTACAATCTTTCAATTTCAAAAGAAATTTTGAGAACTAAAGTTAAAGGAACTTGATTATTCAGACAGAAGCAAAGAGAGACTTTTCAGGTAGGATGCTATTCACTCACTCATTGTTCGACAAATATTCACGGAGAACCATGGATGTACCTACCAGGCCCTGTGCCAGGTGCCTGGATGCATCAGAGAACAAATCAGCCAAAGATCCTTATACTAGTTCAGTCAGTATTCCTATGGGGGTGGGGAGGAGGGACAATAATAAAACAGGCCTAAAAAGAAAATTACTCATACAACACGCTGGAAGGTGAGTTGGGACTATCAGGAGTGATGAGAAGGGTGAACTACAATCTTAAACAGATTGGGCAATGTAGATGTCACTGAGAAAGTAACACTGCAGCAAAGCTTTGAAGGACACCTGGGGAGAACATTCCAGCAGATGGAGGGGCCAGCATGGAGGCCCACAGGGTGAGAAGGGGGAGGCACATCATCGTGGGACCTTTAGTCAATGTAGGAATCCTTGGTTTTACTCCCAGAGACGTAAAGAGCCCTTGCATGCTTCCCAGCACAGCAGGGGCCAGGCAGCCCTCATGTGGGGCAGGGGACAGTAATGGACTTGGCTGGCCAGCCATGAGCTGGATGGGAAATAGGAAGCAGATCTCGGATGATGATGGGAAAACCTTTCCCAGGAGTCCATTAAAGTAAGTAAAATGGTGTAAAAGGAAATGGTAGACACCGAGGGCCAGAAATGACTGCTCTCGTGCTTCAGAGACACTATGATCAACCCCAAGAGCAATAAAAGGCTTTAAGAGCAAGATTGCTTTCTCCTCAGCTATGGCAAAATAAAGACCTGTTGGAGCAGAAGCAGCACAGTGAGAAAGATCATGGGGAGGCAGGGGCAGGGACATCGGGATTCTGTTCAGGTGCTCTTCTTGTACCTGTGCAAACAAAAGCCCTGCTGATTGATATGATCCCGTCAGAGCCACAGGACAGCCAAGAGGAAGCGCAGCAGTGATTGAGTATTCAGTGAGGTCAGCGGCCCAACGAGGAAGCCAGATGCCCCTGCTCATCACAGCCTGCTCCCGTTTCCATGGTAACAGCACCCCGTCTCTCACGATGTCCCCCTCTGCCTTTAAGAGATAACCAGTCATTTGGGGGATGAATTTGAGAGGAACTAAAAATCTAGAAAAAAAGGACGAGAAATCCATGACATGTTTCTACATACAAACCGGAGATTAACTGGTCATAGGCAGGATGCTAATTGGGGAGAAAGAGTACGAGCTAGATGTTTTTGCTGACATTTCCTATTTTTCGGATGAAGACACTCTTTAGTTCCCACAGTGCAATTAACCTCATCCTGAATCCACTAAGAAGGAAGAGCACAGCATACATCAAGGACAGACTCAGGGCTGAGGCTGCTTTCTATACCGGGAACCTTCCAAGTCTCCCCATACGAGCCCTGACTTCTCTGACTTGAAGGGTTTCCCATCAAAGGCCCAGAGCCTTGGCTCAGAGGCTCACCCTTAGCAACAGCCTACAGGCCAACATTGGCTTCTGCCCTGGCTATCTAGGGACCTACCTATCCACCCCTCCTCCTACCCTCCCTGCACCCCCGGCCCCTATGCACCATGAGCCAGTGCAACTGTGTTTCAGGTAACTGGTTCCCTTGCCCCCAAAATAAAGTAAGTGACAGGAGAGGTAGACTCATGCCCTCCAACATCGGATTCCCCCAAAGAAATCTCCAGCTGAAGATCGTTGAGAACTAAGTAGTTGTGAGATACAAGAAGGCAGAGTGAAACTATCTATGCAAGTTTAGCAAGCATTAGCCCTGCCCAAGCTGATGATGAAGCCCAGAAACAATGAAGGGCAACTCATCCACATTAACATTCATCCCTCTGTACTCATCAGCTCCAGTGAGGTTATGCTGTAGTAACATCATCTCAGTGATTTACAAACCAAAGTTTGTATCTTTCCCATTGAACAGCTGCTATCTGAAATATTGTTTGTTTCCATGGCAAAAGGAACAATAACTCCCGTGCTGGCTCTTAAAGCTTCCACTTACAAGTGCTACATGCACTGCCACTCCCGTTTCATTAGCTAAAGTAAAGCACAGGCACACTGCACTCTAAAGGGGCAGAGGAGCACAATCCCTGCAGAGCTGTCCACAGGACCTGGAAGTATCTGCAGAGCTGCATTGGCGACCCCTACGCCTACCTACGTGAGAAGCCAGCCCTCTTCCAACACTTAGCTTGAGTGCCAGTTTGAGAAAACCTAAACCAACGTGACTTCTCTGCTCCACTCCTCCACTTCCCAGCCAGTGGCGTCTCCCATCTATGCTTCCACCAAACCCATCATCCTCATGTAAGCTGTACTTGAGCTTTACTCCTTCTGGGTTGTCACTGTTGTCAGTGTGCGCTGGAGTAGGAGGGTACCCAAGTATAGAGCTCCAAACAGGTGCACTCACTTGAGATTCAGCAGATCACCTGAAGAACACTTCCCTCATGCTTGGCAATAGAGAGCAGACATTTGCAAATGGAAAAAAAAATAGGTTGCTCATGAGAAGGAAGACCTAAGAGCTCATCTGGGAAAGTAGCTAGGTATTCTATAATGTAGCTCAAGTGTCCTAGGAAATTACAGCAATCTCCCTCAGGAAGATTCCTGAGAAGACCTGTAACGGTGGGTGGAGGGGGAAGCCATCCTTGAGGCAAGAACAAAATGAGAAGGAAGGAAGGGGACCTCATGGCTTTGTCTACTGCAGAAATGTGAAGGCAGTTCTGTCTTTCCTCAGGAACTATGGAGATGAGGATCAGTGAGCAGAGGCTACAGGGAAGCACAGGTCAGGAAATGCATCTCCAAAAGAAACAAGAGTGTGGCATGAACAAAGGGAAGTAAAGAAAGCAAGAAAGTCTGCAACTATGAAGCGCATGCTTAGTCTCTGGGATCAGGTGCTTAAAGAGAAGGATAGATCAAAACCCAAAAAGAAAGAAAAGAAAGGTGCCAGTGCAATCTAGGAAAGAGAAATCCCCCAATATCCTTCCTGTTTAATCTTCCAACATAAGACACAGCCTGGCCCACCTTACTACAATCTGGTTGATCCAACTTTATCAACTTTTCCATTGAAGCCAAACCTTATTTAGTACAGTCAATGACAAACTGTCTATATGCCAAGCCCTTATATAACTGCACAGTGACTGAAACTGGGGCAAAAGTATTGACTGGCTCTAAGGACTGCCAAAGATCCAAAATTTGAATAATGCCTATGCATACATAAAATGCTTAGTACATAGAGTAACTCAACACAAGTGTTACATTGTGGCCACAGTTGACCAGGACCTTAAATGAAGGATGTAGAAGATCCCTGGATTCCCATCATGTACATTTCTCTAAACATGTTGAACCAGATAGCTATGCAGCCTCTTGGTTCTAATTCCTAAAAGATAGGGTTCCTCTGCCTTCCTTTACCAATTTTTTTCTGCTACCATTTCATATAGAAACCTGCTACCGGGGATCCCTGGGTGGCGCAGCGGTTTGGTGCCTGCCTTTGGCCCAGGGCGTGATCCTGGAGACCCGGGATCGAATCCCACATCGGGCTCCCGGTGCATGGAGCCTGCTTCTCCCTCTGCCTGTGTCTCTGCCTCTCTCTCTCTCTCTCTCTCTGTGACTATCATAAATAAATAAAAATTAAAAAAAATTAAAAAAAAAAAAAAAGAAACCTGCTACGGCATATCAATTATTCCTCCTACCCATTTGCTCTGTTACAAGCTGAATATGGTTAAATACACTCACTTTTTTGTTTTGAAATTGATATTTTGTATCATTTTAAATTTTGTTTTTTATATAAATCAGATGATTTCTCACATTAAAAAATGGGAAAAATGTATCTCTAGTAATTGGAGCTGGTTCACCCTGGGGTGGGCTCCCTTGTGGGGCTGTGAACACCTGTAACTCTAAAAAAGTGTCACAAAGAGATGAGATAACTTCACCTCTCATGACTTTTATAGAGGTTTCTTATATTTTTTAAAAGATTTTATTTATCCATGAGAGACACAGGGAGAGAGAGGCAGAGACATAGGCAGAGGGAGCAGCAGGCTCCATCCAGGAAGCCCAACACGGGGTTCAATCCCAGGACTCCGGTATCATGCCCTGAGCCAAAGGCAAATGCTCAACCACTGAGCCACCCAGGCGTCCCATATTTATTTGTTTTTATTTTTTAATGGGATTTTGCACAAGGCATATGAAAGATCTGAATAAAGTTTAAAAAATTGAGTGTACTGGGGAAAATGATTAGGGGAACTGGATGTTGGTATTTTCCTACCTTTAATTTCGGCTGTACCCCATCTCCTTATTTGTGTGTGGTTCTTCCCATGCACTGCTCACTTACTCCGTTCCTGCCCCCTCTCCTGCTGGCTGATGCCCCCTCAGATACATCAATGTACAATGTGTCAAGTATGGTGGATACATACAATTATATAAACATATTAAGGGCCACACAACAACTATCCCATTGTTCCATGAAAGCTGCTGTATGAATTCCAATAGTTCTGTCTTTAAAATAAATCTTCCCAAACAGTAAATAACAGGAGTAGAAAAAATTGATTGGTCTTCTCAACTCCATATTGGGGAACATGCCCATGTCCCCTATTTCACTTTTTTATTTTTACATAAGCACGGTAAGACTGACCCCAAATTATCTAAGGTACAAGCTGATATCAAATGAAACCTGAGCACTATAGGAAGTTTACACAGTGACTTTCACAATGAACTGTGATGACCTAGAAAATCCTTAAGTTCCTTCAGAATGAAAAAAAAAAGAAAGTGTGTGTGATTCACTATCAGGCAAATTGCTGGGATGATGTTAATGCCTTCAAGTTGTTTATCTACAAATGCAGGGTAAGTGTAAGGAAGTTTGTCATTTTTCAAACTAATCCCTGTTTTAGGCCCCAAGAATGTTGATCTGTAGTCAAGGAGATGCCCTCCTCCCAGCCTCCCTCTGGGGTTCTGATCACTGCCTTGTGCTCATGTGCAGCATCTGTCCCCAGAGCCTGCTGCTTGTGCCCCTGCCACCCACGATGCTCTGACTGGGAAGCTGGGTTTTCACCACCTGGAATTCTACCATCTGGACATACAGGCCTTCCTCGCTTCTAGTCTTCTTGTAAAGTTACATCTGTATCTATATATCTTTCTCACTCATGGGGCAAAACTGAACATGTCCTGTGCTCCTGGGCAAACAGCAAGAAAGACATGGAGGAAAAAAATAAAACCATTGGGGAAACCAAGTCAGGGCAAAATCTTATACTACTGTGGCAAAATGGTTTGTTTTTCCCTTTGGCAATTAGCACATCCATTTGGAACCAAATTAATTTAGACTGTTAGATTTCATCTTGGTCATACTTTTTAAACTCAGTGATATAATTAAGTTAATTCCTCCACTCAATTATGATACCGCAGAGTATACTAAAAACACAGGAGAGAATGGAAGGCTGGGTTTCTCTGAGGTCCAGAGAACACAAGTGACTTGCCAAATATTATTCACATAATTACTTGTAGTCTTCTCATTTGTAAAATTAGAGATTATCAAATTTTAAAATGTTCTATTTCAGATAATTTCACAATGCTAGATCACTCTAAAGATAAATGTCCCAAAAGTCATTAACCAAAAAGGCTGAGTGGTTCTCTCTCTCTCTCTCAACATGTACATAAAATCAATCCCACATGCTTAAAATGAAAGCAAATCATAATATGGCACATAGGCACTCAGTGCCCTTAACATTAAATTTATTAAGCAGATTTTAATTTTGAAAGGATTACCGTACATATTATTTTTATAGGCAATGCTCTATGAAAGGGATCAATATTGTATATTGCAGAGAAGCATTCTGCATGCAGTTGATAAATGCATTGTTATAGTCAGAGTAATTAAAAGGAACGGGGTTATATACAATCAGCATGTACATCTTACTCAGCAACTCCTGCCAGTTGCTTGCAAAAATTAAACTCATTAATCATTCTGACGCTACAGAAGAAAAAGCTTTATGTACAAAATTGAAAAGCTCTATTTTATGAAGAAAAAATGTCCAAAGCCAACATCTAGAGAAATTCCTGTCTACACAGCGACGTTAGAATATTAATCTCATGTAGGAAAGTGAGTTGATTCCATTGTCAAAAATATAAATTAATATTATGTTATTCTAACGCTTCAGACCTCCTTAAATCTACAGGTAACATATACAAGTAAATTATTTAAAAGTGTGTGCTGACAGCACACACATACACACACACAGACACACAAAGCATGCCATATGAAGTAGGCTTCCATGCCCACTTCAGAATGTCTTACTGCTACACAAAACTCAAATCCACTGAGAAAACATATGTTCACTTTCCACAAACAACTTGGGCTTTAAGCAAACACATATTTTTTTGACTGGCTCTAGAGACCAAAGGCTTGTTAACACACTGATATTTGTTTGGTATCATTCACAGTTGACAACTGACTCATCCAACTGAAGAGTAATTAGGTTTATCCTTATTAATTTTTCAAGCCAACAGATGAGCTCTTTGTTAGTTAGGGTTTTCCTCCCTAGCTAAGGTAGGTATGAAGACAGAATGAGGTATATATAGCACTGCCTTAAAAAAATACAAGGTATAATGCAGAGGCAAGGTATTTTTGATGCTATATTTGGCTTCACCCATCGTTCAGCTAGCTAGCACTGACTCTGCTTATGTCACTAGTTTTACTTCCTTCAATCTAGACAATTTCCTACTTATGACTACATTCTCTGTGCTGAGACAGTAAGCAAAATTTTATATAGTCTTGCTACAGATGTATTATAATTTTAGCAAATTCTTTATAGATATAGAATTATATTTTTAAAACTTCAGCTATTATTCACTTTACCAAAACATTTACAGAGAGACTGTCTTACATGGTAAACAATTCCTATGCATTTAAAATTTGTTCCAAAGTGCAAGAACTAAACTTTTCAGAACAAGTACTGTATCCAGCAGAGTGCTAGGATATAGATTTATATGTCATTAAGCTCATAAGGAGATCTCAAAGCTTATCTAGTGAAATACTTAATGTAACAGAAAAGAAATAAAAATATTGAAAAATTCCATTTGTATATAAATTACATACATTGTATGCCATGCTGAGAGATGAAAGTTATGGTGATACTATCACTACAAATAAAAAGATTAGAAGGAAATGTATCTAGAATAATCAGACATAAAGAGGGGGAATTCTAGGGATATATTCCAGTATCAATCTTGTCACCATCAGAAAAACAATCTAGTATCTAGTTGCTTGACATGTGGAACAAAAGCTTGGAAGAGAGATCAAGATGGTGCTCACCAACGTCTTTTCAATTCTACAATTCTGTAAAACAGAAAAGCAAAATATTTTGAAAAGAAATGCTAGTGGATGTATATTAGAGGAAAAAAAAGCTACTTAGGAATCTTCTAAAACAGAAGCTGTAAAACATATGTGGCTCTCTTTACCTTCATTCTAATTGATCTGAGATCTAATTTATCTTTAGATAGTAAGAAAGGTAAAGAATAGAATAGTGGAAACCAAAATCTTGGGAGTGTACGTTTTCCCACCCTCCCACATTAAGAGTAGGAGGAAATGATGTACCAAAGAACTCAAAGACCAACTTCAGAAAGAAAGAGACAGGGCATGAATTCAAGCAGCACCATGAAAGACATGTGATGCAAAAGTTGGAAGTGTAGGGTGGTGGTCACCAAGAGCAGAAGATGTAACAACAAAGACCAAAGAGACATCACACAGGACATTATATCAAGTTACTTAGAGAATTCTGGTGACATTTTGTGTGCAGTGTCCACAGTGAGAAGACTAAGAACCTAAGTCTGCCACCAAGCTAGACAAGGGAAAGAGGATTGTCAATGACATGTAAGCGGAATCCATTGCCAACTACCTGATTGAGAAGTTGGAATGTAAAAGAAAAAAGAAAAACAAGACATTTGCCAGCATTGGCAGTACAGATCAGTGAAGATGGTCTTCATTTCTGCCTGTAGGCACAGAAGAAGAAAGAACTGGTGGAGAAATAAAGATTAAGGGATACCATTAGTACTGCAACAATATATTCACTGAAACTGAATGGATTTCAGTGCTCAGCATGTAATAGCACCTACTTTGTAGCACTATCATTATGAAGAGTGAGATGGGAATCTACCAGTCTCCTCAAATTAAAGCTCCAAATGACCCTGCAATATCCACATAACTGTTCTGTAGGTGAGAATACTAAGCATTGTCAAATCAGTCATGAGAATAATGGGATTAAGTAAGTAGTTGAAAGTTTTAGCCTTTTTCTCATATATGAGGAAAATAATGTGAAATTAAATATTTAAAAAATTAAAATTGGAGCAGGAGAAAGTAATTAGGGTAAATAAAAATATATGTGGAGCCAAGATTCTTAAAATATTAAAGCTGACAAATGCCAAGAAGAAACTCATAGGACGCTGACATCATACCAATGAAAAATCAAGGTGAAGAGAAAGATGGGCTGGTTGAAGAACCACCATCATGCTGAAGATACGGGATGATGCAATTGGCCCTGTCAGGCTGACAGACATTATAAGCAGGGGCTCATTGCTCAGTGCCTGCTTCAGCCAATTTGCTGTTTTAAAATCCTGTTGTCATCGCATTTGTATTGTTAGGAAATCATATGTCACCAAAAATGAGGAATACAGGAACACGCTAATGTAAACTCAACAAGACTACTGCCCAAGGCCTCTGAAGTCTTTTAAAAAATAAAACAGAACCACTCAAGCATGGGAGATACAAAGTCCAGTATTTTAAAATCAGTTACAGCTATGTCCTATTAGAAATCACTAAATTCCATTAAAAGTCACTTCTAGCAACATTTCCTTTAAGAATCAACTTATTTTAAAACCTACAAAATGAATATTAAATCAAAATAGCTATTGATTCCTCAAGAGGGTTGCCCAAGTAATTGACTTTATATTTAAATAAATTTAAGATTGATGAGGAAACTCCAATAGAAAAAGTATTCTGGCTTTATTTCTATTTCAGAGCTAAACTCCACGTCTTAGAACTGACCCACCCAAATCAGCCTTTTCTGTGGTTCTGGGAAGGGGGGAGGGGGGGCCCTTACACGTGTAGTTTTGTGCAGATGGGCAATGCAATACTAGTTAATTACCAACCGTAAAATATTACCATTTGATTTATCTCTGCTAGATCTTGTGACTACCATACATTTTATTTTGGTGGGAATACTTCCTTTCCGTCATATTCAGGCATGTGTGCATACACACATACAGAGGTCAGGGCTACATTTTATTTCCCACTTGTTGGATGGATGGACAAGAGGCCCAAAACCCATTGGATTTGAAAGGCATGCTGTTTATCACCGTCTCAGTGATCAAGGTAGAAAAGCTGTTTCTGTATCATACAACAGCTTTTGATGACTGATAAGCCTTAGAAGAGGAGTAAAGCCACCAGCCCCCCAGGGTTGGGATGCTCAGAGGGGGGCTGCTGCAGAGAATGTTTCAGCACGTCGGACAGCTCCCACCCAATCAACGGGGCGCTCCGAAAAGACGGGGGCTTTGCTGCCGAGACTGCTTCAGTACCTCGGACAGCTCCCGCCCAAGCCATGAGATGCTCCCCAACGGCTGAAATCTGTTGTTTTAAAAGGTCGCAGCCAACATACAAAGAATAATACGTAATGCGTCCCTAATTAGCTGCACGTCTTTCTGGTTTATATTTGAGTAGCAAAATGATTGCTCTAAATTCTTTAATCTTGACAAAAGCTGGTATCAGAAAAGCAATTTTATTTACATCTACTATCTTTTTAAACTGGTATCTCAAACAAAATGCAGCTGTTGTTCCTGAAGGAAAAGTGATTTAAGACGTACATCTATCTTTTGTAAATTTTTAGACATAACTTTTCCGGTTTTGAATAGCTATTTCTGAGAAAAGCGCACAAAAGTTTTCAAGAAGTTGATGCCACATTTAGCTCTGTCACTGATGTCATCAGACATTTTAAATACATGTATATTTATATGTATTTCATAAGGACACACTATATGCATGGAAACTATGTTTATACTCGTGTCTACATATCACACACACTCTCTCTCTCTCTCTCTTCTGAATTTTCCAGGAAAAAACACTGATGTCAGGGCTTTCTGAATTGAAGGCAGATGCACTGTTCAGAGCCACATCAACAGATGTGTTCCTCAGTTCAACCCTTTTGCTTATCTGAGAAACAGTTCTAGGCATATATCAAATCAAGAAGAAGGAGCTGGAACTATATGCTCCAAACTAAGATGGAAGAAAGAGAGAAATGGGCGGAGATCATCAGAAACAAAATTCAGAAACCACTGCCTTTTCTTTCTCCTAGCGACACCTAGAGCCTATGATATGGAAACTGCAATGTTCTCCAGCGCATAACACAAATCGACAGTTTTAAGTCAGACTTAAGGCAAAAAGTGCATAATTTCTGTCTGCATTGCAGTTCAATTGTCTTCCCCAAGATTCTCAATAGTTTAATCCTCTAGAATTTTTCACCAGCCCCGATAAAACCCCTCCTTCAAAGACTTCCAGTTCCTTGAACCAGATGTCTGAAGAATCCACACATTTCCCTTAGGACCTGACCCACTGAAGTGAGGGACATCTCTCCGCTCGCTATCTGTGTAACCAAGGGAGTCTGGAAACGATCCAAAAGAAAATAAGAAAATTTCATGCAAGATCTGATACAGGCAGTGGGGGGAGTGAGAGAGTGAGAGTGTGTGTGTGTGTGTGTGTGTGTGTATACAAACAAACTGCACTCCTTACAAACTTTTATCATCCATGTCAGTCTTGGCATTCTCCATTCATTAAAAAGAAAAATTAAAAAAAAATGTCCAGTAACAACAAAACCTCAGTGGCTTTTTTCCGAATTGTCCCTGTGAAGGTTGTCAACACTTCCCCCCCAACCTTGCACTATTAAAGAAAAACCAAATGGTGAAGTAGTGTGACCTGAGGCAAGGCATGTTTGAATGACCACAACTGCCTGCTCAGTGCAGGGGCACGTACTGCCCTGGGCATGTCAGGGTAGGCTATCTGAGAGGAGCTTGTGTGAGGATCCAGGTGCCCCCAGGTGGGAAATTCCTCATAGGTACCTGCAATGGGTTCTATAACCCAACACGCCCTGCATATCTCTTGAGGCTAGAGCAGCCATGCCAGTCCAAGAGAGCTGGTCTGGGATTTTTCTCTTTTCCTGGGAAAGAGAACAGCTCAGCAGGCAACTGTCTGTCTCTGTGGTCCTCCCTGGCCCTGGGAATAGCTGGAAGGGATCAACAGAGGTGGCTGGACTCAACTAGCTAAGCTGCCCACTAGTGTCCAGTCTGAGTCATCAGTTACTAAGGTGATATGCAAATCGAACCTTTGAAACCCAAGCTTCTAGCCTGAAGAAGAGTAAGAAACATGCTCCCTAAGAAGTTTTCTCCTAAGGCAGGTCTAAGGTAGAGCTGCTAGTCCAAGGCTGGGTGTGGGAGACAGGCAGGGCCTGATTCTCATCAGTAAAAATTGTGCTGGGGCCTGGAATAGGACACTGGGCCTCGGACGCTAGTGTTTTGTCCCTGGTGCCAAAATCACCACCCAAACTATCAGCACTGGAGGGGAAAGTGTCCTGGAGAGGTAAGAAGTAGAGGCCATGGGAGCAAAGGGACAGAGTGGGGGAGGTTGAGGAGGGCACAATGCATAGATTCTAGTGACAGGTGGGAAGCATGGGACTTTATCTTCCCCAGTCTTAAAGCAGGAAAATAGAAAGGGGGGGGGGAGGAGGAAGGAGGGAAGGAGGGAAGGAAGGAAGGAAGGAAGGAAGGAAGGAAGGAAGGAAGGAAGGAAGGAAGGAAAATCAAGTTGTAAGCACAGGTATATTGGATTCTCGCCTTAGGATGCAGAACACCGTAGAGTAACCACAGGCATCCACACGCCCAGCGACACCCCCACCCCACCCCCAGCCATCCCACATCCCAGCAGCGCAGCCCCAAAGACGCCGCTCTCTCCAGCACCAACTCCTGGCCGCCGCCGGTGCAGACCAAGCCCCGCTCCGGGACGGCGGTGACCGAGATCGGCGCGGAGGAGCGGGTCTGCGGCGCTCCCGGGAGGCGGAGGAGGGGAGGGGAGGGGAGGGGAGGGGAGGCCGGGAGGCGGGAGGGCGACCCCGACCCCCGGGGACGCGGAGCGGCCGCGTCGCCCCAGCGCTCGCCCCGAGCCCCGCGCCGCCCCCCACCCACCAAGATGCTCTTACGTCCTCGTCGTCACCGTCGCTCCGCGCCTGGTACTGGAACCGGGGCCGGCCGCCCGCGCCGCCGCCGCCGCCGCCGCCGCCGCCGCCGCCGCCGCCGCGCTCCCGGGAGGGCGCCGCCGCGGGCGCCGGGGCTGCGAGGGGCTTGGGCCCCGCGCCGTCCTCCTCCGGCCCCTGGCCGCCCAGGAGGTGGCTGGCCTCCGGGGGCGCCGGGAAGGAGCGCGAGGTGTTGATCTTGCCCGTGAACCTCTGGTACAGCGAAGCCATCGGTGCCCGCGCCCGCGCCCTCGCCGGCTGCCCGGGGGCGTCCTGCGCCTCGCCTGCCCCTCGCGGGCGCCCGCCCCGCACCCCCTCGGGGGCAGACGGAAGCAGCCGCAGAAGAAAGAAGCCGGCGGCTGCCGCTCCTCCGCGCGCCACTCTCGAGTCGCGGCGGGCGCCTGCCTGGCTCGGCTCCTCCGCCCCCTCCCCGGCGGCTCGGCGGAGCCGGGGTCGGGGCGCGCGCTCGCCCTCGCTCCTTTCCGCTTTCGGTCAACTCCTCGCCACGGCCACGGCCCGCCTCATCACGGCGCTGGAGGAAGGACCCCCCCACCCCCCCCCGCCGAAAACCATAAAGGGAGGGAAAATGCCGAGGCCCCGGAATCGGCACCACCTAGAGACCGGCGAGGAGCCAGCGCGCATCTCAGCGCTCCCCCCACCGGCCCCTCGCGCGGCTCCTCCTCCCCCTCCCCCTCCCCCTCCCCACCGGCCCCTCGGCGCGGCCGGGTAATGGCGCCGGGGCTGCGGGGGGCGGCGGCGGGGGCCGGCGGGGGCGGGCGGGGGCGCGGGCTCGGGCGCGCGGGGGGGCGGGCGGGGGCGCGGGCGCGCGGGGCCCGGCGGGCGGCGGCAGCCCCGGCTGCGCGGGAAGAGCGCGCGGAGGGTTGGGGGCACTGGCGGAGGGGCCGAGCCCCGGGGCGCCCATCCTCGGCGCGGGGCTGCGCTCTGCGCCCACACGCCGGGCCCCGCGGGCTGCAGCCTCGCCGCCTCGAGCGTCCCCCTCGGGCCCTCCTTCCAGCGTCTCCTGCCTAACTTGCAGCAACAACAGGCAGGAGCCCTCGGGCCTGGGGGTGCTAGGTGGGGCGAGGCACGGCGAGCAGCGGGGCTGGAAGGCGATGGCTCGGACACAGCGCTTTCTGACGAGCCCTGCTTGCTTCCCAAACCAAGCTCGTCTCCGAAAACAGAGTCATGCTCCTTCCCCCGGGCTCAGACAGAAGGGGAAGGAAAGGTCACGGGAGGCAAGCCCGGGGAGGCCTGGTGGGAGGCTCCCCAGCAACTCGGTGGAACGCCCCTCCCTACACATCCCAAGCCCACTTGTGCACGTCGCGAACTCCATTTTCATTTTCGGTAAATAGAGGCAGAGGCTGAAGCTTTTGGGATGCCGGCAACTTCTCCAAAGCTTGCTCCGCCCCCTCAATCCCCGACAGAGAGGAAGGGACGGGGACAGACCACACCAAAGAGGGCGCCGGGCTCCGGGTGCGCATCCGCGCGTCTTGCTGCAGTAAGACGTGCTCCAGCGCCCCTGTGTGGAAAGACACCTACATGCCCGGGCGCCCGCTCCTACTCCAGGCGCAGGCGGCTCCTCTCCTCCCTCTCCTGGGGTAGATGGTCCCTTGGGCCTCCGGGAACCCCTCCCTCCTCCTCAAGTCCGCTCCTCGGGCCTTCTTTAGGCTCTCGGGGGCTCTTCCTCCTCGTCTCGTCTCCACGTCCTTTTCCCTCCTGTTTGCAGACCCTCCAGGTCGGGCAGATGTGTGCCGACTTGAGCTTCGGCGGAGGCCAGGACCTAAAACTGCGGAGGGAGGGGACGGGTGGAGGGCTCGCACCTGCCCTTTGTGCTGTTCTTCTGCACCAGTCCAGAGTGAGCATCTGCATCATCACATTCCTCCCGGACTCAGCGGTGACCCTGCTCCAGCTAGGTTCCCATGACTATCTGTTTTAGGTTTAAAAAATAAATAAATAAAACAAGAAGGCGAGTCCGTGGCCACTCAGCAGGCCATACTGCGGGCTCACCAGCCTTTGTTGGGTCTGAATCCAAGACGATCTCCTGGAATCACTGCCAGAGCCCCGACTCTGAGAAGACTCCTGCCTGGTCCTGAAATGGCCTCTTCCCTCACGCAGTGTCCTTAACTCGGAGGGAGAAACGGGATGCTGGCAAATAAGGCTCTTGGGAGAACATACCTTCCAGTCCCTTCCAAGCTCTCCCCAAGTCTCAACCTAGTGGGTAGTCCTGTTTTAATTAACATGTATTACCACTTCCATCTTCTGTTGAATCCACTTTGGTTTCCCTCTTCTATGAAGAAAAGTGTGATTGTTAAAGTACTTTAAAGACACGTTTCCTTTGTGCAACCATGAAAACAAGCAAAACCAACATCCCAATAGCTAAGAGGCTGCCTGAACCAGCAAAAGGCCTGGGCATAGGCAGCTGTCCCACCCACAGGCCTGGGGGTGTAGAGAGTTTCACCAGCCCCTCTTTACTTTGAAGACAGAGGCAGCAATTACAAGAGCCATAAAATGTAACTTTAAAAGTCATCACATTTAGATAAATAGGAAACCTTGCTGTCATCCCCCCTCCCCCGCCCCAGCTGTGCTTTTGATGGGAGGAAGCTGCCTTTTCCAGCCTGACTTGAAAGGAAAGCTCAGGCTGCTCCCTGCAGCATCTATGTCCTGACATTTCGCTAAATATAGATGCTGTTAGGGTCTTTCTTACATAATATATATGAAATTTATATTTTCATATACATATGAAATTTTTTGTGTATATAGTCACACAAACTGTAAGAAACAGCATTACATATTTCTTGTACTAACATTTGATACAAAATACAGTATTTATATGGAAGTAGCTTTTCTATCATACCCAATGCTTTATAGACGTATGCATATGAACAATAATAGGTTGAAACTGAGCTATGGAAGGCACATTGGGACCCTCACTTTTTTTAAGCTTTGATTGATTGACTGATTTCAGAGAGTGCAGGGGAGAAGCAGAAGGAGAGAGACAAGCTGACTCTGTGATGAGCATGGAGCCCAACCTGGGGCTTCATCCCAGGAGGCTGAGATCATGACCTGAGCCGAAACCAAGAGTCAGATGTTCAACTGATTGAGCTACCCCAGATGTCCCTGTGTCCCTCATTTTTGAACATCATTCACAGATCAGCTTGTGGGTATTCAAATCACAATTTGGTCCATGTTAGAAATCCTAACTAAATGATTTAGACAACACGATAAGCAAGTTTTACTTAAAATCATTTATAAAATGAAGAAACGATAAGACTCAGAAACAATTGGAGGACAAGTTGGAGTACACATTTGTGTTTGAGAGAACAAATTGAAAATTAAGCAGGAGAAATGGGGCGTGGGTGGGAGAGGTGCTCCAGGTGGAGTGACTGTTCTAGACTTTGAGTGTGAGTATGTGTATGCATGTTTGTACATACTTCACACATGGCTTAAGCATGTCTTTACAAACTGCAGTGTATTTTTTAATATACTGTCAGGACTCGGAAGTCCCAAATATAAGAGTCAGCCCGTCAGTGTGTTGGGCTGAGTGAGGAAATGCAATTGCAGAAAATTGCAACTATGGCATTTTGTGTTTATGATACATAATTAATTCGCTTATTGCCTTCAAAAACCTTTTCAGATCCCCAGTTTCTTAAACAGGGGAAGAGGTTCTGAAGAGTAGCAGAACTTCCCAATGGGCATTTAAATATAGGTGCACCTCAGGACACAGGTCAGTAATATCCTCCGCTCACCAATCACTGAAGATCTTGAATGTACTATATTGAAATAGATTCCCAGTTCTGCTTATTGGGTAAATATGGGAAACTATTTTTGAAAATGTTTCATGGATTATAGCATATCAAGATATTAATTCCTCAATACTCCTTACACCCATGTCCACTAACTTATTTTTCCATCGAGTTGTGTATTATTTTTTCCCGTTTATTAAATAAAGGGGTGTGTGTTTATTTTCCCAGGAACCAATTTACAAAACAAATATGATTAGTCATTGGAATTAGGCAAATGCTGCAAAATATGGTGGGTAGTCATTTTTTAAATGACAATGAAAGGAACTTTGTCATCCACATGCAAGCTAAGCATTGTAAAAATATCAAAAGTATACTGAGTTCAGCAGGCTAAGCATGATTTTTATTAGCTAAGAGGTTTTTTTTATTTCTAGGAGAGAATTATATCATGTACTTTACTTCCTCTTTCTCTGTGAGGAAAAGGACGAGAGCAAAGCCCTATTTATGATTTTTATTCATTCCAAATGCTGAGACGTGAGCGATGAAACAACCAGCGGCATGTGCTGATGGAAGAGCCTTCCCTAAGACACTGGGCACCAGCATCTTCTAGGTATTATCACCTTGTACTCATACCAAGGGGGGGAAATAAAACAAATATTTGGGTAGTTTGAGAAAATATGGCGTTAAATGCATAAATACAAAGCCTATGCCCAACTAAACTCTTTCTACATATCTATCTTTAAAAACAATTTTTTTTTTTTTTTTGCAAGATGCCTACCCACAAGGGGAGCTGGCTAGCATGATTTCTTTACAAACTTTACAAACAGGAAAGGTCCAGCAGAAGAAAAATGGGGCAGCCCCGGTGGCGCAGTGGTTTAGCGCCGCCTGCAGCCCAGGGCGTGATCCTGGAGACCCCGATGGAGTCCCACGTCAGGCTCTCTGTATGTTGCCTGCTTCTCCCTCTGCCTGTGCCTCTGTCTCTGTCTCTATGAATAAATAAATAAATAAATAATCTTTAAAAAAATAATAAAAAAAAAAGAAAAATGAGTTGCTTGGTCCTAGTTTTTGAAAAACACGAAATTAAAGTTAATTTGAGCTTTTTGAATTGATACAAACAAGTAATGTTTTAAAGGGAAACATTTATTTTAACCCTAAAATTAATAAAGTTCACTGTTAGCTCCCCATGGCATTTTTATTTACATCTTAATACAGCCATTGTGCAACTGTGTGTTTCGTAGGCATCAGCGCTAACACCTACTACAGACGACTAATCCCTCGCCCTGTGCCCACAAACACACACAGTCAATCAACACAAGCAACCAAGATGATTGTCACGTCAGTACAACAGCCACTGATTTAGCTAAAAAGCTGGATGGAGTCAACCCACAGAAAATATTTGTTCCAGCCTGGTGGTGGAGGGCGGAGGCTGTCCCTCCACCCTCTGTTCCTTTAGAGGTGCTCCCTCTTGCCTCTAACATCTGCCCACTGCCCACCTGCCCTCCTCCCACTCTTCCTTTTTCTCCTTCTCCTTCTTGTCCTTCACTCCTGTCCTCACTCTGGGTCAATACCAATAGGCTGTGTATTTCTTTTTCTTTTCTACAAATTCCTTGCTGCTGAGTACTTATAAAATCTCATTTCTAATATTATCTCCTTGGAAATAATCGCTTTCCCTCCTGGAGGAGGCACCAACCTCTGTCTTTTCACGTCCTAGTTACTCAACAAGAACTTCCACGTGTTTTTCCAAGGCCCTTAAGATCTGGAGAGCATGAGATTTGGAAGAGAGTTTGTTGTTTGTTTGTCCCTGGTGATCATTTGAACATAACAATGTCGTTATCTGAACTCCCTTAATTCATATATCAAGTAATATTAGATTAAAAGGGACGTGATTTCTGCTCTCAAATGCCCCCAGAGCTCCTCGCCCTTTCCAACCATGCACCCCTCCAGTCTCATGAATTAAGTTAAATCTGATCCCCTTTAATATTAAAGTGACGTTAATGAGCCTCTGCAATTCAATGCTTTGGTGCTTTAACCAACAGAGGTGATGACTGTGTTCCAGAAGAAAAAGCTTTTATCTGCTCTCTTGTGACCAACGGCAAGCATTTTGAGATTCCAAGGCACGTGACACAGGCTAGCAAGTACAGGGCTCCAAGCCTCATGGGGGGGCTTTTGAATTTATTTTGTTTATTATTATTGTTATTATTACTATTTTGCATCAAGTCACCCAAAAAGGTTTTTAAGGCTTTTACTTGAAAACAACAATGGAATAGGAAAGGAGTGAAAGAAACAGGGTCGTTCAAATGCAGGGTCTTCTTTGGATAGTGGAAAGAGTTGATGCTGAGTCATTTAATCCTGCCATGTAAATTATACTCATTTGCAGGCCCATGGAAATAGTTACAGAGAATTTTTAAAAATCTGACTCCACTAAAAATGATTCCAATTAGACAATGGAAAGGGATATGGCACATTCCTAGAATGTACAATAGGAGTAAAATTTAGGGAACCGGAGTGTGAGGCTGATGTAATCTACCCTAGAAAGAAGGGGCTGGCCAGCCAGAAATAGCAAACAAGTAAGGCCAGCCCAGTGAATTGGCCTGGCCTCCAGGTCCCTGTGCTGCATTTGGCTGCAAGACACAAAGAGGGAAGAGAGGAGAGGCTTCAAGCAACAATGGGCTGCCTTGGAGCATCTGGGCCAGCAGCCCCTGTGAGTGAGGCAGGCCAGGGTGGGAGCAGGGTCACCTGCTTCCTGGACACCTGCTGGTAGGAATTGGAAAAACTCTCACTGTCTTACCCCAGAATTAAGACCATTCCTTTGAGCTAAGGCACCCTCTGGAAAAGCGTCAATAAAAAGTAATTAGCAAACAATCAACGCCTGAGTGAACAGAGAAATGTGCACCGGTGGCCAGAAGGCACCCCACAAGCACCAAGACAAACCACCTCGTCAAGTGTGTAATGGGGCAGTCTGAGTAAGAGCTGTCTGTTTCAAGAGCGTGGCTACATTTCCAAGCTATAAGCTTCCAGGTTGGCATGCTTCATCTTTGAGATAAGAAGCTGTTATTTCCAGGGCACCTGAGTGGCTCAGTCGGCTGTGTCCTGACTCTTGGTTTCAGGTCAGGTCATGATCTTGGGGTCGTGGGTTCAAGCCCTGTGTCAGGTTCTGTGCCTAGCCCAAAGTCTGCTTGAGACTGTCTCCCTCTGCCCCTCCTCCATTCTCTCTCTCTCTCTCTCTCTCTCTGAAATAATAATCTTTTAAAAAGTCATAATTTCCATATTCGAAACTAGGACAAATTGAAATGTTGTTCAGCAAATATTTTTTCATCCCAGAGCCTATCTAATGAGGTATTCTAAACTGCCACAATGACCTCTTGAGTGACTTCCTTTGGCCACTGGAATATGAAGGGACATGATGCAGGCAGAGCTCTCAGGCCATCTGTACAGCCTGCCCAGGTGATCCGCCACATAAGAATGTGCCCTGGGTGGCTGCTGCCAGGTTGGCTTGGCCTCCAGAACAAGCATACTTGGAGAGACCTGAACTCACAGGTCTGAAGTCCATCCAATCCAGCCATCAGGGAACACAGAGTGCAGCCACCTAGCTGAGCCCAGGGCAGATCCACTAAATCACAGTTGACCAGCACAAAGATGGATCTTGGAATAAATACTTGCTGTATATATAAGCCATTGAATCGGAACAACTTGTCATATAGTATGCTTGTCTCATTTGCTCTCTAAAACAAAAACCAAATCCATGCATGAAAAATGGTACAGCTAATGTCAGTGTTTATTGTAAGCATTTCACCTACTTATTCAGTGAATATTGGAATGCCTAGTGGGCACCAGTCACCGTGCTGTGTTCTTGGGATGAAATGATGGACTAAAACGAACAGTCTTCGCTTTCCTACAGATTCTAGTCAATACTCCTTATAATGACTCAGAACTGATGTTATAAATTACCTAGCCAGATGGATAGTGACTTCCTTTCGTGAATAAATGTATTTTTCTCAATTTCTCGCTTATTCCAGACATTTACAGCCCTGCTAGTTTTATTAGGAAAAGACTCTTAAAAAGCACTAGAACACTAATGTGTTCACAATAATGCTCTAGTTATTTATTACAGGAGCGCTAAGTGGCATTTTCAATCCCCTCAAAGAACTATCTCTAGACCAGCGATATAAGGATCATTTAGGAATTTGTTTGGAATTAAAAGCCTGGACCCCATCTCAAACCTACTAAATCAGAAACTCAGGGCTAGAGCCCCACAACCTGTATTTTAATTAGCCCACTAGGTCATCCTGAGTGATGCATGCTCAAGTTTAGCAAACACCAGACTAGAATAATGTACTCGAATGTTACTCTAAATGGTACCAAGGTGACCTCGAAGATCCCCCCAAATGTTTGCTTTTTCCCAGGAAATGGCTTACCAATTCAAAACACTTAACAAGAATTTTCCAGAGGGTAAGAAGTTTTTGAGAATGAACAAGGCCTGTCTTCCTCATTTAAATAGAGGTTATCTGAGCAGCTTGAATTCAAAATGGAATGGTGTACAGTTGGTCTTTTCAGGACATTTTCAGAATGCTAATTCACCCCTGAATTGAGATGTTGAGGGCTCATCTCAGGAAGAAGGCAGTGGCCAGAAGAGGATTAACAAGGCAGACACCAAAGACATGACCCAAGTTAAGACACCATGCTTCTTGCGGCTTATCTCAGAGATACTTTGATTTTGCACGTTAGCAGAGAGCCTCTCTCACCTTGCCAGAATATATGAAGTTTGGCAGGCAAGCTCTGCAGAATTGCAAGGAAATTTTTTTTAAAAAGCATTACTTTCAAAAATTGATTTCATTAAAAAATCCTCAGTACCTCTGGTTTAGACCCTCTGCTTTTTTAATGTAATAAGAAAAAACTTTGTTATGAATTAAAAATCAATGAAGTTAAACACATTTAAGTAGAAAACTGACTTTTATGAACTTAATTTTCCTGAATCTACTCCTTTAAGGCACATCAAAATGCCCATTATAAACTCCATTTTCTTTCCCACCACCACTTAAGATTTTCTCCAGATTTCCATGGAGCGTACCTATTTTTATGAACACAAATGTATACTTAAAAATGAGCTTTCTCTCAAAACATTTTTAAGATATTATTTATTCATGAGAGACACAGAGAGAGAGAGAGGCAGAGACACAGGCAGAAGGAGAAGCAGACTTCTTGCAGGGAGCCTGATGCAGCACTCGATCCTGGGACTCTGGGATCATGACCTGAGCCGAAGGCAGACCCTCAACCACTGAGTCACCTGGGCGCCCTTTCTCTTGAATTTTAACACATTCTTGGGACCAAATGTACAAGTTCGATATTTGTGGATAACTATCAGCACCCACACAGATTCTAAACATGAAGTGTGACACCTGACCATTGGAAACAAAGTAAACTCCCCGCCTGTGGTCTGTCTCTTCACATTGTCTTGAGCGAATACAAGAGATATCATTGCAAACCCCTGATTCATGTATAGGTGACTATGTCAGATATGAGAAGCAGTGGGTTCTCATTAATGAAAACATTATATTAGGAGCAATAAAACTGAAATGAAGCCGCTCATTTGCTTCACGTGGGTAATTCACTCCATTGTGCACTGTAACTCTATCACCTGCACTCTACCCATTTCTGAACAATTTCCTTTTCATAAAGGGGGAAAATAGGTTTGTCTATACTACTAATTGCATTTCAGATCATTGTAATTTGGAACTCAAAAAAAGTAATTCTCTCAACAATTACTTATATTTATATTTTGCTTGACAGGTAAACAGAAATTGCCCGTTGGCTAAATAAATCCATTAGTCATATAAGCCTGCAATTTGAACAGCTTTTTTTTTTTTCTCACTCACCCACAGCAAAAATAAAATTGACTCTCTGCTACAATAGGATGAGGTGGATCCCATTTGTTCCTTAGATTGAGCTGAGTCCCTGATGGGTCCTATTACCTCAATCCTCTGCACTGTACCCATAATCACCACCATTTCATTCCCTTGTAACCCAACAATACCCAAATTGCATCATTTATACAGAATCTTTTCAATCTTTGTGAGGAAGGATGGATAAATTAATGCTTTTAAAGGACTCTGAAGGATTTCTGAGCCATCTTATGGTAAAAGCAGCTGCAGTAAAGGCTCTATTTCCATCCGTGTTTCAAGATTCCTTTCTCTCTCTCTCTCTCTCTCTCTCTCTCTCTCTCTCTCTCTCTCTCAGAGCTCTGGTATCGTGCATCATGTCAGGTTTAACTTGGAATGAGATGTAAATGGCTGGTTACAATCTAAATGAATTCTGAGTCTCCAAATATCTTTTTTCAGTACTTAATTTACTCAAAGAGAAATGATATAAAGTCATTAAATCCAAATATGGGCTAGAATACAAAATTCATGAGTATGCTAAGATAAAATACAAGCCTTCAAACAACTTACCCACTTATATCACAGACCCTCAAGTGGTATACTTGTACCATGATGGGCCCTTTAATGGAAAACTTAGAGTAAGTACTAGTCTAGCATTTTATCCACTGATTACATCTGCATTTTATTAAGTCTTCCCATCTAAAACTGTGAATGTCAGGCCCTGAAGTCACAGCTACTGAATCCCCAGGAAGGCAGCCTGCTTGGATTGATCCACATGATGAAAAACAGCCACTTGATATGATGGCATCTTGCAAGTGCAGAGCATCTCAATAGTTAAGCAACACCCAGCCCTTGGTTTCTGTTCCTGATTAAAGTGCAATGATGGTAATCTCCTAAATCAGTTGACACAGCTGCAGGAGAAGAATCAAAGCAAGTGATCCCCAGACTCTTCCATCTCCCACCAATCTTGGAGAGAGGAATAAGCATTGCTAAGATGAATGCATTCTGTTTCTGGGTGTTTTTTTTTTTCCTTCTTCAAAAGCCTTAACTAGCGAAGGATGTTGGAGAAGCTCACGTGTTCACTAGTTCACTAAGTATTCCCAGCTTCTGTGACTTTTACCTCCTTGGCATTTCTCTAAGCCGTATTAGATCTGACTCCTCAAGATATGATGCAAGAGTTCTACAAAGGTATTTCCTTCTTGTTCAATGACCTAAAAAATATCCCTGGAGAACGGCCATAATCAAAAATACAAGAACAAATGGGTGTTGGCAAAGATGTGGAGAAAAAGGAATCTTCGTGCACTATTGGTGGAAATGCAAACTGGTGCAGCCTCTGTGGAAAACAATACTGAGGGTCCTCAGAAAGTTAAAAACAGAATACCCTATGATCCAGCAATCGCACTCCTGGGTATTTACCCAAAGAAAATAAAAACACTAATTTGAAAAGATATATATGCACTCCCATGTTTACTGCAGCATTATTTACAATAGCCAAGATATGGAAGCAGCTCAAGTGTCCATGGATGGATGAATGGATAAAGAAGTGGTGTGTGTGTGTGTGTGTATATATATATATATATACAATGGAATTATATATTATATATATTATAATCATATTATATTATAATATTATAATTATATTATAATTATTATATATTATTAGCCACAAAAAAGAATGAGGTCTCGTCATTTGTGGCAACATGGATGGACTCAGAGGGTATTACACTCAATGAAATAAGTCAGACAAAACAAATACCATATGATCTTATATGTGGAATCTAAACAACAAACAAATAAACAAAAAGAAGAAACAGACTCATAAATACAGAGAACAAACTGACAACTGCCTGAGGGAAGGGAGCTAGAGAGACGGGCAAAATGGGTGAAGGGTTGTGGGAGGTAGAGGCTTCCAGTCATGGACGAACGAGTCACGAGGATGAAGCGTACAGCACAGGGAATAGTGTTGGTGGTGTCATAATAGTGTTGTGTGGTGACCAATGGTAACCGCACTTGTGATGAGCACAGCATAAGTTATAAATGTGTTGAGTCACTATGTTGTACCTCTAAACGAATGTAACAACTACACTTCAATTTAAAAATAATAATAACCCTAGATTTGGACTGCATTGCATGCTGGGAAAGAACTGAATATTATTCACTGAATTGGTGCTTTGAGGAAAGACACAGCATTTTTGTTTTCCAGAGGGAATTATACAGATTTTTTTCTGTAAGCATATTCTCACATGCATTCTTCATTCAGTGAGAACCACCTGTGTGACAGACCCTCCCTGGTCACCCAAAAGCTCTGTCACGGTCCCTTACTACTTTTTGCTCAACAATATAGAATTTATTTTTTTTTTTAAAAAAAGATTGTATTGATTTATTCATGAGAAACACAGAGAGAGAGGCAGAGAGACAGGCAGAGGGAGAAGCAAGCTCCCTGTGGGGAGCCCGATGTAGGACTCGATCCCAGGACCCCAGGGTCACGCCCTGAGCCAAAGGCAGATGCTTAATCAACTGAGCCACGCAGGTATCCTCGATATAGAATTTCTATTCTCCAGTGACAATTGTCTGCTTAGGTAAGAGATGTAAACAGTTTTCTGCATAGCTACTGGAGGGATTTTTTTCCTCCACAATAAAATAAAAGAGAATGGTGGGAAGAGGAACCCTCCCTACTACCCCACCCCACCCCACCTCCGGCACTGCCTCCTTCCGGATTCTCTGTGGCCACAACACAAAAGAACACAAAGGTGATGCAAACTCCGCACCCTGACAACATGCGGTTGCTGAACAGAACCAGACCCCCAGACAGAAAGCCCTGTTTGAGCTCCTGTCCATCAGGAACCATTGTGCAGCTGTGTCCTCACACATGGAGTCACACAGCTCCTCCTGTCCCCGGGCCTCTGCAGGGGGAGGATTCACTGGGCGTGGGCTCTCTCCCGGTGGCGTGGGGATGTGCAGAGAGGCCAGGCCACAGAACAGGGCCCCCAAGGCGTCCCAACAAGCTGTTATTACAGGGGAAGCCAAAATCTCTTACACACATCACCTTCAGAAAAATTATAGCTGCCTATGGCTGATAATCTACAAAACACATCATTAAGCTTCCCCCCCCCCCCCCCCCCCCCCGCCACCCTCGGATTCTCTGGTTGGCTGTGGTCTCTGGGAAAATGTGTGGACTTATCATCGACTTTCACACTCTCCTTCAGCGGGAGCATCTGCAGGAAAATGTGTTCCAACTCCCGGGGGCCTCTCCCGTGTGGAGTAAAGAAACATGTTCTGGAAGATACTCCTGGTCCAGGGTCGCTAATGCCACCAAGAAGCAGCGTGGGTCCAAAACAGGATGGGTAGGGAGGAGAGAATCATGGCTTTACCAAATCAAAACATGAGAACTCGTGCTTATCAGCACTTTGTACTCAAAGTGCTTTCAAATATGCAACCCCCGCCCTAAATGGTCGCCTAAGAAGCAAACCCTGACTTGGTGTCAGGGGAGCCAGTGTGGAAGCCATCGTACCGGAGCTGCTGGGAGCCAAGAGGCGGCAGGTGGAGGAGCAGCCAGGAGGAGCAGAGGGGCCGCAGGCAGCAGGTGCATGTGCCTGGGGCACCAGCAGTCAGAACAAGGAGGGAGACCACAGGTAAATACAGGCCACCTCTGAGGGACACACAGAACCTTGCAATCAGAGTCTCTGGGAAGAAACTAGTTTTCTGTACACGTATATGTTTTTATTGGGATGAAACACAGGAGGGTCCGTGCTTTTGATCTTAACCAGCCTGCACTGTGGGGGGAATGGGAGGAATTCTCCCTAAAATGTGAATGAATGGGACTTTGAATTGAGGCAAGGGCCAGCAACATTTCAGATGATATTATCTAGAACTTGGCGTTGGGAAAAGAACACAAGAAAAACATGCTCATGGGGTACGGTCCCTGTGTCTTACAACCCGTGTTGAATTGTCTGGACTCTGTGCGTGATTGCTCTTTTCTTTGATCCAGGGGAAGAAAACAACATGAGGAAAAATAGGCTAATATATTTCTCATAATTTCACGGATTTCTTTAATTCTCATCTCTTCTCATGGCTTCTCTTGCTCAGTCTACACCAATGGCACCCTTGGGACAGCGTCCCTATCATTTCAAAACAACTTGCCAAATCCTACTCGTTGACCACTGACCGCGTTTTCTTCTGACGTCCTTTGGTGAATTCAATCACCTGCAAAAATCAAAGCCTCAAAGCAAAGCAAAGCCCGATCAAAACAAAACCAAGAGTCCTGTGAAGGCACTGATTCTGAGCACACGGAGACGTTGCCACTTGAGGGTGCTATGGCAGTTCCAAAACGCAAGTGTGCTCATCCGGCAGGCGGAAGGGCAGCCCTTCCTTCAGATCACCCCATTTCTGCATTTGACGACGGCAGGGGAAATGAGCAGCCTTTCAGAAGACTTTTGTTTCCTATGAAAAGGAAGACCGCCGCTCTATAAATGTCTTAAATGCTCTCAGATAGATTAAAGTCAAGTCAGTAAATGAGCCATAACTGTGCCTTCTCCTTTACTGAAGATTCCGATATTCCTGGGGGTGGGGGAGGGCCAAGAAGGAGCCAAATTTCCATTCATCATGGAGGTCAGACACATCCCAGGGATGGCTTTGTGCCAAGAATTCTGTGGTTCAGAAGGGACCCTGAGGGGGTCACCTCTAGCCTGGTTTATCCACTGTGCCCCCGTGAATAGGATGCCGATGAAGAAGGGGAGCAGCAGGGGAGCCACGAGGAAAGAGAGAGGTGGACGGGACTATAAACCAGCTTCATTTGGCCTAGATTGACTTATCCTACCTATCGGTCCCCCTCCTCCCATGCCTCCTCCTTCCAGGATAGAAAGGAACCCAGACAGAAGAGGCCCGGCTATGACAGCAGACACCTTTTCCGAGGAAACATGCAGTGAATCGGGGATCAGAGAGTAGCCATACGATGGCCATGTCTGCACAAGCCTTCCTGGAGAGGAAGAACTTCATGTTCTTTGTAAAGTTATTCACTAATTTGGAAAAAGCAGCTTTACAATTCCTTTTCAGGCACATTTTAAAACATGCATGTGTTTATACAAATGTGCGATGGATCTGGGAAGCGAGGACATCCACGGGTCCCGGAGACACCTCCACATGAGCTCTGAATTTATTTACAAACTTTCGATCCACAAAGGGTTTTGTTGACCAATAAGAACAGATTCAATAGCAGGGGGAACTTTACTATCACGCGTTTTACAGACAGCATCTCACTTAGTAATTTTAAAAGGTCTATGGCATGGGTATCACAGAGCTGGGATTCCAACCCAGTTCCGAGTGCTACATTGTGCAGGAACATGCACGCTGGTCCTCTGTCATTTACTGGTGGCATTTTGATGAGTCACACACTTACAGCACGTCCCAGGAAGCTGTGAAGTTGAATTTCCAGATGGCACAATCATAGCCTTACGTCAAAGCCTAGCTCAAAAGCCACTTCCTCCAAGAGGCCTTCTATGATTTTCTATTAATCTGCAGAATCCTGTAACACCTGTAAGTACCTGCTTCATAAAACACACAACTCTCCACCTTGGGCCATTCACTCATTTACTCACACAGCACATAGTATTGAGCATTTGCTATGGCTGGTCAGGTCTCATCTCCCCCATTAGAAGCTCCTTAGTGAGAAGATATGTGTCATACTAAGGTCCATGCAGGGAACCCTGTGGCAGACAGAGAAGGTGTTCCAATCACAAGGAAGTTCATCTAAGCCATGCTGATCTCAGTCTTCACAGAGGTGATGGACTGGAAGACAGCGCATGGGAGTCCACTGGGAGGAGCTCCGAAGGGTGGCCACTGGGACATCAACGAGGTGAAGGTGCTCTTCTGTTCACAACAGGGCTCTAAAGAGACTGTGAGCCATAAGCCAGCGGTAGGTTATTTATGAAACTGGTGTATGATTTTAGAGAACATTTTGAAAAGTCTGACACACTGTTTTTTCCTTCCATGTGCACATCAGGCTCTTCCCAGACAGATACCCTGCTGGATGCCTCCCTGGATGTCCTTCCCCAGGGCACAAGCTCCTTGAAAGGAAGACTTTCTTCTGTCTGCCTGCCCTCTGCTCAGAAGCAGTGTCTCTCTCAGTCTGTGGGATACAAGCAATAATACTAGCAGCATTCAACTGGCTATTCACTTAGTTCTTCACCTAGTAAGCCATTTTTTTAAAGAGAATATCTTTTTTTTTTAAAGATTTTATTTATTTATTTATAGACACACAGAGAAAGAGGCAGAGACACAGACAGAGGGAGAAGCAGGCTCCATGCAGGGAGCCCGATGTGGGACTTGATCCCGGGTCTCCAGGATCACACCCCAGGCTGCAGGTGGCGCCAAACCACTGCGCCACCGGGGCTGCCCTAGTAAGCCATTTTTAAAAATAGCCTTGTTTTTAATTACTGCATCAGTGATTCTTCAAAAACAACTCTATAAATATTTGCTTGAAGGGCTACCTGTGAACCTCAGAAAAATACCGGAGGCTCTGGACCAAAGCCTCTGGATAAGCCTGCCATGTGGTCCTGGGAGATGCTCACTACTGGCTTCGACAATGATTCCATCCCAGTGAACATTTGAGAACACTGGCAGGAAAAATGAATCCACAGAATGTAAACAGACTGAGATCTTGCCTCTGAGGTACCTGCCAGGGTCAAAGTTGGTCCTGGTTAGTTACCTCTCTCTTCACTGGCTCCTAGGAAGGCCGTCTTCCCACCAACTCGAAGCTGCTCCTATATAGCTTACTCACTGAATTTGCAACTGATATGATTTTCCACCAAGCCTAGGGATTTCCAAATGTCTCCATCAAGACTCATGGGTCTAACTCAACCTTGTGGTGGAAAAGGCTGAGGTGGAACAACAAAACATTATATTGCTTGGAATATTCTCAAATAAATTGTGTCTCAATTTCCTTTTGTCTTGGGATATCATTTTTACTGAGATTGCTGATGACCAGGCACACACACCAAAAATGTGCCTGTTGGGTCTCTAAAGGCCAAGAAATGTCACTATGTGTTGGGGCACACAGCATGGGTAGGGGGAGCAGACCAATGCAAGCATTGGCACCCTCCTGTCACCACACCATCTCAATACACACAACAGATCTTGCATGGACACGGAAGTACACCAAGTGACTACAAAGGTGGCAATTCTGTTCAGAAATCCTATTTCCTAGTGGAAAATATCTCTTGCTTGAATGAGCAGAATACTTGCAACACAGATAAGCCATCTGCTCTCCATTTCTTGTCCTACTTCCCGCAGAAGGGTATAAATGGTGCCTAGAGTATGACCTGCATGTCTGCAATCTGAGCTCGGGCTCTTTCTACATCTCACATGCCCCTGAATAACAGAACCCTGCAAGTGGATGATTTCACAAATGACAGAATAAAAACCCTAACTCAGGGCCTCAACATCGCTGTAGGCAAGACATTGGAAGCTCAGTTCCAAATGTGTTTCTCGTTGGAGCCAGTGATTAACACTCATTCTAGAGAATTGTTAAAAAGCATTTTAAAAATTTATACGATGTTCCTTTTAACACACACACACACTCACCAAGTACCTATTGGCTTTTCATCAATCTCCTTGGTGCCATGCCATCACTGTCCCTTGGGTCAACGGGTTCACATGTATGTGACAGTCTATCCATGTCTTAACACTTCATGTTTGCCAAGGAATTTGACAAGGAGGGTTGCTCTGCTATTATCATCAATATGGCTAATAAATATATTGCATGGAAGGTATGAAAAAGGCAAGCAGTACCATTACGATCAATGGAAATCATCTTTGTGGGTATCTATGGACGAGATTTAAGATTTAAGAACATCCATTCTGTACCTTTCCTATAATTCTGAGCTTCTTGATGCTTTTATGTTTTCCATATGGCCTCTCTAGCTGTGTTTATATTGATAAATGCTTTCTGGATAAAAGCATCATGCTAGATGATCGGTACCTATAGACAGAAAGTGTCCAACTGAAGCTGGATGCCTCAATCCCTGATTGAAAGAAGAAAGATTTTTTTTGCTCTCATGGGGGGCAGAAAGAAAATAATGCAAATGAGTAGTGTCAGGAAGACACCACTCGGGCTTGTATTACTAGTTCATTATCTGTAATGAATGAAGTGATTCACATAAGTTTCACATTGAGAGCCACAGTAATTACTGTATTATTGTATCATTGCTATATATGAGAGGTGATGAATTCTAGATGCAACTTATACGCTTTACTTATTTATTTTCAAGTCTCAGAGCAAATCCACTACTTTACCACACCATAATTCTTTCCTAATGGAATCTTTTCTACTCTCTTCTTCAGAGATGGCACATAAGAATACATCATCCACCAAAGCTTATGATTATCCAGTGAGTGACTTCTCCATGAGAAAAAAAAAAAAAAAAACGGTAAAGACTTGACCTCCAAAATGCAGAGGTTGAAAATCTTTGGATCCAAAGGAGTTGCTGCATCCAGGGGGCTCAGGATTGGGTGGGAAACTAAGATGTGGGAACAGGTCAGGTTGAAACTGTGGACATTGGCCACTGGTACATGTCTTAGCTTCAGAAAAAGGTCAGTTCTCTGATTTTGGATTGGATGGACATAGGACTTTGAATTAAATCTATTATTAGGACCGATAGACTGATCCTCTCAATTTTCTACTGGTTGAGTCTTCATGACGCAAAAGCAACCTTCCAATAAGTGGATGACAGAAGGAAAAGGAGAATGGAAATAGAAATGAAAGGAAGTGAATGTCAAGCACCCAGAAGAGGGTTGGAGGGAGGCTCATGTACACCCAGACATATGCAAGGATGACTTGCTTGTCCTGCGCTGCTCTCACAATCTCAGACATTTCAAGATGGCGTTTTGTGTATTGAGGCATTTCAAAAGCAGGTTAAGGAGGAACTGGTGATCTCAACAGCCACACACACACATGCACGAAAGGAGGGAGATGGGAAGGCAGTCAGTTCAATTTGCTTCGAGGAACCACAGCTATAGAGAAGGGGTCCACGGCACTGGTAGTCTTGGGCACCATGAGGGTCTGGAACCTGTCCCACACCCTAATCTGTATCACCATAGACAAGT
The DNA here is from genome assembly GCF_003254725.2 of Canis lupus dingo. Lineage (NCBI taxonomy): Eukaryota > Metazoa > Chordata > Mammalia > Carnivora > Canidae > Canis > Canis lupus. The sequence goes on along the minus strand of NC_064258.1, from coordinate 18,321,018 downwards.
CTCATGTCTTCTATGGATCTCAGTTTCCTCAGCTACAAACCTGAAGGGTTAGAACAAGGAGACACTTGAGGTCCATTCTGGGTGTGCGCTCTTCAAAATACACTACCAGCAGCAGACACCCCTTTCTTGCTCTGAAAAGATTTGAGCAGGAACAGCTCTGTCTTCAGATAAAAATAAAGAGTGTTCAGTTTCTGGGAAGGAACAAACTTAGCTTGACAACAGTCATGTAGACAAATGTGGGTTATTTAGTTGGCCCCACACTTAACAAGACATCACTTGATACAGCCGTAAACACTCCTACTAGAAGCACAGGGCTCCCATCATTCCTAGCAATCATCTCCGTGAGCACTCTACCAGTATCATCACAGCAGAAATATTCCACAGTGTCACCACAAAGACGGACGGACTATTTGATGCCTATGAACGGACTCAAATTCATCAATTTTATTCAAATGGCAAAGGGATCTCGAAACCATGTCCTACTAGAATAAGTGATGAAGCTGTTTGTAATAAATATTGCTTGTCCTTATTTGCACAGGAAAGGACATCAGTAAAAAGAGGCACTGGGAGCCAGTCTGGAGGATATCTATGTTAAGATCCTGCTGGTTTCCAAAAAGAACCGTGATCATGAATGTGCTGTTTTCCAGAAAATTAACCAACCAAGAAATATGGGCAACCACGGGTTTGGGTCACAAAATCATTCAAGGTGACAAATACAACTGCACCAAAGACATATAGAGATGAAAGGACTGCAGATACAAGTCACCCTTCATAGGGAAGATTTAGAGCCTGTAGGAAGCATGCAGCACGCTGGTCAACATGAGGAAGGGTCTCTCCACAACCAGGTGTGAGGTAGGAGACCCATCACATGCTGAACTTACACGGGAATGTTGACACTCCGAGGCCTTGGAGATGATTCCATCTGACCTTCTTCATGGGAAGACAAGGGAACAGCCTGGGAATGCGAAAGGCTTCTCTGCAGAGTTAAATCCCATCCAGAGGAACAAAGAGAGAATGACAGAAAGAGAGAGAGAGAGAGAGGGAAAGAGACAGAGACAAAAAGAACAAACATTTTCTTTTTTCTTAACTGCAGACGTATGCACACCCGAGGGACAAAGCAGGAGGGCAGGTAGGTAGGTAGGCATTTCAAAAGATAATTTAGTGAGTCTACAGCCTATAATACAGCAGTTAAAAATCAGACACCCTTGAGTCCTAGAGCCAGAACCCCTGGAGATTCAGATTCTATCTCCCTCACTCATAGAGTTCTGGGCAAATGATTTAATGCCTTTGTGAGATGACATAGCTAAGTCCCTCCCTACACAGGTTCCCTGTGGAGTTAGCTGTGATTGGTGGTTTTACTGGCTGGGATTGCCTCAGAGACACAGGAGCACTGAGGCAAAAGGAGCTGAGCTGTCCTGCATAACAAATCTGCTAGTTGAGGACAGGGTGGAGACAAAAATCTCTTTAGAAACAAATGAGACAAAGACTGAACATCTAGAACAATCTGGTAAAGCCTGTGTTTCTTTTCTCAGAATCTTGTATTTAAATATATAAAGTAAAATCCATTGGATTACAAAGAAAACTCATTATTATAAAATAGAGTTGTAAGTATATCAAAAAATAAATTTAACGTTGATTAACTAATGATCCACAATATAATACATTAAAAGCATAGACAGGTTAGAGTTAATAATTGTTTTTAAAGTTGTATTGGTGTAATGTCTCTTCCTGCTGAACTAAATTAATGACATTTAAGGGTGGGGTAGTCCTTCCTCGACAAGGAAACATGTCCATCAAGCTGGATATCCAGTTTTCACTTTTTCATTTTGACCCCCGGAAGAATGGAACTCCTGTTTTGAAAAGATACACAATTATAGGCAGAATGAACATTTTCAGAACTTACTTCATAAGGAAAAGATATCACAGTCTGCAGAAACACTAGATTTTCCAAATGGAGGTTTTGACTTAACCCTAAATGGAGAACACACAACTTACAGTCTTGTGGCTGAAAGACTAATGAGCATAGAATTGCCTGTGAGTCACTGATCTAATACTATTCACTGGGATTAATCTTCCTGATGAGAAAATATCATACGCTGGGATGAAAAAAAAAAAAAGAACAGAATTGCCTGAGATTGAGCAGCTCTGACCACATGTTTGAGCACAGGCAGACAGTCCCAAAGACTCTGCAGCAGGACCAGACCTTCGGACAACTGTGGTTCTGAGTTGGTGGGGAGAGTAACCTACATTTTGAGACATCTTTAATTGTCACTGTGATATGAAAATATCCATGATTTCTGCTGGTCACAGGTGCTGACAAAACTACTTCGTGTTTTTCCTACAGACAAACTGAAGGGAAGCTATGTTTCATTTAGGCACTGGTAAAGAATCTTTCTTTCATCCAATATCCCCTGAAATCCCCCGTTAAGAAATCTTGCTGCAGGGTCTGAGATGAGAAGGAGAGGTCTGGGTCTAAGGTCTAAGAGAAGGATTTCTGGTGATGAGGAAAACCCAGGAACTTTAAGACCAGAGAAGCCTGGCACTCAACATGAAGACTTTCCTGTGCATTTCCCCAAAACTTTTAGGAGAACAGATGAAGGGAGTCAAAGGGACCAGCATCCAGTTATAAGATAAATGAGCACTAGGGATGTGGTGACTAGTTAACAGGGCCATCTGGTATGCAGGCAGGGGGTTATGAGAAGTGGTCCCCGGAGTTCTCTGCACAAGGAAAAATTCTTCTCCTTTTTATTCATTGTATCTATTTGATGATGGATGTTAACTAAACTCACTAGAAGAATCATTTCATAATATTTCTAAGCCAAATCATTAAGCTATATGTCTTACAGAGTGCCGGATGTCAACTAAATCTCAATAAAACTAGAAGGAATTTTTACAAAAACATCTGAGTCGGTGAGACCCAGCGCCCACCTTGTCTGATGTTGGTGGTACCCCAGGACACGAGCAGGAAGGGGGGCATATTCCCTCTGGGGGCAGAAAGGACAGAAGGGGAAGGTAACAGCCAGCAAGAGCACTGCTAGGCCCCTGAGGTGGGGGACTGAGTAGGAGAAGCATCCAGCAGACAGCCTCAGACCACCGGGCAGCCAGGGACGGGATGTGAATCAACCTGCTTATGTATAAACGGCCCAGAGACATTCAGATACTCAGCAAGATTTCAGAGCTGGAAAGGTGGAAACGATGGGGACCGCACCAGAAGGAAAGCCACTGTCAATGCATCAGGCTACACGTGTCCAGCCACCAAGGTCGTCCAGATGGAGGGTGTTTCCAGAGAGCATGACTGCAACTGGGAGGGGAAATCCTGATGATAAGGCAAAGAGAGACTCCCCAGGCGTGCAGACAGGGCAGTGTCCAGCCAGGAGTCAGAGAAGAGCCTGGATACCTGACAAGAACCAAGGCTAATACCTGCCAGACAGCACGGAGGCCACACTTCCTCCACCCGACCTCATGTGCTTCCAGAGCATCACATTCTATATACGGCTTCAGAGCAACAGAAGCGTCATTAGACATGTTGGCGCCACTCCTCGTGGGCGTGTCCCTGAGGCATGTACACCTGCAGCCCCCTGAAAGGGAGGCTCAGCTTCCCCACCGTGCCCTACAGAGCCAAGACCAGGCTTAGGGCCTGGCGCCCAGGTGAACGCTTCCGCCATCTCAAGGAGACATGTCCCCTGCAGCACTGCATGGATGAAGGACTGGCAGCAGACTGTTTCTGATGTTTGGGTTGATTCCATTTGGAAGATGTCAATAACATTTCAGAAAAACACAGCTCTGGAGCGGAGAAACAGCCAGGGAACAAAACTTGTTTTTTGATGTAGACATTTCCAATCTTCCACTGCACTGTCCCAAGGTAGAAATGGGCCTGCGGTCAAATAACAACTGTCCATGCCTCTCACTTAAATTTGAGTTAGAAAATTGCTATATGGAAGTTTTTCAGAGAGAAATTCCCTAGGTCAGCACAGATGCAGCGGTGAACCCCATGGATTCTCCCCAGAGCCAGGCCTCAGGACTAGGAACAGAGTGGAGAGTGTGTGTGCACATGTACACATGCATGCATGTGTGTGTGTATGTGCATTGATGTGTGTGGCATGTGTGTACCTGCGTGCATGCTTGTGTATCCACCTGTGTAGTGTGTGCATGTGTCCATGCATGCCAGTGTATGTATGTGCATGTGTATGTGTGAATGTGTGCACAGATGTGTTTACATATGTGCATATGTGTTCATGCATGTGTATGTGTGTGCAGTATGTGCACACATGCGTTTGTATCCATATGTGTGGTGTAGGTGTGTGTGTACACAGATATGTATGTGGTGTGTATGCACGCATGCTTGTGTGCATGGCTGTGGTGTGGGCCGGGGCGTCCTCACAGCCTGCAGAGGGAAACATGCCCCAGTAAGGCCAGGGCCATGGGCAGCTGGGGTGAGCTGACCACAGCAGTCATGCCGGTGGCAGGAGAGTTAAGCAGGTAGAGACAGTAAGGGATGGTAGGGACAGAAGTGATGGAAAGACCAGGAGAGCCTCACAAGCAGCCGAATCTGCTTCACCACCTTCTTCCTTGAGAGAGAACCCAAAATACAGAATGAAGAACAAAGAAACAGTGTGGCATTTGTGAAGGCGGCAGGGGGGTGGTGTTGTCTGTCTTGAGGATGAGTCACGGAAATAAGAGAGGAGGTGGCAGGCACTCTGACTGCTAACCCTACCAAGGGGAGTACACAGAGACCACGTGGATGTGCGTGGATGTGCGAGCCGGCTCTAATCTGGGAGGGGGGCGTTGTAGGGTGCATCTTGCAGAGCAGAAGCATGTGCACTACTCTGCAGAGGGAGCACTCCCAGTCAGAGAGCTGCAAGCCCGTGGAGATGCCAGGAGCAGAGAGGTGAGCCATGCCACTGTCACCATGCCAAGGAAGCAAAGGTTTGGGGGGACTCTGGTCAACAACATACCATGAGGTACTCACTCCACAGCTGAGCCAGGCTCCTGTGCACGTGAGAGGCGGGCCTGGGTGCACCTGGGTGCCGGCCCTGCACAAGGAGCCCCCAAGTGTGCATAAGGAGGCATCCACGGGGTGCACAGCCCCAGCAAGGGTCACCCACCGCTAAGAGAAGGGACCAACAAGGCAGGCATACAGCCGCCCTCTTCTCCGGGGTCCTGGATGAACCATGGCAAGAAACAAGTGGGCTGTGTGGGAGGTCAAGAGAGGCAGAGGAATTACTAGAGCTCTGTGTGAGGAGGAGGCTGGAAGAGGGTGCTTCTGGATGAGAGGGCATGGAGAGGGACTCACCACTTCGAGGAGCTAGAGAAGGGAAACGCCATCTGCCCAAGTGAGCCAAAGACGGGGGAGAGAGGGGGAACCCCGGGGTCTCTGCCGACAGCAGGAGGGTGGGTGCGGAGTGAACCCTGGGTGGGGGGAGTGGAGCCCAGAGAGGGGAAGGCAGGGCTGCAGAGGACAGGATGGCACCCAAGCTCGCCAGCAGCTCTCAAAGGACCAAAGGATGCTGCGCCAAGGGGACAGCACAGTGGAACCCAGATGTGGGGTACCCCCCCAGAATGCAGGGGCTGAGAAGCATTGTGCATGGAGTCTAGTGAAAGCAGAGACCCGGTTTCACTTGGAACCAAGAAGTGGGGGCGACAGGACAAAGGGAGTGTGCTGAGGATCCAGCTCTGAGGTTTGAGATTCTCGGCACTTAAGAGGGAAAATACTGTCAGCTTGGAGGGATTTGCACTTAATACATGAAACACGGAAGTTACCTGTCCTCGCATCAGAAGGGACATGGCTGGAAGGGTGAGATTTTACTACATATAAAATCATTTGTACTCTGAAATAATGACAAAGACACAAAATCACGCAAATGTAGAGCTTTTCCAATAAGGGTGGTGTGGGGAGAGAAATTCCACTGGGTTTCAGAAAAACATGAAAGGTCAAAAATGGATTTAAAAAATTACATTTAGGTCTATTAAATGCAGGATCAAGTCTTGCACTGGCCTCCCTACAGGGAGCCTGCTTCTCCCTCTGCCTGTGTCTCTGCCTCTCTCTCTGTGTCTCACATGAATAAATAAATAAAATCTTTTTTAAAAATAAAATAAAATGCAGGACGGAGAGATGCTTATTGAGATTCAAAAGCAAAATGTGCTGAATGTAGATTTAAAGGGGGGAAGTCTCAGAGTTGACAAGTTTTATGGTCAGGAAAGAATAGAGCGGGTGAACATTTACGGGGAGGCATTGCCTCTTCAGAGAACATTTCTGAAAAGGCCACAATCAACTGATCAAAGGCTAAGGATTTCAGCATGGCATGCAGATGAGAAAGTCCTTGCTGACCGTAAAAAGGTGAAAAGTTAAAGCCTTTTAAGAGCAGGATGGATTCTCTGGGAGCAAGAGTGTCCTAGGGAAGTCCTCCTCAGGACCCCTCACACACCAGGGGATGCCCACATTGTTCTTAGGGAAAATATGGGCTACTCTGATCCATGCAGGGGGAGGGAGCACACCGTGACCATGTGGGGTCTCTTCCTTCACCCCCCCTCAGCCCCACGAAAACCCGAGGCTCTCAGAATGCACTGTGTGGTGCATTAATCCTCAAACCAGGTATTGCTAGAAACTGATCATGATGACACAAAACCTGGGAGAACCAAGGAAGTTAACGATACATGAAAATGTTTAGAAAAAGTAGAAGTGTCATAAAAATTCAGACACTATGATTAGCTGATAGGTCTCAAAAATTCTTTTCTACCTCCTGATGGGAAATGAGCTAGCAGTATGGGAAAGATTATTTGCAAAGATGCTGCGTTGCATTCTTATTTTTTAAAAGTAATCATGCTATGTTTAATTTCCTTTAGAACTCCCTCATAATAATTAAATTTCAAAGCTTTTATTATTAACCTGTTGGTATTACTTTCCCAAACAAAACAAGGAAAGACAAGAGGAAGTCCCACTATGACATGGGAAATGGAGGGAGGCAGTTGGTAAACTTTCTTTTCATGCCTCGGATCCAAATTTTATATTGATTTTAATTCATGTGGATTCAGGAAAGATAACTTATTCATTTACAATATACCATAGTTAGAAATAATTTTAAAAGTTAAGTATCACTGAAGTCAATACTTAATAGAATAGGTCCAGCTGAAAGATCTCAGAAAAGCCAGAAAGAACTACCTTTGAAGATAAAGTTCAGAATAAGACCTATTGTTTCATACCAAGTTCATGCCATCAACTCCATTGATGACAACTAAGGTAGAGCAAAATATTTGGTTTCTGGGGTCCCTGGGTGGCTCAATCGGTTGTCTACCTTTGGCTCAGGTCATGATCTCAGGGTCCTGGGATCGAGGCCCCCATGTCTGGCTCCCTGCTCAGTGGGGAGTCTACTTCTCCCTCTCTGCTCCTCCCCCTCACTTATACTCACTCTCCCTCTCTCTCTTTCTCAAAATAAATAAAATCTTTTTTTTTTAATGTTAGTTTCTGGGATCTCCGGGTGGCTCAGTGGTTTGGTGCCTGCCTTCAGCCCAGGGCGTGGTCCCCCTTCAGGCTCCTTGCATGGAGCCTGCTTCTCCCTCTGCCTGTGTCTCTGCCTCTCTCTCTCTGTGTTTCTCATGAATAAAATCTTAAAAAAAAAAAAGTTAGTTTCTGTGGCTCTTCCCTAGTGAAATCGGCCAATGACACTTAAACAAGTCATGTCCAAAAAAAAATCACTGCTGTCACCATGGAGAAAAGGCCTTTTCTTCCCACCGCCTCCCCACAAAAGGAGTCATTTGGTGTGAACCTTCACTGCAGCCTGACACCACATGGTCTAGTCATATTCCAGGCTCACACTTGGTGTACGTGTTCCAGCAGGTTCCGTAACTTGGCCAGGTCTCAGTTCCTATCTCTGCATCTAGGTGGGGGATCCCCGAGACCACCCTAAGGCCTGGAGATTCACTAGGATCACAGGACTCAGAAAAGCCCATATATTCACAAGGATGACATATTTCAGCCAAAAAGATATAATTAAAGCCAGAAAAAGTAAAAGGTCCATGAGGCAGAGTCCAGGAGAAACCAGGTGTGAGCTCCCAGGTGTCCTTGACCAGGGAAGTCCCCTGGACACACTTAATTCTTCCAGAAATCATCCTGCCAACCAAGGACGCTGGTGTCCAGTAGGTGTCCTGGTGTCCGGTAGGTGTCCTGGTGTTTGTTGGGGGTTAGTGATGTAGGCGTGTACTTCCTGTGTCACTCCACCAGAGCGAACTCAGGGTCACCAGGAATCATACTGTGAGGATAATCTCTCTGATCAAACTGTTCCCACGCGGCCTAGGGCCTCCGGGAAGAGAAACTCTTAGAAGGTGGAATGTTCCAGAGCTGGAACATTCAATGTCAATGAGTGTGAGCACCTCAACCCTTGTTGTTTGGCATCCCTCTTCCATTCCACGGTTCAAAAAAAGTCCAAAAAAAGTCCAGAAGTTTTCCAACCTTTGTGACTAACATCTATTATGAGAAATATGAGAAATACTATGTAAATAGCAACACAGGAAACATGTACTGAATCTACATGCAGTAAGACAGGAGCTGCACAACAGAAGAGTTCATTCTACCAGCCACTATGCACTGCTCTTGTTTTCTTCTTCCCTTTTTTTTTTTTTTTTTTTGGCTTTCATACAGCCTTTCCCTGTTTTCTTCTTATATTTTATTGTTTCAAGCTCTCCTTGGCCCAACCATTTCCTGACCTTCTAACGTGTCCCAGTGTATGTTTGGGAAGAATGAATGTGCAAGAGAACTGAAAAATCTCCCGTGTTAAAGAAGGGGTGGCCATGCTCAGAACCATGGGGGATTTTGGGTTGCTAATTGTGACCGCTGACTGGGGGGACTGCCACAAGGATAAACAAAATGGCACTAGAGGATGAAAGGAGACTCTGGCTCAGTCCACACTAGACATCATGCTCCAGGACCCTCCCAACTCCTCTCCCCAAGGCTCCCACTTACCCTTAGACTACCTGTCTTCTGCTCTGCCCTCCTCTCCCCAGTCCCCGGACCACACACTCAGCATGGCCTTTCCTTGGCTTCTGAACTATATTTATCCTTCACCTCAAGACTTTCGCTTACTAACATCCCTTCTCAGATGGAAACCACAACGGAATTAAATAATCAAGTGATCTGGTTGGCACAAAATGTCACCAATAACTCCATGGTCACTCCTCATGGTATCAACATTTTAAAAGAGGCTTCCTAGAACCAATATTCTTTTACTACTCATCCCCCTTCCCCCAAATCACGACTTTGGTAGTCCAGCAGGACTGTGAGTGATGCGAGTTTTCGATGATATGGAAAGGCAAGTATCCTTAAGTCCTGCCATGTGCTTAGTCTACAAAGAGCCCTTGAGTGATATTTGTAACCTGGGGAACTCCAGTTAATGCCACAGAACTAAAAATTTGGAACCTTATTATTACAAAATATCAGCGTACAGACTTCGGTGTCCAGACAGGAAAGTAACAGAGTGAAAAGGGCAGCATCCAGAAGATCACATCTGGACAGGGGCAGAAGGCCACCTGCCAGGACTCGGCATGTAAGATGGCACAATTATATAGGTAAGGGTCAGCCAACAAGCCTCTAAACAAGAACTGCATTGTGAAACCATAAAATTTACAAGCCAAGAGGGATTTCAGAAATTATCTAAAACCAGAGAGTGCCAACGGTGGAATCTCTACCCGGCAGCCTGATTTCCAGTTCAGTTTTTTCCCTATTATTACATCACCTTGCAGAGCCATCCCTTGAAGCCTCAGCCTGTTTTTTCTGGTTTCTGATGTTGGGGAAGAAGTGTTCTGATGAGCACTGGCATAAAAGGAAAAATGAAATTGATCACCTAATAAATCTGCTCTCTCTCCAACAAGCCAGTCTTTAAGTACACACGGCAATTTATTCAATTACCATCAATCTTTTTGCAACGTGATTTGTGGGTGACAAGAAAAATAATGCACAGGAAAGTGGTTTTCGTGCTTCTGATGCTCGTATATAAATATATCAACTCATCAAATTCTCTGAATTGGCCACCCAACCATAGATACTATTCGTAGATTGACAGCTGGATTCTTTGCCAGGTTTGGTCTTTTAATTCAAATGATAAATACCATGTTTTCTCCTATTCCTTCTCCTGTGTGTGTGTGTGTGTGTGTCTGAAAAAGAAGTTGTGCAGCCTGGTGGGATAACTTCCTAGCTCAGCAGATTGAGTAAATGTAAGCAACAGAAGCTCCCAGAACAATCAGAATGTCGAAGGTCACAGAAAAACATTTAAAAGTAGCAGAACTCAACCTAAAATCAGTACAGATAAAATTTTCGGATAGTCTTAAGTTCTAATAACTGTTTGGATGTATTATAATTTTCTTTTTAGAAAGAAGGACAGATGTGGGGAAGGAAGGGGCAGACGGATGGGGAGGGGTCCAGAGTGGGAGGAGAGAGAGAATCTGGAGCAGACTCTACACCCAGCACAGTGCCCCACATAGCACTTGATTTCATGACCCTGAGATTATGACCTGAGCTGAAACCAAGAGTCAGATACTTAACCGACTGAGCCACCCAGGTGCCCTTGCTTGGATATATTTTTAACAGAGACAGACAAATCTTTTATAATCATTTTCTCCATTTTTAAGTAACGAAAAACAATATATATACTGTCAGAGAAGTGTACGTCTTCAAAATATCACAACCTCTTATTTAAAAATACAAAGGTGGGGGCACTTAGGTGGCTCAGTCATGTAAGTGTCAAACTCTTGATCTCAGCTCAGGTCTTGATCTCAGCTCAAGGTCTTGATCTCAGGGCTGTGAGTTCAAGCCTCACATTGGGCTCCACTCTGGGTGTGGAGCCTACCTAATTAAAAAAAAAAAAGAATACAAATACAAAAAAGAATACAAGTACAAAAAAAATACAAATACAAATGTACCAGTCCATTAAGCCACACGGCAAAGTCCTATAAGCTTTTGTGAGGCAAATGGTTGTGAAAAAATATGCTCTTTTACTACAGTTTGTGAAATGCAGACTTGAACAGCATGTATCTGCATGCGTGTGCATGTGTGTGTCTGTGTGCATGCACATGCATGTGTTCCTGTGTGCAGAGCCATCTCCAGACCTGTTCCAGGAGGTATCATTCCTCCTTGTGTGGGGCCACATCACTAGCCAGTGCCTAAGCTGGGCTGCAACTCCACGTGAACTCTGTGAATGAAGATTCAAAAGATGCCAAGGGTAAGAAGAATGTGCCTTTGCTGCCTCAGAGGCAGGACTGGTAAAATCTACACTTGACATCCTGGAATCTCTAAAGGTCCACTCACAGAGTCCTGAGCTGTAAGAGAAACAGAGATTAGCGCATCATGCAGTGGAGTCAAAGGGCATCCTGGTTCACAATCAGGACCATTATCTAGCGCCTTGGCTTTAAGAGGACGTACCCCAATTAAAAAAAAAATAAAAAAAATAAAAAAAAAAGTCCCAAGAAAAAAAAAAAATAAGAGGACGGACCCCCTAGAAGGGTAACTGGTCCCGGGCAGACAGTTGCCAACACCACAAACCACATCAGACTTGATGGTAGTTGGGATCTCCCTGCCCTGTGAGGTCTCATGAGGACAAGCTCCGCCCTCTCTGTCTTTCCTGGTGGAAGTCCAAAACCCTGGTTGAGATGTCTCTGAATCCAGGAGGGCATGTCCATCACCTCTGCAGGTGGGCCCCTTTCCCTACTCCTGTCTCTTTGCCTATGGTCATGTTTGACATTCGGCTTCCTCCTCAACCTTATGCTCCCCATGTGCACGCAGACAATACTCATACAAAGCAAAAGTTAGCCTACAAGACTTGGCTTAACATTTGAGGAGGGAGGGCTCAGGGCAGGAAATGTGATACATGCTGTCCTATCATATGCTAGGCAGTGCTTGAGGGTCTTCCCTCTGAGCTTGCCCCTGGGATTTTGTTCCTCACCGGCACAGTCACACTGTTCTCACCATCTCCTCAGCTCTTCCCTCACACCCCTTTGTCCTCTAGTTATTCCCCTCTCCTTCCCTCTCAAAGGCAACTACAATGCTCCCCCATCCCCCCCCAATCATGGCATCACCATCCTCACTGTCTTACTTTCCATATTTACGCAACTCTTCAAACTTAATTTTCTAAAGAAAGTACATTCTCTTACTAAGAAAAGGTCTGGTGGCAAATGTTACAATAATTTATTATTTTGTTTCCATACAAAAGAGAAGCACAAGAAGAACTATGATCATCATGGCATCCCCTGCTCCACAGAGTCCCACCTTTCACAGCCATACTCCGAGTTCATTCTCATCTTACCTGCATGGCAAGAATATTGGTGGGAAACTTTGCTGGCTCCAAGATTCTTCCCCTAGGGAGGTAGGGTCTCAATCCTCTCCCCTGAGATCTAAGCTAGCCTTAATTATTTGCTAGCCCAGCAGAATGCAGCCAGTGACATTCTGGAGCACCAAGGCTGGGCCAGAAGAAGTTTCACAATTCCTGCCAGAGACCATAGGAAGTCTGCTTCTGGGGGCTCTGAGCCACCATGCACGAGGACCCAGGGCTCCTGTGCTGTAGTAACCACCTGGGCCTGGCTTCCAGCCATCCCTAGGAAAGCACCAGAGAGTGAGTGAAGGCACATGGAGGTCCTACAGGCCAGCACTCTCAAGGGACCTTAGGTAATGCCACATGGAGCAGAACTGCCCACAGATACCCTGCCTGAAATACCTCTACAATTATTTTTTAAAAAAACAAACAGTAAAATAATTATTTATTTTTTAAAGATTTTATTTATTTACTCATGAGAGACACAGAGAGAGAGGCAGAGTAACAGGCAGAGGGAGAAGCAGACTTCCTGCAGGGATCCCAATGTGAGACTCTATCCTGGGACCCCGGGATCATGACCTGAGCCAAAGGGAGACGTCCAACCACTGTGCCACCCAGGCGTCCCAGTAAAATAATTATTTAAAACCATTATGTATGAGGCTTGCTTTTATGCAGCCAGAGATAAATAGAATAGACAGGCTCAGGATCCATCCCCTGGGTTAGCAGAGAAAACTGAATCTAAATGTGCACAGCACTTTATATATAAATGTGCAAAGGTTAATTGCCTTTAAAAAGGAATGAGTGAGCCGATGGGGCTGCCACACCCCAATCTCTTTCCAGCCTCCTGGAAGGAAGGAAACAGGAGTCCTCTCAGAGTATCATGTGTCTCCAGCCCCACCATCACACACAGGGGACACTGCCTTGCTTCCAGGACTCCGGGTCTCTCCCCACCAAGGCTGCCCGCTGTTATGTGAAGATGCAGGAAGGTTACAGGGGCATCTGGAAGCACCTTGTGTTCTCCCTGTAGGCCTCTCTGGGCCTCTCCTCATCGCCTCTGACGCAGCGGGAGGGAAGTGAAGAGGAGGCAGTCAAGTCCGAGATGCTGCTCCAAACAGTGTGCACGGGCTTCTGCCCCAGGTCACCCCTCTTCGGAGCGCTGGGCCCCGGAGCTGCACACATGCGGAGCCTTCCTGGCGGCTGGCATTCACCACTCTGTAGGGACTCGTGGCAACTGACTCAAAGGAAATTACGGGAAACTTACTTGGCCATAATTCTCGGGTCCTGGGCTCACTCTGCATCCTCCCGCTGTCGTGCATCAAAGGGAGAGAAGGGCGGCAGGCCGAGCTCCCTCGAGGGGCTGCTGGGGGCTGACAGGTGCACAGTAAGTAGTAGTAAAGGTAGGTGTTCACTGGAGGCTGAGCCCTCACCAAGAGTGAGGAGGCTGGGAAGTTGAGTGCTCTCTCTGAGCGGGACAAGGCTGTCGGAAGCACTCGGGTGTGGGTGCTTACCCAAATCTCTGCAGCCCTCCCTTCCAGAGAGGATGCTACCCCTCCGGCAGCTGCCTCTCTTCCTCTCATCTCCGTCATCCCCTGTGTGGACCCCAGACTCCTTGGTGGGAGGATTCCTGCTCTCCATGCTGCACCCTTGACAGCGAGGAGCATGCGCCTCGCATCTCCTCCTTCAGGGCACTGACCATGGAGTTTGTCAGCTATGTCTGCTCTTCCCTTGGGTCACACTCTCTCAGTGCCTCATCTTCACCTTCTGCCTCTCCCCAGACATCGCTGGATCCTCACACGCTCCTCTCTTGGCTTCTCCACTCACCCCACGAGCTGGCAGGCAGTTCTCTGACCCATTTGCAAGCTGCAAAGTTATCTCCACAGAGAGAATTTGAGCTCACTGAGGTCAGAGAGCATTTAAACCTCCTGCAATTTGCAGAGGCTTGACCACGGGGTTGGAGAAAAGGCAGCACTAAATGAATACTCACTGAAATGCTCAGAATACAAAATAAATGGCATGGAAGTGCTGGCTGAGTAAAGAAAAAGCTCTGGATCAGAACAGAGAAGACCTGGTCTCAATTCCAAGTCTCTATCTACCTTAGCAACCCCAGGCTAACCTTTTAATGCTCTTGAAAGCTATGTGCAACATGGAGGTTTAGATTTTGAGACCCACAAGGGCTCAAAGTCACTGCTTAGCTTCTCTATCTCTTCTCTCTCTTCTTTCTGCCTCTCTCTTTGCCTTTACTCAACCCCCCGCCCTCCTCCCTGGCACCTGGACCCTGTGCCACATCATCAGGGAGAGTCTGTCTACCAGCTCTCCATGCAGAAGCTCTTCGGTATTTTTATCTGAAGAACTGAAAACATGCAGACATAGAATTCAGAATGTAAACAGAACAAGCACAGTTGGTGTCTGAAAGAGTAAGATGCATGTGGATGTGTCAGCACAGAACATCATACATTTTCATGTGAAACCAGGGCACGCCCAGAGTGTGACCAGCAAGAGAAACACAGATGGACAATTCACGCATTCTATGAACAACCTGATGTGGGATTCCAGACTCCACAGTAGAAGTGGTGCCTGCAGAAACGAGAGCAAATGAAGGCTGCCTGGACCCTTGTATAAGCTCCCCGAGAGGGACTTTCTGTGACCTAGAGGAAGACTGATTTTTCTTAGAAAGACTGAACTTTACAGAACATCATCTATTATTATTGGCAACAGTTTATTATCATAAAGCCTCCATAAAGGCTTTATGAAGGAGGGGGCGGACCATAAGCTCGGAAGAACTAATTTTGAGTCATTATTTGTAAGCTATTACTAAATCAATAAGAGCACTGTCCTCAGAATTTGTAGACAACCACATTATAAAAGTGTTTCCTCTCGATGCAATTCTTTAATGAGTCTGTTCTCTGAAGGGGGGATTTGGAAAACAATACGACCACTTGATACGTCCTCCTTGCCCTGTAATAAAACCTCTCTGGAGGAAAAATGATTTGCTACTGAAGCCAGTTGCACTGTGTGGATTCAATATGAAGCCCAGTGCTGAAAATTAAGTTAAAAGGAGGAGGCGGAGAGGAAGAGGAAATAACATAAAGGGCGGAGGCACGTAAAGCCTGGAGAGAGGTGAGAGGAATGGGGAGACCAACTCCACACAGGACATTCATTTCCCTCTTCTAAACATCACATTATTCACAAAATTAAATTTAAAAAAGATAAGCTCTTAATAAATGGGGTGTGCGAGGAACAGCAGCTTGCCAAAGGTTCGCAGCCAGAACCCATGAGGTGCGAACAGCTGGTGACAGCCACTTCCCTTTGCCAATTATTAATATTAAACATTTGTATCTTCCACAACAAACATGATGGAGGTTTGCATTATTCATCTGTGTTAGCATCTTTTGAGATTGTTTTCTCAGCGCACTGTATTTGTTTTGCATTTTGCTGTGTTTCTGCCTTCCAACTCGCGTCAAGGGCCGGATGTGAAGCCCCAAAGGTATGGGGAAGGTGGCACTGAAGAAGGGGTGAGGTGGTGGTGGAATGCCATTACAAACCCTTTCTTATCCCCAAAGGATCCCTCTTAATTAAGAACAAACAGGCGCAGGAGGGGCTCCTGGGCTCTCCTGCAGGAGAGAAGCTCATCTGCAGGGAACCGCCTGGACCCACATTCTCCTCATGCAAATGTGTTCAGCCTGCTTTAATGAGTTTAAGTTCACCTTGATTTCCTCGGAGGATAAAGAGCAAGAAGCACTTCTTTTAATATCACTGTCACCCTGTGCCCTTAGCATGGGAACTGCCTGGAAAGTTCTCCTCTAGCGTGAGTGATGCAGTGTCATGGCAACCATTCTACAGAGAAGCCCAGACAGGCCAGGCTGTGAGCTCAAATCACTTGTGAACTGTTCTCTTTTTTCCAGCCACTGGGGCAGCTGCCTATTGCCAGGCTCCACAAAGTGTTGGCTTCCACTCATTCATGAAAAAAACCAAACCTGGGATTTTTTAGACTAGCTGCAGAGCGGATGAAATACCACCAAATGGGCGACTTGGGTATCTGGTGTTCACTCTTAACAGGGGCTATGTGCCGTTTGTTACACCAGTACCCATTTTCCCTCTCTCTCACTAACCCTATCATCACTGAGCATCTAGCAGGTGCCAGGCACCGTGTTGGGCTCTGTGGATACAACTGTATGACACAGATGTTCATGATCAATGCCAAAAGGAAGCAATCTCTAATGGGACAGGGGACAAGTGGACAGGCGACATGCTGGTGGCAGCACCATGATGGGTATGGGTGTGGTAGTTGCAAATTGCCCTGCTCCGGCCACCACGTGCAGCAGTGGGTGCCCAGCTGGCCCCCTGGGTGTGCACGGTTATGCCATGGCCATAAACATCAGTGTTTCCTCAATAGTCTCACATGCACTTCACACTGTTCTTATATACTGCCAGAGAAAACATTTCAAGTGGCTATTTCCATGTAAAATAAACAAAAACCTAACATTTAGACGATGCTTTATCACCCTCTGTGTATTTACCAATGCCTCATTTCATCTGATCTTCTCACCAGCCCTATGAAGAAGACAAAGAAGACATCATGACTATCTAACAGATGAGCCAACGGAAGCCCGGAGTCACCTGAGGTAACGTCGAAGCTTTGGCCAGGTTTCAAGCCTTGTGATTCTTAATTCAGATGTTTTATTACCAGGCACACCAGTTTCCTGGCATCACTGAGACAAACACGCACACTTTCAAAACTGAATGTTCAAATTTTAATAATTTATATGATATTGACTTCAAAAATATCTATTGAGCACAATGGAGACATAGCAAAAAAAAAAAAAAACAATAGACAAGGTCCTTCACTATTCTACAGGGGGAAACTGAAATGTGAATCTATAACTATTTCTTTGCTTAATGTATTAATAGTGATACATGTGTAGAAAGGAAATAAAACAGAACAAGGAAATCACGTGAGGGATGGGGAAAGATTCTATGTAGAGTGGTGAGTAAAAGTCTCTCTGAGGAGGTGAAATTGGGTTGGTCTGAATGACGGAAAGGAGAAAGCCACATGCAGACCTTTACAGAGCACTCCAGGCAGACAAAACAGCAGAGAGAAAGAGTCTAGTGCAGAAATGAATTTGGTATGTCTGAAGTATAGAAAGTGGGCCAATATGGCTGGAGCATGAAGAGTGAGGCAAAGAGAGATCTTCTGAGGCTGGAGGAACAGGGTATGCACATCTTTAGATCTTGGAGAGCAGCTTCAGTTTATATTGTGCAAAAGGAAACCAAATAAAGCAGGGGAGTCATCCGACCTGATTTACATTGTGACAGGACCACTCTGGGTCTCTATGAAGAATAGATTATGGGAGGGAAGAAGGGAAGCAGGTGGGCCTTTTTGGGAATGACTTCAGTGACCCAAGGAAGAGACTATGGTGGCTAGGACTAGCATGGTGGCAGTGGTGCGGGGTATACTGAGTCACCAGAGATATCTGTGCAAGACAGGGTTGATAGGACTCAACAAATGGATTAGATGGAGCATGAGGGAAAAGAAGAATGAGTTACAGCTCAAAAGTGTTTGATCTGAGCTACTGGTAGCCAGTGGTGCTGCTGAGATAGACTACGGTAGAGGGACAATTTTGGTAGGCTGCAGTGGGTGACAAGTTTCATTCTGACTGGGTGAAGTCAGGAATTCTGAAAATTGAGTTTGGAGTTCAATGTGAGGACAAGGCTGGAGACATACAACTGGGAATCATCACCACATAGATAGTCGGTAAGTCCATGGACTTAGATGAGCTCGTCCAGGAATGAGATACATCAGAAAAAAGAAGGCAGAGCTTGAACTCCAAGGTAATCCAACACTTCGAGGTCAGAGGAGATGGACCCAATCAAGGAAATCGAAAAGGAGTGGCTAGTAAAGCAAGAGGAAAAAAATCGCAAGAAAGTGTTTCAAGATGGAGGTCAGCTATGTCAAACACTGCTGAAAAGTAAAATGAGGACAGAGAAGACATTGAGGGCAGAGGAGATTGTGATGTCCACAACTCCTGGATTGCATGGGGTTTGAGTAGAATAACCAATATTCAGGAACTTCTTTCTCACTCCACAAAGGAAAGTATGTCAGTGGGGAAAGTGTCCCCAAAATTGTGTTTATTAAAGTTCAAGTGTCTGAACAAAACATTGGATGATTCCAAAAGCATATTCTGAGCCCCATAAGGAATGAGTTTTACAAATATCCATCACTAGCCACGTAGGTGTTATGAGGTTGCGAATTAGGTGGTCTGACCTTTAATGGGATCATTAATGACAACTTCATCCTGGTTCCTTCAAGACCAGAACTATTGTTTCATTATCCTTTGGGACACAAGGAAAATTTGAAGGGAGGCTTCATTTTTAGTATAAGAGGGTTGTAGAGTAAGAAGACGTGAGGGACTGGGAAATGGAACCAGAATAGCTAAATCACATATTATTTTGACCAGAATAATGAGACAGTGAAACATCACACAGAGAGAGCCATAGACAAGGCAATCCTTAAGCTAGCAGAAAATTGAAACATTCTAGTAAATGGCAAAGGGGACACACCGGAAAATGATGAGCGCCTACCTCTCAGCCCTTTTGTACTAGTTCAGAAATTCCCATAGTCCTTAGCAATTTGAAGACTCTGGAGTGACGAAGGCCGCTCCTGTATTAGGTTCTCCTTACCTCAGTGATACTTTCCAAAACACACTAAACCACCTTCAATCATCAACACCTTGCCAGAATGACTTTCAGCTTTAGAACTTGAAGGTGAGGTGCACAGGCCAGAGAGAGCCCAAGAAAAACAATGGAGTGAGTGAAGAGGTGAGGGCACCTTGAAGGCAAAGGGGCTCAGAAGAAGCCTGGCCGGTGAACAGCCCAAAATCCCTCTTCCCTCACACTTTGGGACCAGAGTGAAACTCAGACTTCCCTCTTTAAAGCCAAAGACAGGGGCTCCTGGGTGATTCAGTCAGTTCGGTGTTCAACTCATGGTTTCAGCTCAGGTCATGATCTCGGGGTCCTGGGATGGAGCTCCACATCCGGCCCTGTGCTCAGCATGGAGTCTGCTTAAGATTCTCTCTATCCCTCTGCCTCTACCCCTCCCCCTGCACTCTCTCTCTCTCTCAAATAAACAAATAATTTTTTTTTTTAAGCCAAAGACAGTAGAGTTACTCAAAAGGGCCCTGGGCAAGAACTTACATTCTGCCCCTTGTGTAGACTGAATTTTCTAAAAGAATGGAAGCACAAGGGAGTAGGGTAGAGTCCATGCCCATCAAGGTAGGAAAAGGAAATGAGAATATGAAGTCATAGTCCGGAAACAAGATGATTGAGACAATAGAGTGTGCTCTAAATCATTTCCCTTGTGCCACCCTATTACAAGTGGAATCTGGACTCTAACTTCTTATGCCTATAAAATATGAATTTTACAATGTTTTCCTGAACATTACCAAGTGATATAATAGGATGGTATGAGGTTACTCAAGTGTGTACCCCTTATTTAACTATCTTTGGTTTTACCTAATTTCTAATCTCTAAATATATATATACCTAAATTTGTTTAAGTAAACCTAAGGCTTTTCTAAGGAATATTCTACACCAAAAGTTTGATTAAGTTTATTCTTCATCTTGAACTTCTTCCCAAAAAAGAATTTAAACATTGCAAAGCACTTAAATATATATAAAACAGAATGATTCAAAATAAGGTAGGAGAGAGCAGTGGCTCTGGTCATCACACCCAAAGGAGTCATCAGACTTACCCTCCCACTAAGAAGGAATCCTGAAACTGGACAAAACTAGCTTCCAAGTACTAGATTAGAGACAGGGAAGGGGCAGCGAGCTCTGCCCAGGGTCACTGTCCAACCCACAGCACAGAGAAGTGTAGGCCAGGGGAGAGCATCCGTGAGTCTGCTCCAGCAGCTGGACTGCATGGGGGTGGGGACCAGACCTCTGATCTTGACCCCCACCACCAAGCCTGAAAACAAGCCTCAACAGGCCGGAACTGAGCAGCCACGAGATTAATTGTCGCCTAGCACAAAACTCGAATTCTTTACAAGGAATAGAAAAATATTCTTATTCTCAACCACACAGAATCCGCAATGCGCTACATTCAATTAAAAGTTATTACACATCCAGGACCAAGAACCAGGAGAACATAATTCCACAGAAACAGGCCAAGGAGATAACAGGCAGGCCAGGGAGATGGGTTGCGGATGGTATAGCAAGGCAAGAACTTTACAACCGTGATTATAAACTGTTTGATGGTTTAAATAAAGAGATGTGCAAAATACACAGTCCTTTTTAACTGGGTTATTTACCTTTTATTAATGAATTACAATCTTCTTTATATGTTCTAGATACAAGTCTCTCCTCAGATATAGGATGTGCCAACACTTTCTCCTCTTCTGTGCCGTCGTTACACTTCCTTGATGCTATCCACTGATGCACTAGCTTTTAATTGCGGTAAAGTCCAGTTAATCCATTTTTCCCTTTCTTGTTCATGTTTTGGGGGCCACATCTAAGAGATCATTGCCTACACCAACACCACACTTTATGATCTGTTCTTCTTTTTCAGATGATACGCTTCAGCTCTAGAATTTCCTTCTATTTCACAGAAGCTGCATTGCCTGTTTTCTTCTAAAAGTTTGACAGTCTTAGCTCTTACATTTAAGCTTTTGATCACTAGGTTATTTGGAAGCAATGTTTCTGCTTTGTTTCGCCTTAAAGATAGTGGAATGGACTCTCGTACAGTGAGAATGGGAAGAAAATAAAGACGCTGGCTCTCCAGTAGGATCAGCCCAGTATCACACCAGCAACCATGTCTTCTTCATGATGCCAGGAAGGTGACTTAGTGTTTCTAAGCCCAAGTTTTACCACCTGTGAAATGGAGACAGTACCGTCCACCTTGCCAGTGGCTGCTCCACCATTATTATAATTCTTCCCATCATCCCTGTACAGTTCCAACTTGAGAATGCTAGAGAGAGAACCACTGCCCAGGGGTGTGAGGACCAGCTCTCCAGTTCCTAGGTGAGAGCTCCTCTGAACATCAGCTTCCTCATTGGTGACATGTGGGGTCAGGGACATCACCACACCATGCCTCCTGTTACAATCTCAGAACACGTTTGCCAAACTGTTCAGATTCACACTTAGGGAATGACATTTTTGTTTAAAAACCTGCTTTTTTTGTTTGATGGGCTTGGCTACCAGCACCAACCACTGTTTCCAAACAAATATTTGCCTTCAGTGACAGTGAATCCTTTGGGTCGAAGTAATAATACATAAAATCGGCATCTTTTACCTCAGAAAGAATTTTCTCAGTAAAAAGAAAAACACAGTTTTTGTCATTTCTGAGTTTTTAAAGTTCATGAACTGAGGTTTATTTTTTTAGGTCTCACAGCTGACTTGAAAACGATTCATTTTATCACTCCCTATCGAGATCAGCTTAGATTTCCGCCACCTACTGCGCTATGGAATGATCCAGAGACAGCGCTCAGAGTGTTAGTCCAAAACACTACAAATCAAGCAGTGGGGTCTCCTGATGAAAACACCAGCTAAAGAGAGGAGCTCTCATTAGCATCAGATGGGAGGCTCCGTGCGTTCATTTCTCATTGCTAGAAAGTAGGACAGTCATCAGCCCCACCATTACCCAGCCTGCCAAGTGGAACTTCTGTGATGCAGTCTGCAAGCCCTGGGGAAGTGAGCTGGATCAAGGGAGTTATTGTCAGGCCCTTCTCTTCTGGAAGGGAGGGGGGAGGGGCTATTGTGGCCCAAGGGAAGATGGTCATATCAACCAGAAGGAATTGGAAAGGACACAGAGGCAATGCACACATTTGATAGCGTTCTCGGTGGTACACTGGAGACCTGGTCAGCACAGCCCAGCTCTAGTGACTCCACTCCCTGCTCCTGAGGTTGCTTTTCCAGCTCCAACTGTTTCTGACTGGGATGGGAGCCAGATGTACCAGCATTTAAAATGCCAAATAAACAAAACCAAATACCATTCTTCAAGGGTTTTGTGGCCAAAACCAAATGGACCTGGGCACAAGTCTGGCACAGAAGCTCCTTCTCAGCACAGTTCCAATCCAATCGTGTGGTGGGTTTTATAAAAATTTCCAAACTCTGGGCCACTTTAGTGACCTCAGTCTAAATCTTCCCAAGCCAAGCTCCTTTCACTCATCACTGATAAAAATAAAAGCCCATTTTTTTAAAAAGAATTAAAGAGAGCATCCATTCCCTGGTTCAATCTTGAGTTGCTACCTGGATCGATAAGACAGAAAAACAGACACTGAGAAGAACACCTAATCCTGCATCTTTCCTTCTGTTTAAAATGAAACGAGATATTGATATGCAGGTACATTGGCTCATTAATTCATGAGGAATCATTGGAGGCAGCAGGCAGGAGACATTATGATAAATAAATGATTTTGGTTTAATTGATGAGTTCAGCTCTGACTTCCATTATTTCGTGATCCTGGAAGAGTGGGTGCAGGGCAGTGGGTTCTCTGGACTCTGATGCTGCAACATGCCAAGACCCCCTGAGTGGCAGCTGGATCCGTCTATACGTCCTCCTGATAGTGCAGATGAAAGCAGCGCGTGCCTGTTTGCCAAGGCAGGTTTGCTGCATTCTGTTTCTGAAAGGTGTTGGCAGCAAAACCAGACCGTGGAGGAGAAGTTAAGCTGAGTTGTAGTCTTTATTTAGAGGCTTCTGACTAAAGGCAAAAAATAAAATCAAATAATAAAAAAGTCCAGTGTTGCTCAAACTAAGCTGGACTGATCTCCTTAGAGGCAAGCAGTCTCAGGGCAGGAAAAACCAAATACCAAATACCAAACAAACCCTGGAAGGCAAAGGAGATGACTCCTCTTCACTCTTGCACCAAACCCCGCCTAGCTGGGCCAGACAGCGTAGGTGATGCACAGGCAATGCGCCTGGTCTAGGTGTGAAGGGACCTTAGGCCAGTGAGATGTCACCTTCTCTACACAAGACAGGTGGAGCTGCATACAATGGCCTGATGATAACGTTCTAGCTTGCCACAGCGTCTGAGAGCATGGTTCATACACTGCATGTGTTTTCATGCTCACGTTACACAATTTAGCTGCATCCTTAGCTCTTTACACGGCTGAGAGGCCATGGTGGGTGAGAAGGTGGCAGCCCCTCTGTGGCGAGGCAGGGCAGCCGCTCCACGCTGTGAGGGCTCGGGGCTCAGCAGAGCAGCAGAGACACACGCTGTCATTTTCCATCTGAAAGGGTAGAAGGAATTAACGAGCTAGAGTGTCATTACTGAAAGTGAACTGTGGCCGGGCGTAAGAAAGAACACCATGATTCTCTTGGAGTGCCCAGGGTCCCCGCTCTCCATCTGAGCAGCAGGAGGGGCCGGCCAAGCAGAGCTGTGGGGTTCCTCCCGTGGAGCCGGACGGAGGGGTCAGGATGACTCACATGGCACCTGGAAGCCGGTGGCATTCTCCTGAAGCCTCAATGTTCGGAGGTCACCAGGCCAAGGTGAGAGTTGGCTAAATCCCATCTGTCTCCCGAGGAGGATGAGCTCATGGTTCAAAGCCCTGCCTGCGCTGGCTAGTCAGGCTGGAGCACCTGAGATGCTCAGACCATATGCTACAAGCAGGTGGTGGCTGCCTGCGTGTGGGGGCGCTCTGGGCTCCCCAGGGACCTGGCTTCAGCTGGCCTCAACCTGCACAAACACAGCCACTGGGGAGAGGCAGCGCAAGTGAAGAGCAATGCAGCTTAATAAGAGAAACCCTCCCTCTGCTCCTGGTTTCCGGAAAAGTCCTCACTAATTGATAGTGGGGGCAAAAGTTGTTTGGAAATTTACCCGCTATGTGCTGGAGAGAGAACTGTGGTGGAAGCTGTTTTCTCAGAGAGGGAGCTGACATGCCCAAGTCCTCTTGTGCATATCTTACATTTATTATTATAAGTAATAGTCCTTATTATGTACTCCCCGCAGCTGCTGATCTGGGAAAGACGGAATCTTCTGCGAGGCTTTTAGACACAAGACCCTCAGGAGAGGTACCAGCGGATTTAAAGGAAGTAGAAAAATTCTGCATTTGTACTTGGCAACGGCAAACCCTTCCGGGGGCTCTCAAGAAGTTGTTTTTCCCAGCTCCAGTCAGTGAAGACTTGCTTAATTCTAAATCCACAGTCCACATGGGAACACAACACACCCAAGCCATGTAGTGGGGGTAAAGTGCACTAAATGGCAGGCAAGCAGCCTGAGCTTTGGGCCCAGTTCTTCTAGGACCCGCTTCTACGGGCAGCAGGTGTCATCCGGCCCCACCAGCCTGGACTTTGGGCTGGGAGGCGAGTGTGGGCATCTGGCTCCCTGCTTTCTCGGGGCCCTGGCCTTTTGCAAATCACCTGAGTTTTCTGAGTGTCAGTTTTTCATCCTTAAAAAATGCAGAGATAAATGGCTGCGCAGTTGGACTAGGCAATGATAAAGTAAAATGTCAGTGAGGGCATAGGCTCCACATAATGAAGGTTCCCACTGCTTAGATTTCATTGCCTGAAGGTCATTTGTGGTGGTAGAAACTACTCCCCACGTTCACCAGACTGGACTGTTTTCTTCTGCACACAGGGGGACGCCCCTGCACAAGTGGCTGCATGCTGGCCCCAGGGGAAGTGGACTGCAGAGGTGGCTGTCATGCTGGGCTGCCCAAGTACAACCCCGTCTATCCTCTGTCCACGCTTCTGGGAGTGCAGGACCCTGAGATATGCAGCCACAGAGGGAAGAGAAGAAAGAGTTAAAGCATTTTGGGAGAGAGACCAAGGAGCCACCCACTGGCAGGTGACCATGTGCCCCTAAGACACACCTGCTGGGTTAAGCCACTGAGATGAAGAAGTGTTGGTTCCAGAACCCAGCTGCACATTGAGCAGTACACTAATTACCTGACCTCACACAGCTCTTAACCTCCAAGTGCTGGTTCCCTCATCCATAAATTGGGGATAACTGCATTATCCAATTCTCTCTCACAGGATTGAGAACAAAGAGCTTATGATCCTTGGTCGCTCGACTGAGGAATTTCTAAAAATGCTGATGCCTGAGTTTTCTTGGAAGACATATGAGAGCCCTTCTCAAGGTGGGGAGCTCAGTGTGCACATCTATAAGGCTAGGTGGGTGACCGGGAAGCACATAAAGTGGTGAAAGCCATGACAGTAAATATGAAGTCACTCTAAATAGTGAAAGGAGCAAAATATTTACACTCAAATGTGAGTACGGGACTGTCCTACACGTGGAACAAATAACCATCCATCTGAGTGAAAATGAGCAAGGCAGGGTGAACAAGCAAGTGTCAAGTGCAGCTCCTTCTGGGGTCCTCATCTCCCCTCACCACGGTTCAGCACCCCTGGGTGCCACTCACATTCCTGGGTGCTGGCCCTGAGTCCCTGATGCCTGGGAGTCATCCCCTAACCTGCAGCAGTTCTGGAAGAACCATATGTCTTCTCAGGCAGACAGCACCAGTGACCCTGAAAACCCAGGCCCCTTTCTGGGAGGACCCTCCCCTGTCCAGAAAGCCCAGGCTGCTCCATGCTTCTGTTCCCTGCGCCAAATACCCAGCAAAGCCAACCAGGGTCACAGAGGACTACGTCCCTGGTTATGTGTGCAGCGACCCTGAACATATCACAGCAAACAACTGTAGAAGGCATCCTTGGTGCCACGCACTCTCTTAGGCACCCTCACAAGTTGCCTTTTCATGGCCACCCCATGATGGGCGAGGTATGAGGTGTAACCACAGCCTCTGTTTTCTCGTGAGGGATGGAAGCACAGAGAGGTTAATTAACTTGGACAACATCCCACTGCTGTTCGCGTGGACCGCATTTGAACTCTGGCCATGCGGCTGCAGAGCCTGCCCCCGAGTCGGCATTATGTAATCCTTGGCTTTGCTGGCAGGAGAGACCAGCCCTGGTTGAGCCCTTTTTGTGATTTCAAAGCTAGCCGAATTTAGCCCTTGAGCACACCTGTCGATGCTCAGAAAGGAGCTGGAAGGAAGCACAGATAACACAAGCTGGGATGAAACCTATTTCTGCCTCCAGCCGCTTAATTTCATTTTCCCATCCAACGAAGACCATCCTGAGGCCTGCAGGTGGGACCAGTTCCGACTGACTGGATGTCATAAAAGCTTGAACTCCAACATTTTGGGGTCTCCCCAGCATCAAGGGAAAGCACCGGCTGTTAGTAATCGTTTATTTGTTATGTCAGGACCACGGAGAGCGCAGACACTCCTCCTTCCTGAGAGCCTTGTCTGGAGCGCTGCTGGGGCCCCTCACTACTAACTCCTTGGACAGGACTATGTCGGGCTGTCCGCAAGGCCTGGCAGCTCCTCATGTTCCACCCAAGGCCACCCTTACCCCCTGAGACCCGGAGCCTCCAGTCCCACCCCCTCTGTGGAGACAAGGCCGGCAGGAGCCAATCCCTTCGGGAAGCACACTGCCTATAAAGATGACTGCCCCAGCTCCAGGGACGGCAGCTCTGGAATGCAGAATGCCCATCCAACCTGCAGGTGAAGTGGGAGCCCAAGGGAAACCTCCCACTGTCCCCTTCACTCTTCCCAGGCATATAGGCCACAGCTCCAGCCGATCCCATCCTTACTGACAGGACAGCAACCCACCTGGTCCAGACTCCTGGGTGTCAGCTGCTCCATCTAGGCTCCTCCTGCCATGGCCCCTGGAGCTTCCTCATATCAGGTCCACTCTTCCTACCTCTCTGTAAGGATCCCCAGCCCCCCAAACTGAATCTTTGGTGAGCTACTAACTAATGCTAATGACTTCACATACTTCCTTTCATTTAAAGAGAATCAGAAGTTGGATCTCAGGGGGACACCTGGATGGTACATCTGGTTAAACATCCTACTCTTGGTTTTGGCTCAGGTTGTGATCTTGGGGTTGTGAGATCGAGCCCAATGCCTGGCTCCAAGCTCAGCATGGAGTCTGCTTGAGTCTCTCCTCCTCTCCCTCTGCCCCTCCCCTTCACTCTCCTCTTTCTCTCTCTCTACTAAATAAATAAATCTTAAAAAAAAGAAGAAGTTGTATCCCAGGGTCTGACCACAGATGCTAATCACCAAATATTTTTGCCTCCATCTGGCTAGAATGAGCTCCCCTATGTACAACTATGCCAAGCACTGGGGTCCCCTGGACAGAGCCGGCTCCTCCCAGATGGCACAAATAGCCATCAAAGATTATCCCACAGGGCTAGAGCTACACTGGAGTCAAATCAAATAAGTTATTTTCTTGAGGTAAGAATTATGATAAAAGATCTCCAAGATGGAATCTAAAAAATAAATAACCCTTTTCAGATACTCTCCACTCCCTACAATTGTTTGCTAATATACATACTGAAGAGCAGAATTTGTATCCTGCCAACACTGCTTTTTGCAGGTCACAAAATAAAGTTCTATCTTTTTTCAGGTCTGATTGTACCCTCTTTTTGAAAACCATGAGCACAAAGAAAAAGGCAGACGGAAATGACATCTTTTGACACAACAGACCATAACGACCCTCTTTAAAACCATTAGCAGCTGTCACAGGAGACAAATGTGCAGAAAGCATAGCTTGGGAGAAGTGCAGCTTACACTTGAGTTCTGTATGTGTTACAAGTAAGACACCAAACTTAACATTTCGATCCAATAGAAAGTCATAGAAAATTCTCCCAATAAACCACAGTCTTAAGCCTTCCAAAGCTGATAGGAAGATTCTAGATAATTGCAGATAGAGGAGCAGAGAATGGCTTCTCTTGCTCTTAAAGGCAATCTCTGTGGCTTCAAACTCCACATACAAACATTCTTTAAAAATCAATTCAGAGTTTAGAGGACTACATTTATCATTTATCATTTTCTGTGTATCTAAACTGTAGTTACCACTGAAGCCACAGGAAACCCCCACGTATACTTTTTTTTATTTTCATTCAAGCTTTATCCAAGCTTTCATTCAAGCCTGAATCCCAGAAACTTAGTCCTCTTTCTTCAGCATTAATGGCCCTAGGAAATCTTCACACTTTGGACATAAACCTGAAATGATGATAAAGGAATGTATGTACAGAGCCTCCTCAATTTATAATGGAGTATATCCTAATAACCTGCCCATGGTTGAAAATACCACTAAATCTACCCTACAATCCAGCAATTGCACTACTAGGTATTTACCCTGAAGATACAAATGTAGTGATCCGAAGGGGCACCTGCACCCCAATGTTCATAGCAACAATGTCCACAATAGCCAAACTGTGGAAGAGCTGAGATGTCCATCAACAAATGAATGGGTAAAGAAGATGTGGTCTATATATACAATGGAATATTACTCAGCCATCAGGAAGGATGAATACCTACCATTTACATCAACATGGATGGAACTAGAGAGTGTTATGTGGAGTGAAATAAGTCAATCAGAGAAAGACAATTATCATGGTTTCTCTCATCTGTGGAATATAAGAAACAACACAGAGGATCATAGGGAAAGAGGGAAAACTGAATGGGAAGCTATCAGAGAGGGAGAAAAAACATGAGAGACTCTTAACTCCAGGATAAACAAATTGAAGTTTGCTGGAGGGGAGAGGGTGGGAGTAATCGGGTAATTGGGTGATGGGTACAAAGGAGGGCACGTGATGGGATGAGCACTGGGCGTTATATGCAACTGACAAATTACCGAACACTATATCTGAAACTAATGATGTACTATATGTTGGCTAATTGAATTTAAATTTTAAAAATGCATTTCATATACCTAGCATCATAGCACAGCCCACTTTAAGTGTACTCAGAACACTCACGCTAGCCTACAGTTGGGCAAAATCATCTAACACAAAGCCTACTTGACAATAAAGTGTCGAGTATCTCCTATAATGCATGGAACACTGTACTCAAAGTGACAGACAGAATGGATGTGTGGGTACAGATGGCTGCTCATGTATTGGCTGTTGACTCACATGATTGTGTGGGTACTGGGAGCTGCGGCCACCACCCAGAATCACAGGGGAGGGTTGTACCTCCTATCATTAGCCCAGGAGAGATCCAAATTCAAAATTCCAGGTAGGGTTTCTATTGAATGCATGTCACCTTTGCACCATTGTAAAGCCCAAAAATTGTAAGTCAAACCATCATAAGTCAGGGGCTGCCTGTAGTCTCCTATCCATTAAAATGCTTCTCACATTTAATTTGGAGACTACAAAGTTAGTCTTCCTCCTACTTTCTCCCTGTGAGCCAAGACATGACAGATGCCTCTCATCTAGTTGCTACCTGGTAAATGTTGGTTGATATATTAATGGCTAACAGAAAAAAGTTCTAAGAACCACACCTTTATACCAGTTTAGGAGTCTTAAACCTCAACAAGTCTATAAAAACAACATTGAAAGTGTGGGTAAAAGTCAGTCATGACCATCCCTTCCATGTCTTTACTACAACCACCATCCAAATGGCTTCTTAGGCATATACTGGGTCTAGACAGGTTGTTAATAGCATCAGTGAGACCTCAAGACCTATCCAAGTCCAATAAATTGCACTAATCGTCTCAATTCTTCATGCTTCCTTTATCCATAGCCCATTTGACATTGCACTTCCTTTTGCAAAGGGAGTGGAGCCCATTTCCCCATCTCTTGGCCACGTGACTTGCTCAGAGCAACAGAATGAGGGGAAGTGACAGAGTGCCTGTTCTGAACCTATAGGTCAAGAGCACTTGCACGTAGCCCTTGCTTTCCTGCATTTTCTTCTCAACCATGCAAAGGTCATGCTTCCCCATCCCAGGAGGAAGAGAAGGAGAGGCACATGGCACAGAGCTACCTCAGCTAAGACTCCCCTAGTAGGCCCCATTTAGGGTAGAGGCCACAGCATAAGCAGGAGCAAGCCAGCCAAGCAGCTGACATATGACAAAGCGCAGCCAAGATCAGCCAAGCATGGATGCCTGATTCTCATAAGTAATGGCTGGTGTGTTAAGTCCACCGAGTCTGGGGGGTACTTAAATAGCAATATCTCACTGATACATCCAGCAAATGCATCCCAAAAACTGACGGCATTTTGTGTCAGGATGGTGTCAGACAAGCTCAGCTTCTGTCAAATGACTATTGATTTCAAGCATGGCTAAACTCATATAATACTGATTTGCCTCTTAAAGCATTCTTCATAGTTTGAAACTTACATCCCCAGAGTATCCACACAGATTTAATTTTTTTCTTTCAATCTCGTTATCTGGAACATACACATTAGCAAAGACCTGTGGGATCCAAGTAGTGCATTTTGGATGCCGTTCCACGGCCGTCAGACTGCTCCATAAGGAGTTCTGTGGTCGGTCCGCATCAGTGAAGACGTCCACTCTCGGAATAGAATGGAGCAAGGCAGTCCGTGTAAAGTCAGCGTCAACCTCACTTTTCCCTTTGGTTATAACCTAACCTTTTGGAGGTCTCAAAAATTAACCAAAGCCCTTTTCTCCTTTCTTGAAAACCTGTTGGAAAAATCATATTCCATTCTTTTTCTCCCTCCAAATGGCCCATTTTAATCTGAACTCAGGGCTCTGAAATGCCACCAGGGAAGCTATCGTGACATTTGCAGAACAGAAAGATAGTGACAGACTCAGGCAGAACTGGGACATGGGCAGGCATGGAGGTTTCTAGTCACCCATACTCCTCCCTTTGAAGGCCTGTGGCCAAATCTCTCAGTCAAACCCACCCCCTTACACTCTTTACTCTGGGCTTAGGTCTGCCTTCGGTGGTCTGCTGGTGCCCTCAAACTCTAAGGCCGAGATGGCCACTGGACACACACATGGTATCACTCCTCCCTCATCCACCAAGGATAGCATCCCTTCCTCTAACACCAGGGGACAAATCCTCAGAATCCTTCTCAACACAGCTCCCACCAAGTGACAGTTCTCATTACATGAGCAACTCTATTCATCTAGATCCATCCATCACCAACCTCCCATTTAACTCACTAAGAAATACTGCACCAAAGTCTCCAGGGCTATTCAGGCTCCAGGATACTTAGTATATCATGAGGTATTGTGCCAGAGGCAAACGTGCAACCAGGAATGAGATGTTTCCAAAACCTCCAGGAATTCTTGTGTTTTTGAAAATGTTTGGCCTTGAGGCATATAGCTGAGCAATGCAGATCTCTCTCTGGCACTGCTGCGGGTCTATAAAGAGATATTTGGGAGCAAGTCTTGCTTTTCATGATGCACAAATTCTATTACATGGGCAGCTACTTATTATGCTTAGGAGCAAGCTAGTCGGAGGCATATGCAACTGAGACCCCTTTTTCCCCCCAGAATTCATAAATGCCCATGATATTCGAAGGTTGAACACCTGCAGTGTGCTAAACATGATTATTTACTCAAGCTCCATGAGATCCATCTACCTGGCTCTGCTTCATAGGACAGCTAAATTTAATATCTAAACTGTATTTTTTTCTTCAAGTGTTTCATAAACTTAGAAAAATATTTTAAAAGTTCATACCGCAGCAATTTTAGGAAACAATATATAACACTGATCTGTAAGTGTCGGGTGCCCCACTGTGGCACAGGCCATGAAACCTGCAGGTCAAAAACGCTTGGGTGCCCCGCAGGGTGGGGACCACACCAAGCCGCTGCCAGGTGGCCCCTGGAAAGTGGGACCTCATCGGCGCCTGCAGTTAGTACCCTGGGGGAGTGAGAAGAAATCATATGGATTCCTTTCTGCTATTGCAACTTATTTTTCAAATACAGGATTTTTGCCTATGAATGGTCTATAACCACATTTCAAGTGAGGCCAATCTGTAGGAACTTTTTTTTCAAGATTTTATTTATTTATTCATGAGAGACACACAGAGAGAGGTAGAAACACAGGCAGAAGGAGAAGCAGGCTCCCTATGGGGAGCCCGATGCAGGGCTCGATCCTAGGACCCCGGAATCATGACCTGAGCCAAAGGCAGACCACTGAGCCACCCAAGTGCCCATCCATAGGAACTTCTAAAGTATGGTAATTACCAGGAAAAAGAGCACCCATTAGAAGTAATAGAGGCCTTGGAGGTCATCCAGCTCAAAGACATTCAGACACTATCTGATGCCTCCTTGCAGAGCCCTCAGGACACCGGGGATGGCCCAGGTTGGGTGGCAAGTGAGGATGGGGCTCCAGACCTTCTGTCTATACCTCCATCAGCCACAGCACAGTCTCAGGGGAGGTTTTATCTACGGATCTTCCTTTAACGGATTTGTCTGGAGAAATGGCTTAAAGTTGAACACCACAGTGTCCTATTCTCTCCATGGGAATCTAGCAAGATGTAGTTCTGACCATCAGTGATGAGGACCCTGAGATCCACACCTTCCTCGCAGTGTTGGGAGCCATCTCTAAGAAGAGTCACCGAGCGCTCCAAATCTTGACAGACAGGAACCTCTAAGGTAAAGAAGGCATGGCTTCAGGTCCTGCATGCTGATGTGCAGGTTATCTGAAGCTAGGCTGCATGCAGGGTGGGCTGATCTTCAAGGCACATGTGAGGGGGAAGTAGGGCAGGGCTGAGAGGTAGAGGGCAGGGCTCTTGGGCAACCTGGGAGGACCATGGTGGGCGAAAAAAAAAAAAACCTTCATGAAAGCTGTGATCTATCTGCCTGTCCTGGTCTCTCTCATCCTCTCCTGGGTCAGCACTCTGGGTCTGGCCTGAGCTCGCGAGCACACCTGCCTAGCATGGTTGCGTGGTTCAGTGCCTGGGCTCTTGGTGGACAGCCTGGCCTACTTATGGGGCTGCACGACCATGACAGGTCACTGGGGTTTCCATCTATGACAGGGAAGTTGGTATTAGTCCCAGAGTTGTTTGCAGTGGGTGAATTAAAACATGCAGAAGGATTCCTGAAGCAGATTGTTAATACCAAGGAGATGTAAGCTACTGTGAGTATTTCCCCTCTTACAGCAAATGCTTCTTAATAAATGAAACACTGATGGCAAAATGGCTTCCCATGGTCAGGAAACTCTGTTTCTCTGATGTAAAGACTAGAACCGTGTTATTAAGCCTGCCAGGTGCAGTGGAAGGCCAAGCCCCAGGCTGAGTGCATGCAGGAGGGGGTTCCTCCCCACTGGAGAGCACATGGGGCCTGGGCAGGAGCTGTCATCCAGAACATCAATGCATCAGCGACTGCAGAGGTTCTGTCAGCCACTGATTCTTCTGATCCGGAGACAAGGAACTAAAGCCTTTCTAGATGCCCCTGATTCACATTAGCATGAAATTAATGGGGAAGCAAAATCCTATCTATTTGCTGTTGTCTGCGCCTCTCCATTTTATAGCTCTTTGGGGGAATCAAATTCCAACATCTTGATTTAAAATGAAAATGTCAAAATATTTTGTGCCGGTGGAACAATGTTTAGGTTCTTCGGTAATTTTCCCGGCTGGTTCGGACAATCGCAAAATATATTTGTGCTCCAAAGAAACATCGTCCAGAACCTATTCCCCTTCCCATCCACTGGAGTTCTTGGTGCTAAATGCATAATGGCATTTGTAAACATTACAGAGCAAAGTCACTTCCACTGATCTTCCCAACTATTGTAATATAAGTTTTCTGCCTTTGAGAAGTTTTTTTTCTAAATGCATTTTAATCTTGTTTCTCTAACCAAGCTGAAATTAAAGAGTAATAGTAAGTAGAACAGAATATGACTATAGAAAAGGCTCCTGTAAGGAGCTGATTGCCCCTAATTATGACTCGATTTGCATTACATGGAACAGGGTGGCTCTCGGGAAATACTCACCTAAAACACTGATAGGTTTACACAGCAAATGCTGCATGGATTTTTTTTTAAGATTTTCTTTATTTATTTAAGAGAGACACAGAGAGGGCCCATAAGCGGGGAGCAGGGAGGGAGGGACAGAGGAAGAGGGTGCAGCAGCCTCTCTGCTGAGCAGGGAGCCCGGCACGGGGCTCGATCCCAGGCCCCCAGGATCATGACCCAAGCCAAAGGCAACCACCAGATGCCTTGCTGCATGGATTTAGAGAAGCCAGAAACCCATGGGCCCCTCTGAGGGCAAGAAGGCTGTGACGGGAAGAGAGGATATGAGTGAACAAGACACCAGCCACAGGTTTCCTGAGAAGTGAGCGCCAAACTATCTAGCAGCCTCTGCACCGACCACAGGGTGACCCATATGTGCACACAGGGCAGGTGGCCTCAGGAGGTCATTACACCTCAAAGCTGTGCAAACTTCTGCAGCCTAATTGTATATCTGGTGAGCTGACGCCCAAGGGACAAAACCACATGCTCTCCCCCGTGGTCGCAGAGCAATGATGGAGTCTGAGAAGATCACGGCACAGGCACAAGACCATGCAGCCCAGGCCCTGGTGGAGGGCAAGGGCAGGCAGAGCTCTTCACACGGCACCCACTACGCTGGGCAAACGGGTCTCACAACAGGCCCCGGCTCCCACTCCTCAGCACCTCAGCACCCTACAGTTTCCAATGAACAAAAGGGAACTTCTGTCAACACGGAGGAATATTACTCACTCATTCACCAGAGAAACAGAGATAATGGGACATGGATATTTAAAACCGCATCAGAGTAACGGTTCCCAGCATGGGTCTCAGCTCTGTTCAGGTAAGCACATCCGAAGCCAACACTGGGGCAGGAAAGCAGGACAGGAGACGGCTACCCTAAGTCCAGCCTGGTGGGGACAGGGTGATTGGTGAGCATCCCAAGGTGAAGGTGATGTTTGGGCAGGGCAGTTTCAATATTCCATGCCGTGGCTTCCTTCTGTGCCCAAGTTTTGCTTCAGTTCAACCTTGGAAGACTGAGACGGAGCCTCTAGACTTCACTGCTGTGCAAGCTGCCACCTAATAATATGCTAACAGGTGCAACACTTGGGCATCCTGAAGGAGTCATCCACCTGGAGGAATGGACGAGATGGTGTGATTACAGGCATGAGCGAGAGAGGGCTGCACATCGCCTTCCTAAAAGTTACATCGCTACCTGCCACACTGAGGGTAGTTTCACTCTGCAGGCCACGTCCAAAAGTGACTGGACATTTATGAAGCACACACAGATACCACCAAGGAGAGATTTTCCTTCCTTGTGGGACAACTGTGTTTTGGAAACCATATCATATCGTCATAATACCCATTTTCATTATGTTTTATTTATTATTTGTGGCATCGAATTACTTTTTGTTGTCTGCAGATCATTTGCAAAAATCACCTCCACTGGGAATGATTTAATACTTGAAAACTCAGAAGTTATCCAAAAGGCTCTTTTTTTTAAAAGGTTTTATTTATTTATTCATGAGAGAGACAGAGAGAGAGAGAGAGGCAGAGACACAGGCAGAGAGAGAAGCAGGCTCCATGCAGGGAGCCCAACATGGGATTCGATCCAGGGTCTCCAGGATCACGCCCTGGGCCGAAGGCAAGCGCTAAACCGCTGAGCCACCCGGGGATCCCCATCCAAAAGGCTCTTAAAGGAATTACCCGAACGACTAGCAAAGTAACAAGTCTAAAAGGCAAAACATACACACCCTGGTTCGTATTTTTTTTTCTAATCTATATTTTAGCTCCACAAATCATTTATAATACATTGTAGCTATGAAACATTTATGCACCAAAAAATGGCTTGTTTCAGTTCATCCTAAGTGGCTAGGTCCAAAGGAGTGGCAGAGGCAGTGTTTGGGGGAGGGAGGCGACCACTTCTGTCTGCACCAGGATGGCTGGGAAGGTATTTCTGAGAAAAACACTGGGACACGAGACTTGAAAACTCAGGAGAAATTCTCATGCTTCCTGTACCTCTATGTCTTTCCGAGAAAAGAGGAACTGATTAGCTAGTGAAAACATTTAAGAAATAATAATTAAAAAAAATTATCCAGACCCTGAACATGATTGTTTTCACCCTAAATCACTTCTCTTCTTCAAACCAATACCATGTGAGATGAAAGTAGGCATGAAGCTCCCACAGCTTCAGGTAACACAGTGACACGGTCGGGCATGAACCCTGCAGCTGTGGTCTCCAACACCACCCTCAGCCCGGCCACGTGTGAGCTCAACAGCAACACCGCCAAGAGTCCACGCGTGCCATGGAAATGAACTAGACCTTGATTCCCAACAACACATGACACAGACAGAGCCCCAGCCCTTGAAGAAACTGCTACGTAGACACCCAGACCCCAAGGCGCTTGTGAATCACACCCCTCTCACTCGCTGTTTAATGATGGTGTGGTCAACAATCGCCACAGAGGTTTGCAGGGACAATGATCCACGTGGCCTGGGTCCCTCCAGGCCAGCTTTTTGGAGGAAATAACACTTCATCTGGGTCTTGAAGGGAGGTGGGCCTACAGTGGGAGTGACAGCCCCCACATCTTCCATCTGGTGCTTCTGTTTCCTCTTCCTGCCTTTTCCGAATCACATTTAATGGCTGTATGTCAATATGCTGCAGGCACGCTGTAAGCAAGGCAGTATGAAATATTTCTGCTAGGGGATGTTATCAAGCACAACATCCCCTAAATCACTGTATCCTGTTGGCTCTGACTTCCATTCTTCATAGAAGAACCCCATGGAGACATCATCCCCTGGGTTTCACTAACAGGAAATGCTTAGAGAGTGGATGGCTTGCTCCCATCCAGGACTTGTGGCAACAGCACCTGCAAGGGCCTTCCCACCCTGCCTTGGCTGCTAGGAAGTCAAGAGCTCTGTCAGCGACTTCTATCGAGCGACCTGTGCAACATCACATCTCTGTGCTGACCGTCACTGAGACTGCAGCCTTCTGATTCCCAGATTCCCTTCGGGCTGATTCCTGCCATTATTTACATACACATTTAAAGGACCATGCGTTTTCAAAGCTTCCAGAAATCTCAGATGGAAAAGGC
Source organism: Canis lupus dingo (assembly GCF_003254725.2). Lineage (NCBI taxonomy): Eukaryota > Metazoa > Chordata > Mammalia > Carnivora > Canidae > Canis > Canis lupus. Next base: position 18,283,959 of record NC_064258.1, on the reverse strand, counting down.
AGGTTGAAAGTAACCAGCTCTAATGCTGGATCATATCTCACCTGAGGAATGCCAAATGCCTGCTTAGGGCAAATTAAAAGCCTCTAAGCATCTTCCACAAACAAGTTAAGTGGAACTCTCTGCAGGGAAGAGAAGTGTGAGTGGGGAAATGTTATTTTTTCATAAGCACTACACAAAAAGTAAGACTTAATTCACACCTGAAGTCAATATTACTTTTGATGAGATTTCATTTAGAAAAAAAAAAAAAAACTACTCCACAACTAATCAGAATTCCCAGGAAATTAGATTTTTAGGAGAGAGCTTTTAAATAACAAGCACCAGAGAAATAAGTTTAGGTCACTGCCTCATCGGCAACTTCTAGCAGATGTTTGGGACCATTACAGATACAGCCAAATCGCTCAAGCCCTGCATTTCCTACACGTCTGAACCCGCTGTCGGTCTTCATCAGACAGACGGCTCTCCCTAGACTCTACTAAGGAGCACACGACAGTTACCTCAGATCTACCTAAAACAGCTAACAATAAAGTTAATGCTGGATACAAAAATGATTTAAAAATCGGCCCCTAGGTAGCTTCAATCCACTGCCCTATCACACACCCCATTATAACAGAAGTTTTATTGAAAATGGATGGAGCTGGCTCCACAGGCAGGCAGAGAAGTTGCTAGTATGTGGGATGAGAGAAGGACTGGTTTCCTAAAAATATCCATCACACTTTTTTATTCCCTTATTAGAACTTTGGTCCTTTGAGTCTCTTCGGGGAAGAGGCAGCACACTGCAGAAACACACCGAGCTGGGGTTAGTGAGATGGTCTGGATTTGAATTCACATCAATCAACCAAAGAGCTCCTCACCTCACCTGTAAGAGGAAAGAGTTGAAAGATATATCTCCAAGGCCCCTTTTAGCTCCAGCATCATATAGCATGATTCTACAATGTCAAGTCCCTGACCCATCAGCTGTGATACAAGTTTCTTCAAGAATCCCCTTCTGGAAGACCCTGATTGGACGTCACACTTATGCAAGAGGTCCTAGAACAGGGCCCTGGTAATGCCTTAGCAAAGATGGTCTGGAACTGGGGCATGACCTGCTGCCCTGAGTGCAGGGAGGGGATGCTCCGGGTGGCTGAGTATGATGGGCTGTGAACTGTGATCTGTTTTCCATCTGGTCTAGAACCAGCCCCAGAATGATCTTGGGGGAATAAAGAATGATCAGCCCAACTCCAGCAAAGGCGGGAGGATTCATGAAGTAAGTTGTGTGCAGGGAGAGTGAAGAAGAGGAGCAGGTGCATGTTCCTCTTCAAAATTACAACTTCGGTGTTAGAGATGCCCACTGTGGTTTGCTGGAATTTGCTGCTGAAGCTGGTATTCCAGAAAGAATACACCGGTCAGAGAACCTGGGGTCTCTGAGGCAGATTTTCGTGAGGGCGTGCTGGGACTCTGGGAGGATCACTCCCACGCAGTATTCCTTACTCAGGTGAAATAAACTATGAATAAGTCAGTGTCGACTTTGAGGAAGTCACAGAAGGACAGCCTAAAAGTGTGTTTGGAAGATGGCAGGCGCGATCTTGGTGTTGGATCCATTGCTTCAGTCAACATGCACCCATCTACTTGAATCAACATTCATAAAACCCCTATTGTGCATGTTGTTTTCATGTATATATATATTAACGATATGACTATATACACACATGTGAAATGAGGGAGGGAGAGGACAAGCCAGGAGAAGGACTGGGGATGCGATGCTGGAGAAGCAGCTCTAGGGTTGGCAGATTAAGAGAACTTTCGGGCATGACTGGGTCCTGGAGTCAGCACGTCCATCACAGACTGCCGGCCGATAGGCAACAAATGACTCATGGGTGCTATATCCTCAAAACAGGTCCCTTGGGCACTGAATGAAGCACCAATGCAGTTGGATAAAGTAAATAGGCTCAGACAAGAACAGCGAGAGCACAGACGCTTTCAGTAAACGTACATTAGTTTAACCCAGGCATGAAGACTAAATATCCCCAAAGCAAAACAGAAAACAAAAAACAAAAAACAATTTTTTTAAAAGATTTTGATTATTTACTCATGAGAGACACAGAGAGAGAGAGAGAGAGGCAGAGACACAGGCAGAGGGAGGAGCAGGCTCCATGCCGGGAGCCCGACGTGGGACTCGATCCCGGGACTCCAGGATCACGCCCTGGGCCGAAGGCAGGCGCGAAACCACTGAGCCACTCAGGGATCCCCAAAACCAAATCTTTTTATTTTATTTTATTTTATTATTATTTTTTTTTTTTTTTTTTTTTTTTTTTTAGGAGTTACAGTTTATTCTTGGAAAAAACAAAGTCCCCCCCAACCCAGAAAGGTTCCCAAGGGGGCCCTGCCCCTGTAAATGTTCATTTATCTTTTTGACCCCAGCTTCAAACAAGGATCATTACGATGCTGCTACTTGGGTAAGAGGCTCCTCCAGGTATTGCACCAGGGCCTGGGCCTTGGCCTTGAGCATTCCGAAGCCAAATCTTTTTAAAAAAATTAGCATTCATTTTTTTAAATTACAAATAAATTATTTTTATTAGAATCGTTACTAAAAACTTACAGGGGAAATTGTATAGCTTTGCTTGAATGCTTACTTTCGTGTAAGAATATAAACAATTGAATTTCAGGAAGATATAAGCGGGAACTTGAGAGGTTTTTCTTTATTATTTTTAATAAAACAACACCAAAAGGATCACTCTCAAATAAATATTTTAAAGTATCTGATTCCCTAACGGGAAGAGGCAGGGAAGGACCATCACAATGCCCTCCTCAAAAAGCAGTGAGCTCTATCACCTTTGCAAAACTTGTGTGGGCCTCCCCCCTCCCCTGCATCTGTTCTGGGCACTGGCCACGGTCCCTGGCCCTTAGGTCAGCCACTGGCTCTCCTTCCATATCTGTGGTCTGCAAATGCTGACTTCTTTCTCCAGCGTTTAGGAAACCATTTCTCCTGCTGCTATAAGGACTGTCACACATTCTCTGTGGGCTCTGTATCCTCCTGACATTTTGTGCCCAAAAACATCCTCAAAAGTTTAATAACCCAGAACAGACGTAAAATTTGAATCAGCTTTCAGCAAACGATGGAAAATCCTAAAACAAGATTCCGACATGATCTTTCCAAAAGCTTAATCACTTAATAGTCTCTCCTTCCTCCTGGGTTCTTCCATGAGTTTCAGAATAATGTGTCAAGAAACAAATGGTGATTCTGTGCGGTGACAGAGGGCTTAACGGACCCACCGTGGTAGTCATCTCACAACATTAACAAGGACGTCAGATCATCACTCTATACCTTATATTGACACAGCACGGCAATGACATCTCAAACAAGCCAGGAGAAAATTAAGAAGACTGCCTTCCAAAAATAAAGAAATAAAATGAGATTATGTGTTAAATGTGCATGGGTTGACTACTTTGATCTGAGGCTCCCAGCTCTGTCATTCTGTAGGTAACATACCAGGACGCAGTCACTGGTGGGGACTCCCAGTCCATCTCCAGTCCCCCATTCCCAGTCCCCCATTCCCAGTCCCCCAGCCCTAGTCTCCCATTCCCAGTCCCCCCCTCCCAGTCCATCTCCAGTCCCACTCCAGTCCCCACTTCTAGTCCATCTCCAGTCCCCCACACCCAGTCCCCACTCACAGTCCATCTCCAGTCTCCCATTCCATTCCCAGTCCCCCATTCCCAGTCCCCCATTCCCAGGCCCCCACCACGATTATCATAATTCAAGACAAGGAGAATCTCCTGTCCCTGAGTGTCCACATGCACACCTGCTCACTGACTCCCGCACACACTCACACTCTTGAGTGCTCTTGCACACACAGGCTCACACATTCTCATGTACATACTCACAAGCTCTCAGGCACTCACTCCCATGGCACTGAGCACCTCACCCCACACTCAAGAACTTCCAGCCCTGCCTCATCGGGCTCCCTCTCCCCAGCTGGTGACCTCTGTGAAAGGGGAGGGGAGACTTGCAGGACATACACACCAGCTCTCCCACCAAGTTAAAATGCTGCTTTCATTTTTCTGGGCAAAGAAATCCCCATTTAAGGAGTTGTTGAGCAGCCATCTGTACCCCAGCCCCGCCCCCCAAGTGCTTCCATGCATCATAGACCTACAACTCTGGCTGACTCCTCATCTTGGTGCTCAGGGAAGCAACGCAATCTCCATGGTAATGTGGAGTTCATGGAGACTGCATTTCCAGGATTCATTCATTCCCCCAAACTGTCCGCCCAGGTCCTCCAAACTTATTTCCCAGTCTCCTGTCCCCAGGAAAGAGCACGTCCTCCCCTGTGCACCTGCCCATCCGGACAGTGGACGGCGTGAGGGCTGGACGGAGGTCCCAGCTCGGACTCCTCCCGGGCCCCCTGGTGAAGTCTTCCCTGACGTCTCTCCTCCTGCCCCTCCCCCCAGCAATAAGGGGACAGTCAAGTTTGGAAAAGGCCACCTGCCATTAGAATGTGAAACACTAAAAACAGAGTGCAAACCTCCATCCTCATTCCAAGTGAACAAAGGTGATTCTGTCCACGTCCCGCCTCTGTGCACACACATGCACACATGCACCCTCGCAGGCACTCACCCTCCCTTACCGGCAGGCTGCGGGAGCTGCAGGACACGGCGGGATCCACTTTGGGGTGGGCTGCCATCAGGAGGGACAGAGCGCCCACGGCCACGGGCACAGCACCCAGGGAGATCCCGTGCCGCCCGTCCTCCTGGCCACCAGCTTCAGGCCACCCTCAGGGTGATGCATCACCCTCCTGCATCCTCCCCCCTTTTCCCCACACAGGGGAAGGACCAAACAGGAAAAGCCACCCACCAACGATGAAGTTATGAATCACCCACCGATGATTTTCGCTGAGAAAATCCCACCCTCACTCTCTGGGATTCTCTGGGGCGGAGGGGGGGTCCTTAGGGAGTGGCTGCTGAGCAGCTCCCGGGTTGCCGTGGGATTGCCTTCCAAGGTTCAGGTCCCTGCACCCCCGGGTGGTCCCATCGTGCCTCCCCCCACTTCTCCCTAGCTCATATCTCTGAGCAGCTCCACCCTGGGTGGGGACAAAGCCCCCCACATGCTGCCTCCCTCATCAATCACAACAGCTCCCTGGACGGAAGCCACTGGCTCCGAAGGAGGACAGATAGCATTTTATTTTTGCTGCACTTACACACCTACATCCTCGACTCTACTGAAATCAGACAACAAATCAATGGTACAAGGGCAGGCAGATGAAGAAAGCCCGGCCCGTCCTCCCCAGGCACAGAGCATCAGGACTCGGTGCCAGGCTCTGGGACAACCCAGCCCAGGAAAGAAGGTCTAGGATCTTAGACCCAAGCACCCTTCCGCCTGCCGCTGCTCCCAGACCAAAGTCAAGGTTCTGGGGTTGGGAGATGAAGCAACAAAGCCCAACAGAAATGGAACATGGTTGACATTTAGTTTAGTTTCCCAAGGGCAGGAAAAAAAAAAAAAAGATTGTCTGACTTCATCCCTTCCTCCCCCTGTTGGTTTAATTCTATGTGGCAATTACCAAGAAGACACTTCTCTGCAGATGGATTGGGAGTCTTTCCTCACCTCCTCCCCGATGAGGAGGAATTAGCTTGAGGAGATTTGTTCTAAGACTACATGAAACATACCTGCTTGGGGATGATTTTTTTTTAAACCTGCCTAGCTCACAAAGGGAGACCAATAGGTAGCAATTCAACATAATGAAAGGGCATTTAAGCTACGGTAACTATACCAGGAGCCTTCTTGAGTTGAGCAGTGCATTAATGGGAAGCTTTTAAAAACAACAATTTTTATTACAACTCAACCCTTGTTGTTGAGAGTTTTCTTTTCGAATCATGAACGAGTCAACAGGGGAGATGCCATGAAACTCAAAAGTATGAAATGTACGGCTTGGTGCATTATGACATTTACCAAACAATAAATGACATCTGAACAAATAAAAAAATAATCTGTTTATTTTCTAAATAACCTGCACCTGCCAGAAAGGAAACCAATCAATCCAAACCAAACAAATATTACTCTGGGATAATGCGACTTCACTAGAAATGTGTTTATTACTTATAATAAGTCTTTTTTCTCTTTTTTTCTCTAAAGTTTCATTTAAATTAAGTGATTTGACAAAGCTTTTGAACTCCAGTTCTGCGAGCCCATTGCTGTGCAAGGTGTTCTATAGGATAAAGAGAAACATTAATGCCACTTGCCCCAAGAACTTACACACCACCTGATTGGTTTTCCTCAGAAGAGCTATTTCTTGCTGAAATTCAAATCCTCTATGGAAGTTTTAGTATGAATTCACCCATGCATGAAAAATCAAGAACTTGCAGGATTTTAAAAAGAAAAGTTCACCCACGACTCCGGCTAACAGCTGAATTTAATGTTGTGGTATCTCATCGACCTTGACCAAGATGCCACTCAACCCTGTGGTTCTCTGGTCTCTGCTCTGGGTGATCATCTGACTCAAGTTTGGACTGAGACAAGGACCTCAGAGCTTTCTTTTTGCCCAGTCTTTTCTTCAGGGCACGTTTTTCAGATCTGCAAGATCTAAGCAAATGCCTGGCTGGATCACATCCTAATTAAAAAGACCATGTTCAGTTTGGGGGCCTGCCGAAATAAGATGAACAGGTCCTAGAAGGAGTTTGGAGGAGTCCATAAAACATTTGTAAGATAACTCATGTCTCCTTCTAGACAAACAGACCAGAAGCAACGAGACTTTCTGAGGAAGACATAATGCATGGAATGAGTTTAAAAGCAATTTGTACACGAAGAAGTCTTTAAAGAATGACAAATGGGTATATTTTCTGTTTCCAATGGAGACGGGGATGAAAGGGTTTGATGGAGCTTCTGCAGAAGGGAGGTGGCTCAGACACTGCCTGTGTAGCCAGGGGGACTGGAGTGGGGGGCTTCTCCCTTTTCTCCATCTTTGGAGAGTTTCTAAACAACATATTGAGTGTTTTGCTTGGAGAGAGAAGTACTTTACCTCTGTGATTTCTCAGGTGCCTGGAAGTGAGACAGCTATCAATGGCCTGTTAACGTCTTTCAGTTATTCTCTTCCACAAAGATTTTTTTTTTCTCCAAGGACAGTCATGGACTTGAAATAAAGGATTTTCCAACTGTGGTACTTTCAGTAATATATATCACACCAGAATCCCAAAGTCATCAACTTCACAGTGATGTGAGAAGTTCATTTTTCCCTCCACCCCAAATCATCACATGCCATGTCTGAGGCATAGAGCTCATTAAACTAAGATGTCACACAGTTTCTTTCCTTCTTTCTCTGCTATTCTGCTCAAACCTCTACTAGAATATACAGCAGTCGGGGTCCCCCTGGATGGATGTCCTGAGTGCCTGTCAAAGCCATCTCTCAAAAGCAAAAGTAGACTAAAGAAAGAGCAGCCCCCTTGCTAGCAACTCCTTGTTGGCAGGGCGGTAAAGGCAAGATTCCTGCCCTCTGACCCAGAGTGTGAGGACAGGGGCTGTGAAGCTGGGAATGAGGACACACACAGTCACTGGCCACAGGCCCTAGGCCTTCTGAGGAGCTGTGGCTTTGGTCCTCATGGGACAGAAGCAGCCTTCCACGTGTAGAGCTGAAGACAGAGAGGGTGATGTGCTGGCACTGGGGCTACCACGTTCCGTGTAGGCGACTCACACGACAGGAAAGGAAGACAGAGCAGGAAGGAAGCCCCTTCCAGCAGAGAGACAACCTGGCTCAGCTCCATAGTTCCCTGCCTCCTCAGGGCCCCTCTGTTCCCTTCCAAGGTCTCCCACCCCATCCTGAGATCCGCATGGCCCAGGGAAGGCACAGTGAGCTCTGAACGTGGCTTTCTGCTCTCATCGGAAGCAGTGAGGACCCTGCATGAGCAGACACCCACCGCATGCTCGGGGCAGGTGGGCACAGTGGGACGGGCTTGCCCCAATCTCCCCGCACCAGCCCCGGGAGCAGCAGCAGCAAGTGGGTGCTCAGCAGGGGTTGCTAGAACAAAGGAGACAGCCTTTGCCATGGGGGCCCTCACTCCTGTCGCATGGAGGGCTCACAGAGCCAGTGTTCCCTCCCCACAGCCCCAGAACCAGCAGCAGAGACAAGACTCCAGGGGTAACCCCTCAAATGCCCTCGCCACGGATCACCGCTTTACTCTTCAGGGTAGGGTGTCACAGAAGCCAAAAATGGGATCAGAACTCCTTGCTACACCTAAAAAGTTTATATCAAGAGGGCTTGAATCTCAGAACAGTAAATCCCAGGTAGGAGAACTCACGGAAGAAAGAACAGATACAGCAAACGGTATCAGTATGCGGTACTCCTGACTCCAGGTCCCTTTCCCAGCCCAGGTGTGCAAATGTGGAACTCAGCAGAGCGGGAATCTGTATTTCCATAACGTTCATTTCGCTGCAACAGAAAGAGGAGAACCATCCCCCGACAGTTGCACCTGCTCGGAGGCAGCATTATTATGCTCGAGGAGTCTGAGCGCTTCTCAGGATCCCAGGATCTGAAGGGCAGCGACGGCAGAGCTAGAGCTCCGGCACACCACCACCTCCCCTCCCACGTTCCCACCTGTCCTAAGGTTCGCTTTGACCTCTGCCCGTTACCTAGCTATGCGGCTCTATGGAGGGCTCTTCCTTAGCCCTTTATGATAAAGACTTCCTGAATCCTTAGGTTACCGTCTAGAGGAGGCAGGAGACAGCACGTCCCTGCAGACGTGGGACAGAGGGCTCTGACCTAAGAATTAAAAGACTCAAGTTTCTCATCCTGATTGAGCCACAAACTTGGGTGTGTGAATAATACTCAGAGACCTAAAGCCTTGCCCAAAATGACATCTGTAAACTCCGTGTGTGTGTGTGTGTGTGTGTGTGTGCGCGCGCGTGCCTTCAGGTCTGAGATGTGGGGGTGTCACAAAGGCACTTTGGTAAGCGTGCATTTAACACTAGTGATAGCAACTGGCGTCTTTTGTTAAAAACAGCAAGAGCTTCAACTCCGGTGGACAAATACCTTAAGGAATCATTTCATAGTAGAAGTGAAAGATCTGATGTTGAACCAGGTCAGTAGCATAAGAAACCATTTTCACTGCAAATGAAGAGGAACTGTTAGCATTTTCAAAAGCGGAGCTGCCTGTGCTGGTCGCGATGGAGCCTTAAAAACCAGGGTCCAAAAGGGCGGAGGGTAGCAGAGGGAGGTAGCATTGTGTGTGTGTAAAATGACACATGTAAGGAACGACACTAAGCTCTGAGGAAGCTAAGATAAACAAGCCACAGCTCTTATCTCAAGGAGCTGATAACTGAGAGATGGATGCACCTGGGAGTGATATGATACACACGATCTAAGAGAAGGGCAGTCCCATGGTGGCGAAGGCCCCTGGCTGTCACCCACCGGTGCATGCCTCCTCTTCCCTACCACCACTTGCTCCTTCCCAGCCCATCACTACATCTCCCGGGGCCCCTCCCACGAAGGTGCGGCCGTGGTCCAGCCCCGCAATACAGCACCACGGTGCCACCTGAGCCCCTGCTGCCACATCAGGCTTCGGGCAGTAACAAGAATGGGGAACACAAAGAAGAGAGGGGAGGAAAGTCCAAGATTTCTCTAGTTAAGGCCTACTGGTGACATGAGAAAGAACCAGAAGCCACGATGGCCAGGCAGGAGTGCCCGAAAGTAAGAGGCTCAGGAGGCAGGGGTGAAGGGTCTGCCTGGGGAGGTCCCACTCGCAGCCCCCACGTCCCTCCCTTCCCCTTCCAACACTTACAACCCTCCTCCCCAGACAGCAGCAAGTCCCCACCGACACCCCCCTGCTACCCTCCGCCCTTTTGGACCGTGATCTTTAAGGCTCCATCAGGACCAACACAGGCAGCTCCGCTTTTGAAAATGCTAACAGTTTTTCCTCATTTGCAGTGAAAATGGTTTCTCGTGCTCCTGACCTGGTTCAACATCAGATCTTTCACTTTTACTATGAAATGATTCCTAAGGTATTTGTCTGCCGGAGTCGAAGCTCTTGCTGTTTTTAACAAAAGGCCAGTTGCTATCACTAATGTTAAATGCACGCTTACCAAAGCGCCTTCGTGACACCCCCACATTCCAGACCTGAAGCCCTGGTGGCTGCTGACACAGTGGAATGCACCGGTTTTGACACTGTTGATTAGGTCAGGTTTCCTCACTGTTGGCTTTCAGAGAAACATCTGCACGGTGAGGAGCCGAGACCTCGCAGGCTCCAAAGGTCCTTTCTAGTCTAACCTGTCCTGCCTACCACAGGACCTTGGCTTGGCTTTGCTTTCCTCCATAAACGCCGACTGCCAGTCATGGCTTTTGCATGCTGCAGCAACCCTACCTGCGGGGTCCCCACTCCCGTGTCCAAGGGACCCCAGCACCTGGCACCTTGAAGGCCATAACTATCACAAACATAAAAACAAGAAGAATGGTAACTGAAATTTACCAAAAATCCTCTATAGGCTGAGCCCTCGCTCAAGAGCTTCCAGGCCTTAACTCGTTAATTTTCACATCTCTGTGAAGTGGATTCTATTATTGTCCCCATTTTACAGTGGAGGGACCAGCGGCTGGGAGGCTGTGTAAATTGCCCCAGCTCACACATCTGGCGAGCAGGAGACCCATTATTTGCTTTCAGGCATTTTGACTCCAAAGCCTCCACTATTCTATCACTTTTACCTGTTTCTAAAGGATATCCAATGAAGATTGAAAGAAGATTATTATCTTGACTTCTATTTGTTTTTATGATCTTGATGAAGAGTCAAAGGTATAAGAGAACTGTTTTTGATCAAGGCCTTACAGAAAAACGTTAGGTGTGGCTTATTTTGCCAAGTAAAGGAATAGAACTGCCATTGCAATATTTTTTGGAAAAGCGTACCGTATTTTTTCTCTTTTAGTTCAAGCTGCCTGAATTCCCTGCAGACCCGTGAGACTTTGCTCTGAAGCTTGCAAGATCTCTGGGGAAAATGATCTCCATTTTCCCAAAAGATACTCTTTTGGTCAAATTTCTCTAAGAGAGAGTCTGAAAAGTCTCTATAGGTTAAAGTTTCCAGCCACTTTGTGAGGCTTTTTGTAGTCCTATTTTCAAAGATCTATCCTCCAGATCTGTGCCTCAGGGTGGTCTCTTAGATGGCTCCTTTCATAAGTGAAATAATCCTTCTGTAAATCTAAGAATCCTTGCTTTACACCTGTATTTCTTCCACTACCTTCTCTTTATTTGGATATGCACCTGAATTGTCCCAGTCTAGCAAGCTTGCCCCTCTTACCGTGTACCCGGATCTCATGCCTTACGCTCACCCCCGAGCCTCCTCTATGTCTGATACACAGTAGGTATTATGTGTTTGCTAAATAAAGAGGAACGCTGAATTAATTGAATTCCCCAAAATACGATTCAAAGGTATTAATCCAAATGCAACCCCTCCTGTGGACATGGTCGAAGGGTCAGTGCATTAGAAAGGATTAGCTCCATCTTCAGCAATAAAAATACTCCAGAGTGACAAGTTAGTGAGCCTCACGAGAGCTCAGTTCTGGTCTACTGCGCTAAGCACCGCTCTCTCTTGCTGAACTACGAGCACAGCGAGCGCCAAGCAAACAGTGGGCAGCTGCAGACCAGAGTCTCTGATCACAGGGTTCTGGATCTGAGTGTCAACCAACTACCCCCAGAGTGAGAATGGATGGAAGACCAAAGACATGATGTTAATGCCTTTTTTTTTTTTTTTGATGTTAGGGCTTTTTATAACTGACCCTTAGGCAGAGAGCTGGAGTAAGGCTCGGGAGACAAATGGGACACTTAAGAGAAAGGAGGAATATTTTCTTGCTGAAGTTGATTCGAACAGTCTGTGTACGTGTGCACGTGTACACATGTATGTGTGCCTCTGTGTGTGCATGTGTGTCTGGTCCCCTCTTCCTCTTGCACATGCAGACATTTCCACACATTCATGATTCTGAACTAGGAAATGTGTCTGAAAACTCATGGGGATCTTAGAAGCATCTAGCCAAGTCCCCCTCCTTCATTTTGGGGTTGGGAGAGATCACCAAGAAGGAAGCAAGCACATCAAACCATTTCCTCCTCTAGGACCTGAATGTTTGAAAATGCTCAGCTCCAAGGTTATGCTTCCACATAAGCAAATGCAGCAGCCACCACGAGAGTGCAATATGAAGACACCTGCCCAGCATCAGCTACTCCCTTGAATTAACCTGCTGTCTGAACAAAGCCTACTGTGAGAGGCCCCAGTGGCTCACCTGACCCACCCAGTCCAAGCTGTGGTCTTTCACTCTGGTCAAGGGTTCCTGCCTGGCCCCAGACAGTAAAAGCCCATGGCACCACTTAAGGGAAACTGACTTGTCACCCAGTGGTCTGAAGCTGTCTCAGGCCAATCAGGCTCCAAGCCAAGCCTTTCCAGATCACTGGACTAGCAAAGGTAATCCTTCTAACCTGGTCAGCAACACACTAACTTGATGGTTGTACACAGGCCTAAGTGGGCCAGACAAGGCCTATCAGGTAAAACAGTCAATGCTCCTGAAATGAAGATACACCAGCCTTTGCCTAAGAAGTCCTGTCCTGTAGAACCAAATGTAGATCATGACCAGCAGTAAAGCTCGTAAGTGAAAAATGAACACTGCCCAAAACTAAAGCTACTCTTTTTCACAGAGACAATAAATGCTCCACAGCCTTTACTCAGTCAATGAGCTACTGGAGAGAATCTTCTGAGCACATGAACAACCAACTCATCTGCCCAAGAACACAGGAGACTAGACCGCGCTACTGCTACACACTCCTGTGTGCACATGCGCACGTGCATGCATGCACACATAAACACACAGGCACACGTGCACCACAGCACATCCGCCATCCCTGAGACCTGTCTGGGTGACCCTTGTCAGTTGCCAAGGCCCATCTGCTAGCTGACCCTGGAGCTACCATAATTTCATTGGATAAATGCCAGATTTCTCACCAGACCTCCATCCTTACTGCCCAGTCCATGACTAGGGGGGATGGATTCATCGGATTTACTTAAAACTTCAGTTCTCTATAATATAACAAGAAGCAGAAAATGTATCAAGGCTGCAAGGGAATTTCTTCCCAATCATGCCCATGGGACTTCCACATAGTTCACTGTAGATATGCCTACTTGGCTAAATTCTATTGAATGTTTAAAAAGGATTGCAGGTCAGAGCAATGGCTTAATATTTCTAAGATATCCATGAATTATAAATATCTCATGCCATACCATAAAATCCCACAGTAGAGCTTGATTTTTCACGTGACAAATATTGCCATTAATTGGAGTGAGGGAGGAAAGCCAAGGAGATTCAACCCTATAGAAAGATTACATTAATAAAATGGAAAGAACTATAAAGGAGAAAACATATCCATTTTACTGTCACTTTTTTTTTCTGTGTTTTTTTCATCAAAAAAATTGAAACCTGTGCACAGCCTAATTTCTGAAGACACCATTACATCTATCCCAATTTGGAAATAAATTACAGTTGAACTTTTGAATAACAGGGAATTGGGGCACTGACGCCCCCCAACTGTTGAAAATACATGAATAGCTTTTGATTCCCCCAAATTTAACTGCAAATAGCTTACTGTAGTTGCCATACCAATAATATAAACAATTAGCACATATTTTATATGTATATAATTTGTATCCTTACAAGAAAGCAGGCTAGAGAAAAAAAAATGGCATTTAAAAAGTCCTAAGGAAGGGGCACCTGGGTGGCTCAGTAGGTTAACTCTTGATCTCAGCTCAGGTCTTGATCTCAGGTCTTGAGGTGAAGCCCCACACTGGGTTCCACACTATGCATAAAGCCTACAAGAAAGAAAAAGAAAGAAAGAAAAAAGAAAAGAAATAAAAGAAAAGAAAGAAAAAAAGAAAAGAAAAGAAAAGAAAGAAAAGAAAAGAAAGAAAAGAAAAGAAAAGAAAAGAAAAGAAAGAAGAGAAGAAAAGAAAAGAAAGAAAAGAGAAGAGAAGAGAAGAGAAAAGAAAAGAAAAGAAAAGAAAAGAAAAGAAAAGAAAAGAAAGAAAAAAGAAAAAGAGAAGGAAGGAAGGAAGGAAGGAAGGAAGGAAGGAAGGAAGTCCTAAAGGAAGAAAGAAAGAAAGTCCTAAAGAAAGAAGAAATATATTTGCAGTACCACAATGTATTTATTGAAAAAAAATCCATGGATAAGTGTACTCACACAGTTCAAACCTGTGTTGTTCAAGAATCAACTGTACATTCTTTTATGTAAAAGCATATAATATCCTAAATAGGGATCCCTGGGTGGCGCAGCGGTTTGGCGCCTGCCTTTGGCCCAGGGCGCGATCCTGGAGACCCGGGATCGAATCCCACATCGGGCTCCCGGTGCATGGAGCCTGCTTCTCCCTCTGACTATGTCTCTGCCTCTCTCTCTCTCTCTCTCTGTGACTATCATAAATAAATAAAAATTAAAAAAAAATATCCTAAATAGATTTGTAGTTTCCCTCTTTTTCATGAGTTTATAAATGCTTTTACATGGTTTATTTTATTTGAGCTTCACTAAACCTTGGAAGATCATTTTCCACATGGGACTACTACAACAATACCAATGACTGGAGATGTTACATGTCCCAATAAAATTCATACAACAAGCCAGTGTACAAAGTAGCAACCAAGTTCCCCCATCTTCCATTGTACAACCCCAGGGCACCAATCTACAGTACTGAACATGTTCAGCAAACATTCATGGACACTTGAAGGTTTTAGGAATCACACAGTCCTATGACATGCTGCCTGCTTGCATACACTTACATGTGGGTAGTCTACGCACCACCATGTGGGCTATTTCTGGTGGGAGAAGTCAGGATCATCTTAATGGAGCTAATACAGTGGCACTTATGCAAGTTGCACATGATATTTACTGCAATAGCCTTTATAACATACTGATGTCTGGACCTCACACCCAAGCATGCTGGTTTAGTTTGTCTGAGGTGGGACATACATCCATATTTTTCCAGATCCTTCCTCAGTCAATATAGTACATTATTGAGAACCATGGACAGGAGAGTAGTTGTATCTGCCCTCATGTTCTACATTTGACTTGCCATTTCTGACCTGTACTTCTTTTAGAGAAAGTCTGCTTCTGAACATTACCTTCTCATTCATACTTCCTGCTTAAAATCACAGTCTCAAGATCAACTGGCTTTATTGGTAGATGAGGTGCTCTAAGAAGCACACAAAATTCCAAGAAATCTATGGAAAGGCTACTAAAATTAATGAGTCAGTTTAGCAAGGTAGTATGATAAAAGGTCAATGTATAAAAATAAGTCCTATTTATCTAGATTAAGAGCAAGCAACTGGAAGTGGAATTCAATTTTAAAATTCAAAATCCATTTACAATATTATTAAAACATGAATCAAAGAATAAGTTTTTAACATGTGTAACACTTGTAAATTGAAAGCCATAGAACACTGTACAGAAGAATTTCAAAAGACCCAAGTAAATGGAAATACATACATGCAAATATATTAATGCACTTGACATTACTAACATGTCAGTTTTCCCTAGTTATCTATAGTCAAGGCAATCCCAACCAATACCCCAGATGGATTTTCTGTACAACTTGACAAGCTCATTCTAAAATTTATACTAAAATGCAAAGAACCCAAACTAGCCACAACAATTTTAAAGAAGAAATCTGAACTTGATTTCAAGACCTTTTATAAAGCTACAGTAATAAAGACAGCACAATAATGATACAGTCAAATAGATCCATGGATCAACAGAGCAAAACAGGGAGTCAAAATCAACTCACACATAAATAGCCAACTGGTTTTCAACAAAGACACAAGTAAAGACAACTCAATGGAGAAATGACCATCATCTCAATATATTGTGCAAATATAACTGGATGACCATATTAAAAAAGTGATCCCAGAACTGCACATGATGTATAAAATTTAACATGAAATGCAGTACAGAACTAAAGGTAAAAAAATTATCCAATTTCTAGAAACAACCACAGGAGAACACTTGATGACCTTGGGTGAGACAAAATGTCTTCAACAGGGCATGAAAAGCAAAATCATAAATGGCAAAAATGGATAAAGTAGCTTCATCAAAATTAAAAGACTCTGGTCTTCAAAAGACACTATTAAGGCCATTAAGAAAATTAAACCAGCCACATGCAGGAAAAAACCTATTTGCAAAATACATTTAACAATACATATTTAGAAACCTTACAATTCATAACAGGAAGGAAAGCAGCCTAATAATAAAGTCGCACAGGATCCACACAGTCCCTCTGCCAGAGAAGTTACAGATGCAAATAAATTCACAACAGCTACTCAACATCATAGCCACATGTGCCAGCTTCTTATAAAGCTAAACATGCTCTGACCATACAACCATTCATTCTACTTCTAGTTATTTTCCCAGAAAACATGAAAGTCGCGTCCTCAAAATTATCTGCACATGAATGTCCACAGCTTTCTTCAAAAAAATAGCCAAAAAAATGGGAAATAACCCATATGCCCACCTACTGCTGAGGGGATAAACAGACTATTCTATGAGCCACAGTGGAATTCCACATAATAATAAAAGGTAATGAACTACTGATACACACAACAATACTGATGGAACTCAAGGGTATTTTACTCAACAAAGGGGCTATCTGCAAAAGGATACAGGCTTCATGATTCCATTTATATGAAATTCTGTTTAAGACCAAATGAACGACTATGATAGAAAGTAGAACAGTGACTCCCAAGGCTGGACGATAGAGGGAAGGAATGGACTGTAAAGGAGCAGAAGGAAACTGGTTTTGATGATAAAACATTTTACATTATGATTGTGATGGTGCTTATAGGCCTGTGTTTTACATTATTCAAAACTCATCAAACTGTCTTCTTAAATTGAGAAATTTTAATGAACACAAATTTTATCTTAATGAAGACAGCTCCCAAAAAATGGACAAAGGAAAATGAAGACAAGTTGAGTAGGAGCCTACTGGGGAAGGAACACTATTTCAGTGCAAAGTCACTCATTACAACAAGTGCCCCAACTGGGGTGTCTTGCTGTCAAGCTGGGGAGTGAAATATCATTTAATGAGTTGGTCTCTGGTAGAGTAGGCACCAGTTAGAAACACAATTCTGGAAGTAACATTAACTGGGCTTAAACGCAAAGGAATGAACACTAAATAAGGACAAGCATGGAAGCTGTCGCACCAGATTACTCACCAAGCCCTTGTATGAGCTTCCCGATGGAGCCGCTCCTACACGGAGGCCAGGGGAGCACCAGCAGAAATCATCAAAATCTACTCTTTCAGAGCTCTGGAAATTTACCAAGGGCTCACAACAATCTGCACAGTGTTTATTCAAGACACATGGCTAGATCTTGGCAGGGATAGAGTTTTGTGTCTAACTGGGCCTGCTAGCATACCGCCCCCTCCAGCTCTGCAGGCCAACCACAGTTCCCAGCACAGCCACTGCTGGGTGGACACCCAAGAGAAACGACAGCATATGTCCACACGGAACGCTGGGCAAAAAAAGAAGCATTTTTCATAACAGCTGCAAAGCGGAGAGAACCCCAGTGTCCACGACTGATGAATGGATTGACAAAATGTGGTATTTCGATATACATGGGGACAACATTCGGCCCTACAAAGGAATGATGCTCTGACTCCTACCACGACTTGGCTGAACCCTGAGGAGACATCAGTCACACAAGACCACCGATCGTTGATTCCTTTTATGTGAAATGTCCAGAACGTGCACATCAACAGAAATGAAAAGGGTAGTCAGGGGCCAGGGGCAGGGAATTGGTGAATGGCCACTCCTGAGGATGTTGTTTCTTCCCCGAGATGACAACATTCTCAACTTCAATCATGCTATAGGTTGCATAACTGAATATACTATAACCCCATGAGACTAAACCCTTTACAAATAAGAATTAATGCTTTGTGAATTAAATGTCAAGAAAAAACATACATCCATGACATTCTCTATTTTATAATAACGGACTAAAAAGGACACACATGAAAAACATGAGAATGATTGCTTTGGGGGATGGGAGAGGGGGCCTGTGACACAGACACAAAGGGAGTCTTGTCCCACATCAATCAGCGTTAGGTAAGCACTCAGCATACGATGTTTAAAAACCAAAAAGAAAATAAGACTCGCTCCCAAGTGAGGCTCCCTGGAAGGTGGTGGCCCTCTGTCGACACTTCCAGCAGCCCCAAGCTGAGGAGGATAGCTGAGGATAGCCCCCCGTGTTCTGTGGCTTGTCCATCTGTCCGTCAGGCCGTGGCCTCTCTGTAGGTGACTGGGGCTGTGGACCACCGGGGTGGGTGGCACCGCCAGGCTAATTCCACCTGCTGATGTCTAACAAGACCCCCCGCCCAACATCCTTGATAAATCCAGGAACACCAATAAAACTCACCATCGTTCTCCTCTCTGAGGCTCGGGGTTTGGTTTTAAGGTGTCGATGTAAACTTATTGAGGAGAGAGCCTCAACCATGAGCTCCATAATTCTGCTGTTTTTACACATCCTGTGTTTCTGTCCCTGAACTAACTTTTCCTTCTCTGATTCCCTAAGCTTCAACACCCCTGACTTGTGTCCACTGGCAGTTTGTTAAGGATAGAACTGGATATCTCTGACATGTCCACCCTGATGGCTCTGTAGAGCTCCAACAACAGTGCATCACAGTGCTCTTGGGCCACAATGAGAAACTGAGGCACCCAGTGAGGGTCTGCACTGGAGCACGGCCACAGCTGAAGGACAGTGCATCATTCAATGAGCCAGGGACCCAATCCCCATGGCACAGCCGATGGCCTCATCACAGAAAGGACATGGCACCAATCCCTCTCCCATCACCGTGAGGAGCTAAGGGTCATTCCACAGGGTGTGCACTGTGGGCCACCGGCCTGTCCAGCTGAGGTTATGTGGTCCTCATCAGAGCCCCAGCCCGGTATCCCCGATGGGGCTCCCAGCAACCACTAGGGTTCAAACTGCAGAAGCCTCCTTAAGGGAACCTGAGCATGACCTGACATAACACATCATGCTTACCAGGGATGGAAAAGCGTGTCAGGCCTGGGATGCTACACACAAGCCCTAAGCCACCTGTATCCCCAGGGAGCACCGGGTGTGCAGAGTTCTGCAAGTGCAAGGAATCCTGGGTGCCCTCTCTGTTCGCTCATCTCTGAGGGCTAGATCTCCTTGGGGTCAACTCCCCAGCCAGAGACTTCTTACTTTGGGACAAAAGAGACCCTTGTCATTTTGGTTTAAATGGTGCGCTGCCTTTAAACTACCGTCTGGTGCCTCTTCAAAGAGCACTTGTACTTTACAAAAGACCCACATCCTTAAGGAGTCAGTGAGGAAATATTCAATGCAATCCCTCTCCTGCACCAGGACAGGGAGGCATTAAGATGTCAGAGCGAGTACGGCTGTGTGGGGAGAGGAAGGAAGGGGGGAGGCAGCAGGGCAGCCAACGAAGGTCTGCCCCTCTCTATCCTGTGCAGGGGCGACAGATGTTCCCTCTAAAGACACTGTAGGAACACGTGCTGGGTGTAAACACGAGACCCACTGCCTCCCACGTACGGTCACGCACACACATGCAGGTACGAACAGATCACGAACACAGCTGAGGATTGTTGTGTTGGAAACCTGCGTGAATGTGTATTTTCCAACCTCATCACCTCATGATGCAGAGATTTCCCCAATAACTGAGCAGCTTTGTGCCACCACCAGAGAGGATGCTTTTGTGATCCTTCCTCGGTTCCTCTCTGTCATGCATCTTCCCCATATGATCTGTCACTGATCCAGGGGTCTCCACTCACATCTACCCACTCTTGTAAGTCCCATCTAACCCCGAGGGGCCGCCTACTTATAGATCCTTCTGCTATGATTTTCCTCCATGGAGAAGTGAGGCCTCACCAAGTTTGTATCATCAGAAAATTTAATGCGTGACCCCAAGATGAAAGAGGGTGCTTCTTCTAGATGGTTCCTTTTAGGGGTATGATAGGACCATTAACCAAGAGAGAAAAGATAGGATATGAGAACGTTTGGAGGGCCAGGTGATGGGCTTCCTTTATAACAGGTTGGGCATGAGGTCTCTCCATGGGGCTTTCACTTAGTGAGGTTGGTCAGGAGGTTCCAAAACAAAAATCAAGCTCACTTGAGGGGTTGTGTTGGACATACGGATGGTGGAGGTGGTATGAGACCAAAGGACACGCAAAACCACAGAGATGACAAGGAGGCGTTATGTAATATAATGAAGAAGGTGGAGCAGGAGACGCCTGGGTGGCTCAGTGATTGAGCATCTGTCGTCAGCTCAGGTTGTGATCCCAGGGTCCTGGGATGGAGTCCCGCATTGGGCTACCTGCATGGAGCCTGCTTCTCCCTCTGCCTAGGTCTCTGCCTCTGTGTCTCTCATGAATAAATAAATAAAATATTTTATAAAAAAAAAAAAGAGGATGGAGCACAGGCAGGTAGCAACACCAGCATTTGAAATTCAGGCAGAGGAAGAGAAGCACTCAGAAGCACAAGAGACTCAGACAGTTTGCAGAAAAGGCAAGAGACCACGAGAGGGAGAGCCAAGCTTCAGAGAGGAACAAGTGGGCATTAGCATCACATTCTGTAGGAAAAAACAAACAGAACAAGGATTGAAGATAAACTTTTGGGTTTAAAAAAAAAACACACGGAGCTAGTCTTCAAAACTATCACCATGTGGAAGACGTTCATCCTCAGTGCCCACACTGCTCCTCGTGGCTCTTTTCTTTTTGGAGACCTAGAGTCATCCATACAGACTCTTTTAAATAAAGTTTCATGAAGACCCATCTGCTCTGCCTTTAAACTACCTTCAGAAGGTCAGGGCGCAGCTGTCCCCAGAGAGAAGGCCCTGGTACCTCTTTCTTTCCTCCCTGGCTACAAGCACCTCTCCTATTGAGTGTGTGGCATACAAAGAGCAGACCAGCCTTGAGATATGGCACACAGTGGCTGCCCACATGCTCTGGGCAGGTGGGGATACACTCAGACAAAGTGAGGGCACATCCCCAAAAGAAGCATCCTCCGTTATGGGCCAGTCTCGTTCCATGGGCCACAGTGTACTCCTCCAACACCTCTTGTCTAAAAGGAGCTGCGAGGAGGTCTGCACTCAGCCTTGGGATTCCTGATGCACATTTAGCCGCGCTAATTGGGTTTGTACCTGAACCTGGCGGACAAAGGGCTTGCCTGAGTGCCAAACAGCACTGTTCTCAGCAGCCCTAGAGCAGCTGTTCCTCTCCTTCTCGGAGAATCGCTTTTTAGTCTGGGACTTTTTAGAAATAGCTCTGAGCCATGTTCAAAGGCTCATTGTCATCAAAGGGATGTTGGGGATAATCTCATCTATGGAAATTCAAAGCACAGCACAATTTTCCAGCTACCTCATTAATATGCCGCCATGCCCAACCAGGAGGCTGTAGTGCTCACCCCCTGGAACGCATTCATGACAACGCAGGTCTTTTTCCTGGAGGCATACAAAAGGGAAAAGCCATGTACGTCCTCGGGCAATGATGTGCTCTCAGATCACCCCATGACTCACTGGAAGTAGGTCATAAACCCAGTGACCCCTACCTGGAACTAGGTACCTGGACAGCTGACACACACACACACCATTCCCTGGAGATGGAAATGAGCTACTGGGGGGGGGAGCTGGGCTATGGTGTTTTGCCTAAGGTACCAGCAATCAATCATTAAGCTCAATGGAGAAGACACTGCTCTTGTTTTTTCCTGTGACAAAATAAAATTCAGTATTGCTCACACTTTTCAAATTCTGCTTTCCCTCACACACCAACCATTACTGATCTTTTACAGTGACACAAAGAGCAAATGCCTACAGCTTTTCCCCCAGAATTTTGCCAGACTCGGATGGTGTGTGACTCTAAAGAATGTGACCAATTTGTCTTGACAAATTAAAACCATGCCTCCAAATGGTAGACTATACACACACCCAGAAGCCGGCCCCATATCTGTAGGACACCAGATCTTTGGTGGTTAGAACTCCATCACGCAACTCATTTGACAGATTTGGCTCCAAGTGGCTTTGATTGTTTTCAAAAACCAAACACCCATCTTCCAGGAATCAGTTGCTGCCCCCAATTTCTGAAGAGAGTCAAAAGAATCTGTCACAGAGTTCCAAAGAAGATGTACAAAACTGTTCACCCAATGACTGCCCATATGCCAAGGAGAGCAGCTCTGGTGAGAATCACTACTTACAATAAAGGTGACAGGAAGGAAGGAAGTTTCATTACAATACCCTCTTACTTCCATGTATGTGAGAAGGGGTACCCATGGACTGAAAAAAATCGCAAGTGCTGACCTGTGTTCCCAGATTTTTACCTTAACATAGCAGGTACTTCAAAAATATATCCTACAGAAAACGTGAGGGAAAATGTGCATCTGAATTCATACTCTGCTGCTGAGACTGTCAACTGGTGCCACCACTTTGGAATATGATGTCATCTTCCATTGAAATATCAAGTATATTAACTTATATTCCAGCTGCTACCTTTCTCAGCGTCCCTGCAGGAGGAACACCAACACATCTATAGCAAGAATATACAAAGATGACCAGTGTGGCATTGTTGGTCAAAGCAAAAATCCAGAAACCACCTGCATGTCTATCCATAAGGGAACAGTTTTACTGGCTATGTACCCCCATATTATAGAATACTACACAGCAGGTTGCACGAATGAGGGTGCGTGCGTGTGAGTCCTCAACTCTAAGTCAATAAATGGATATTACCAAGTCATGCTGTTGGGTGATACTTAAGTGGAGGGAAAAATACTTCAGTATACTACTATTTATGTAAAAATATCATACTCATACAAAGTTAGACCTATATATCTTCTATATATCCAAATGTGCATATGCATTATATATATGCATGTAAATGTGCATATATGTAAATATGCATATAAATTTTTCATGTACTTGTATAAACATTAATATCTCTTAGTATATTGCTATGTACTTAAATATTATATTAATATTCTATACACATAAAGGCCATAAATTTACATACCAAAATAACGGCAGCAATTTCTTCTAGGAATTCCTGAGACAAAGACTGCGGGGATGATGAAAATCACTTCACATCTTATATTTTGTTAATATATTATTAGTATAATGTATTAGTATATTTCTCATATACTTAAACTAAAATTATAGGTACCTATGAGCAGCTTGGAATAACATTACACAAATAATTGCCTTATTTCACCCATTTAGTATCTACTCCTAGGAAAAGGTACTCAGAGAAACCAAAGCAGAATTAACAGAGTCAGAAGATAAAAGAATAATTATAATTTTTAAATTTGGGGACATGATTTGTCATTTTCAATTTAAAATACATGTAATTTATATCTGTCCACATACCTTATATCTGCCCACTGTCCGTATCTACCCCTCAAAACACATACACACAGTCATGCACACATGCACAGTCAAGTGCACACACACACAGTCAAGTGCACACACACACTCAAGTACACACACAGTCAAGTGCACACACAGTCAAGCACACAGGATTTTTTAAGGACAGAAGGCCTCCATGAAGACAGTCCAATCTATTTCCTCCCCAGCATAACTTGTGTAACAAGCCAAGCACTTGTATAACTCGTTGGACACCAACAATGCCAGGGAGTTTACAGAGCACAATTTCAGGCCTTAAATATACACGTAAAGAGAGAGAGAGAGAAAGAAGTAGAACAGGGGGATTGTAAAAAATAACAAAAAAGAAAGTGAAGGAATAAATACCACATTGCATAGTAATTATACCCAGAAGCACGATTTGTCATGGACGTTAGCATCAATCTCACTGCAGTCAGCTCCCCGACACCAAAACAGTCGGAAATGAACTCTATATAATAATGGTCTCATGGTGGGAATTAACTAGGGGACAAAGTTCACAAGCTGGCTTTCCACCCCAAGTGTCGGAGGTATTGTGTTTCTTTTATTGTCTCGACAAATCACACCTGTCTCCTCAGCATGCTGCTGTAAAAAAAAGGCAACAATTTTCGCCCACCCCAAGATATGGTCACAGGAATGATCCCACCCTAGCTGAGTGTTTGTGGTTCCACCCGCCAGCGAGCCCTGGAACACCTGGATTTGGTCAGGACCCGTAACAACAAGCGTGCTGTGTGCCAGGAGAACAAAAGGCATTGCAATAAAGTGCCAGTAAGCTGAGGTCAGGAGCCTGCTATTTATACTACAGCAAGAAAAAACCCTGCCATAACTTATTAACACTCTCTCAGCCTGACCATCAGCATCAGAGGGGCCCCGAGCAGGACAGAAAGGAGGCCAAGCTCTTGGCTTGACTTTGAAATAATTGCCATAATTAATTTTTGCCACCAAATGCCTTTCATTAGAGGATCTCTGAACTCACTGCAGCAGGTGAGCGCATGTATTCCCTCAACGGCTCTCTCTGCCAACCAGGTAAATATTATTATTACAAGCAGCGGGAGCGGGAGTGCATGCACAGGGCAGACTGCATTCCAAATGCTTGGGAAGCAGTTTCTGTTGTTTTTTGTTTTGTTTTGTTTTTGTTTTGTTTTGTTTTGTTTTAATTTGCCCATGTTCACAGGTGCTGAGCTGAGGCCCTAAAGGGGCACAGGGCCTCTCTCTCTACACACTCTAGCAAAGGATCCAGCTGATGTGCACCCCCCAGACATGGGGGCTGGGATGGAGGCATGGAGAGGAGCCATGCATGCGTGGGAAGGATGAAGATGATTGCACCGAGCTGCATCCGATGATTCTAGGGTTCAGAAAGAAATCAGGGGATGCCTGGGTGGCTCGGCATTTGAACGTTGCCTTTGGCTCAGGGTGTGATCCTGGGGTCCCGGGATCGAGTCTTGCATTGGGCTTTCTGAGGTGAGCCTGCTTCTCCCTCTGCCTGTGTCTCTGCCTCTCTCTGTGTCTCTCATGAATAAATAAATAAAATCTTTAAAAAAACAAAAAAATAAATAAAAAGAAATTAGGCAGTGTGCCCAAAGGAAACAGAAGTACCCAGCATCATGCAAAAGCCCTCAGCCTTTGGCTGGCCCTGAGTTGTAGCTGGGCACAGGCAAGCCCTCCCTCCTTCCTCGGCTCCCCACCCCTTCAGTTTCCAGCCGGCCTTGCAGCCAGCCATGGTCACAGGACTGAACCTGCCCAACAGAAGAGGATGCGTGCCCAGATCATCACACCCTCCTATGTGGGGTCATCCCAGCTCTTTACCTGCAGGTGGTGGAATGAAGTGACCCTTCAGGACACCAGAAGAAACGCGATGAACATGGCAGAGGTGATGTCGAGGCACCTGCCCACTGCCCCGCTGACCTATCACACGGGCTTGAAGGAAACGCATAGTGTGTTTGAACCATTATTTCTTTGGGGCCTCTGTGCTACCGCAGTGCCCTGACTACAGTGAGGCACAGAGCCAGTCCACGATTATTAACCAAAGAGTTTGTGAACTTGTTGACAAAGTAAATTAACACACTACTCCCAGTGAAAGAGGAATGGAAAATAAAATTAGGCTGTTTTGAATTCTTTATTTCTATACACCAGACAGAGAGGACAGTAGGAAGACTAAGCCCAGCTTGGTTAGAACCATGGATTTTGGGTGCTGGCTGGCAGTTCCCTGAATGAGCTACATGTGAGAAACCACATCTCTCTTACTCAGCCCCACACTCTCTTCTGTAAACCGAGGGGTGTGACAGCAGGAACGGGGACATCTCACCAGGTCACCCCTCCAATTCCCACATCCTCAGCTGGGAATCAGGTAATCGTGAGTTTTTCATCATCTCCAAATGGCAGGGACTGGCTCCACTGGGCCCTGGGAACAGCCGCAAAAGCCTGTCCTCCCCTCCCTGGCCCCGAGCTTGCTCACCTACTCTAGGGCACTGCAGTTTTGGCCTCTTTCTGCTGGACGGCCTGTTGCTTTTGAGGTGATCTGGGAGGATTCACAAGTGCAAGGGGCATACAAGACCCTCAAATCCAATCCTCGTTCTCTGACCCTCAAAATCATGATTATCACCATGTTTCCTCCTCTTATCCTTGGACTGGCTCAGTTCAGTGGTCTCTCTGATTGAATGTCACTAGCATTGGGAACTCATTCCCTCCTCTGTTCACCTGCTCCATTTAGGCACAGGATGAGCAAGAACCTACGAGCAGACTTGTCCAAAGTCTGCTGTCTTCTCACTTCTTGGTCAGAACCTGGTACTAAGACAACATCTAGTTTTCATTTGTTTTATTTTCTAGCACCATGAAAACCCCATGAGCTCTCATAATACGGCAGCTTTAAGGCCTCAATGGGGCCTTAAAGACACAGGTAATGACACAGGTAATAGGCACAGTGGACAGCCATAGTGCTGCAGACAGAGAGACTTGTAGAAGCAGAGGGAGGTCTACGCCTGCCAGGGAGCCCCCAAGCTCCCCACACTGAGACTGGGGCTGCAGCAAAGGTGCTTTTGTGAAACAGGCACCCCACAGGCTGAAAGTGCAGCACCCTCCCCAGCAGCTACGTCAGCCCATCCCCCATCCTGCTGAGCCTGGCTGGACTCCGCAGATCCTCACAGGACAATGATACCTGCCACCTCGAGGGATCACGGTCTGGAGGGACCTCGACAGGACAGAATGAAGAGCTGAATCTGTCATTCAACAGCACTACCCTCTCCCTGGTTATCCTCTGATGTAATGACCACATCTGAGAGTGAACACTAGTTAAGGGCATAGGCTCTGAAACCACAGTTCCTGGGAGCAGATCCCACTTACCGCTTGTGTAGACTTTGCCAAGTCACTGAACATCATCTGTGCCTCATTTTCTCTGCTCTGAAAAAACAACAGGAATGGCACCTACTCTCATGACTGTCTTGCCATTGAATAAAATAATGCATGGAGGGTGCTAAGTAGGCTGTACTAGGCACCCACATGTATCGACAAGGATGACAGTGGTGATGACTCATTCCTGCAAGATTGTATTTGCCCACCAGGGCCATTTATACCACTGCTCACTAGAGCACGATGAAGAACAGAGGTCTGTGATGGGTTTCTGCTGTTCATCCACACCCCACTGCCTTATTTCCCAGCACGTGGTTCTCCTTCTCAACCCCACCGACACCAGGAATGTGATCACACCCTGCTGAACCCTGGCAATGCCACCTCTAGTGTCCTGCAGGCTACAGAAGGCACTGGGCCCAAATTAAGTTGTCTAAATCATCTGCCAACACTAAAGTGCTTAAATTTCACATAAGAATCCATATAACAGCTTCTCTTAAAGTATTCGGAGTTCCAGTCACTTGGGGGCCCCCACCCCCACACTGCGACATTTGGGTAGAATTTTCTCTGAAGGCTGGTGATCTCCAGGTCACCACAGCCCCAGGCTGCATCCCCTACCACTCTCGACTCCTTGCTCTCGTGTTTGTTACCTGCCCGACCCTGGGGAGGCTGCGGGTATTCAGCCTTTGATTGACATCATTTCTGTCATATATCAACCTGCTCGGCCTTCTTGAATAGTTAGGAATATCTGTTCTATAAGCAGAAGCCTAGACCCCCTCAAGTTCAAAACATGAGCACTAACAGGCATAGGAAGGCACACACTAAATTTGCCAGAAATTTCCATTTTGTTAGCTTTGCAGTTTGACATTCAAGAAAGGAAATTCTCCAGGATTGAGCATCTTTGGTGACAGCGTGCCGTGCAAGTTATGTATCTTTCGCCCAAAGAGACACACACTGTAGTTCTGACAGTTAAATGTTACAGACACACATCATAGCCCTGCTGATTAATGGGATATGCACCCCCCACCACCACTACCACCCCCCTGCCGTCCGGGCCTTGGTAGCCAGCTGTGTGGTCAAACACTGGTCTAGATGTTTTTGTGGAGGGAATCTGCAGATGTGCTTAACATCTACGACTATTTCACTTTTAAATAAAGGCGATGACCTTCGAGAGCGTAAGTGGGTCTCATCGGATACACCGATGGTCTAAAGAGCAAAACCTCAAGTTTCCAAAAGAAGGAATTCTGTCTCCAGTCCGTAATGTAGAAACCAGTGCTGGCTTCCCAGGCCGCTGGCTGGCCCCAGACCCACCACAGTGTGAGCCAGCTCCTTAAAAGAAATCTTTCTTTCTAAGAATTTCCTTTCTTGGAGATCAAATTGCAAAACTAACATCTAAATTTCTAATCTATGTACATACACGCACCCACACCCTCTTGGTTCTGTTTGTCTGAGGAACTATGATTGATAAATCACAGAACAACAACAAATCTCAAATCCCAGAATTTAATCCAGGTGATCAGCGGACCACTCCCAGCCCAGGTCTGTCCTTTTGTACAGGAGGTAACTGGGACTCTGAAAAAAATCAGAGACTTGCCTGGATGGTGCAGTAAGTTAGCAGAGGAGGCAAAGTGAGGACCCTCCTCAAGACCCATCTCCTCCTAGACACCAAATATCTTCTGAGCCACCACAGCTGAACCAGCTTCTGTGAAAACACATGGTGTTTTGAGGATAAAGAGCAGAGGGATTAGACATCTTTTATTTAGGGGGGAAAAGATGTGGGGAGATCTTTGTCATTGCCCAAGTTCTCTATCTCTAACCAGCTGTGTGACCTTAGACAAATTACCCCAAATTTTTTGTTTTCAGTTTCCTTATCTGAAAAGTGGCAGTGATAACACAAATCCTTATTTAATTCTTGCAGGTTTTGAGGATAAAATGAAATAGAGATTTGAGGGCACTCTGGAAATTTAAAGGAAGATGAACAAATGTTTTGAGAAGTAGGTGAGACCACCAAATAGAGACACGATGATGGCAATATTAATATTTATTTTTAGTTTTTTATATTTTAGTTTTTATATTTTAGGTTTTATTTTTTTCAAAGAATGGCTTCTGAACGACCACGTTTCAGTGCTGCAAGCTACAGATAAACATGGGCTTTTATCTCTACCCCACCTCACCGCATTGTAAGATTATAAAAGAGAACATGAAAATTCTTCTAGGAAAAGATTCACAAAAATAATTTTCTCCTGTATTAAGATACACTTGACTATGCAAAGATTTAGAGCTTTCTACAGTAAGCCTTTCAAAATTGTATCTGACTGACTTCTGTACTTGACAAGACCTTGAAAGATTGTGGGGTATACAAATTTTAAGCATTCGCCATAAATTGTTATAACTGAATGCTTATTTTCATTTCAAGTTCTCATGGTGAAGGATATGATTTATCATGCCCTAGAGATTTAGCTGAGACTTATAAACTATTAATAAAATAAGTACGAAGTGTAGTAAGGGAATAAATATGCCTTTCAAGATGTCCTTTCTTCACTAGATGGAGTCAATATGCCCATGAGAGGCACGCAGACTCTCGGTTCCCTACATTCCA
This sequence comes from Canis lupus dingo, assembly GCF_003254725.2. Lineage (NCBI taxonomy): Eukaryota > Metazoa > Chordata > Mammalia > Carnivora > Canidae > Canis > Canis lupus. Next base: position 18,254,638 of record NC_064258.1, on the reverse strand, counting down.
GCCCTTCCAGGGGTCGGCAGCTATGAATAAATTCCGGGCACATCCCAGCCAGGATTTGCCAAAAACAAATTGCCCTTCTTGATAGAGTCCTCTCAAGGAAAAAATAAATAAATAAACATTTGATTTGATTTCTGTATACTAAGGAGAATTAAAATCTGGATTTGAATCCCAGGAAGACACCCAATGATACAGCAACTGCCCATATGACTGAATCAGTTGCTTAATCTTTCTGGGACTTACTTTAAATCCTCTGTAAAGTGGGGACAATAATATCTATTTCACAACATCAATGCCGGTTACTGGTGAATGGTAGCTACACAGAAGTAACGCAAGTGGCAGAAAACTGGATTTAATCTGGCATCACTGGAGCACTCACTGTATTCAAACACGATTCCTACCATGTCCTACATGCCCTCCTCCTGCCTGGCTGCTCGCTCAGCTATCCAACAGCATCTCACCCTCGAACACGGGTGTGTACACACCCCTTCTCAATGGTTCCTCTCACGCTTCTGTGGCTAGCCACAATCCTGCTGGCTCAGTCGCTGTGTTGGTTGGTGGTATCCACACCACCTTGTCCTCTGAGGCTCTTGCCACAACAGGCATCTTCATTAGCCTTCCTTGACCTCTGCATTTTGGACCATTCCTTCCTCCTAAATCTTCCCTGTGACCACACTCACTTTGATCACATCTCATTGCCCTTTTCTTCCCCTGATGTGTCACCTGCCTGGTGATGTCGTGCCCTGGGTCCCCTGGCTCATGCCTCCAGGCTCTCCACAAGGTCACGTGCGTGCCCACACCAACATCCCCAACAGCGTCTTCAGAGGTCATGTCTCTCTGTAGGTTCCACTCCATCCATCCCACCAGCTGCCTCCCATCCCACTACTGATGCATCCTGTCAGTGTCACCTGCCTGGGTCTGGCCCTCCCGTCCCTGCATCCCCTGCCCCATCTCCATTCACTGTTCTCAGGGAACAAGGCCGGCACCCTGCCAGCTGTCAAAGCAGGAAATAGGAAGCTTAGCTGCCCAGATGTCTCTGCCAGCAGGCAATTGTAGCCTTAAGTCTATCACTAAAGAGCACCTCTGCCCCCCTGTCCACCTGCACTCTGGACACACCTTCCTGGGGGCAGCCAAGCTCCCAAACTTCTTGCCAGCTCTACTTCTCGTAGGTCTGTTCTGCACCCACAGCAACATCCTGACAAACAGACAAGATCCTGTTACCGCCTCACTCAGAGTCACCCCGTGGCTCCCCAGCCCTGCAAAATCCCTTTATATCAGGTGGGATGGTCTGTACATCCAAGCTCTGGGCCCTGGTCCGACTCTGACCTGCCACTCGTCCCACACTTTCGCCTCCAGCTGATTCCGCCAGTGGCTCTCTTGGGCCTTCTGCCTTCATGTGTGCTGCCGCCTGCCCCGGAGCCCCTGCCACCCCAGCCCAGAGGCCCTGCCACCCCTGGCTACCCACAAACTCCTGGCAACTTACCAGCCTCAGCTTCTCTTTGTAATTTCTTAAATTCTCCCTCCCCCATGAGAGCCTAGGCCTCACTCCCAGGTCAACTCAGGTGCACTTCCTGGGAACGCCTCTCCCACCTGAGTCGAGACTAAATCACAAGTCTCCATAACAAATCTGTCGTCATGACTGTTCCGCTGTGTCCCCGCGGGGCCACACGGCTGCTTTCGTGCTCAGCCACTGCAGTTCTCAGAACTGGCCCACGGGGGCAGAGCACGAAGGACTGGCTAGCTGGGTGACTGCATTTTAGCAACAATCCAGCACCGAATCCCACGATCAGAGCTGGCCATGCATCCTCTAGACCCTGCGGAAACCCTCCAAATGGTGCGGTTTCCTCTCATCTGCCGTCCCGACTGCAAGACAGTTTCGGCTCCACACAAGAGGAGCGGTCTGCTTCTACACTCGGGCGTTTGCTCGCACCCCTCCCCCAGTTAGCCAGATGACGCTGAATTCTTCTTCTAAGTGATTATAGGAAAGTAAGGCTTATAAGGAACAGAGTTTGGGGAGTTACAGTCCAGAGCTGGAATAACAAAAAGAGTCTCTAACCCTTAGATGAGTGGAGAAATCAGCTCACTCACTCTGGAGGAAACACCAAACCAGTCTCCCCCCGCCTCCCCCCGCGGCTCTGTACCTGCAGACATCTACACGAGCACGCGGTGGGCTACACGGCCAGCGCACGGTCTAGGAAATACCTTTGTCAAACAGGCTTTCACAGCAGAGCAGAGACCGCAGGCCACACAAGTCCTTTCCTGAGTCCTAAGAACCCCTCTCCTGGTGCCTGGAGAATAAGGAGCCGAGCTGCAGGGAAGTGAGGGCTGGGTCCACTTAGGGCTTACAGCAGGAGCATCAGGGAAAATGGCCCGCAGAGGCCACACATTGGGGCTTCGTCCTCACAGCCTCCAGTCCTCATAGTAAAGGACCCCAAGCTATCCTATTGAATCTCTGCTGCTGTGCTTAACAGCTGCATTTCCAAAATATCCATCGGTGTGTGCAAGAATGATGAGGAGTCTAAGCACACCCCTCTCCTGGTGCAAGCATGCAGGGCGGGGGTCACTTGCTCCAGGAGCCCGGAGAACAAGCCTCAGAGCAGCAGCATCTCCAAGTGCCAGGATGGCACCAGGTCATAAATGAGTTCCGGCTAATGCTTGTAACTCATTCCTTCGAACATTACTCTTTTCGTTGTACATATTTTGAATTTATCTTTAAAAACATGAAGAGATGGGGCGCCTGAGTGGCTCAGTGGTTGAGCATCTGCCTTCAGCTAAGGGCGTGATCCCGGGGTCCTGGGATCGAGTCCCTCATTGGGATCCCTGCAAGGAGCTTGCTTCTCCCTCTGCCTGTGTCTCTGCCTCTCTCTGCGTGTCTCTTACAAATGAATAAATAAAATCTTAAAAAAAAACAAACATGGAAAGTGAGCTGTGAGCTTTTTAAGAGTACAGACCACACGTTATCCTCTTCGAACTTTGCTTGATCCAACGACATGCTCCGAGTACGAACTGAAATAACTCATTCAGTGGTCTTTGATGACACCCACTTCCTTAAGCCCCCTAACGTCTTCCTGGACAGTCTCGAATACTGCTTGAGCACATGAAGCCCCTGCTCTTTCTAGGCGGCCCCAATTCCCACTCTCACGGAGGGCTTAGCGGCGCCAAAAGGGTCTGTCTTACAGATGACTGTCAGGTGGAGGCTTCTTTCACCTTGAGTCACAATTTACATATTCTTTAGTAAGTGTGCATATTTTACCCTTAAGAAACCCAGTAAGGAAGACAGAGTAGAAAATCTCTCTGGGCCACATTTATCCACCTCAATGTCAATCTTCATATTTTGGAGTGGTTTTCTCAAAGCCATGAAGTCTCACCTAGAATCAACTGTTGTAGGCTTGCTGGTCTTCCTGTGACATGCCCAAAATTCACGGAGACAGTCTGTGCGTCATCAACGCAGCCACACGGGTACACGAGTGCACACACACACACATCAACATAGCGATGCTTCTGTTTCCAAACAAAACAAGACAGAAGCAATGGCCTCTGTCCTCTTCCTTTGTCATCGCTGGACCACAGAAGTGCTACCTGATGGTGACAGGAGATAGTGTGGCCACAGCATAGGAACTAGGCTGTGCTCTCAGTCAAGAGTGGCTCGTTTGACAAAAACGTGGCGAGTGCTACGGGTTGAACTGTGTCTCCACTGGTCACATGCTGCAGCCTTAACTCCCAGGACCACAAGCCATGGGGGCAGCCGGGCACAGATCCTCCCTGTCAGGCCCAGCGGCAACCCTGTCAACGCCGTCACTCCCCACCTCTGGCCTCTGCGACTGCGAGGCTTGGCGCTTCTGTTACAAACATCACCAGGTTTGTGGCACTTTCCACAACAGCCCGAACAAGAGCCAATGGACACAATAGGCCACGTGGGCCTGAAGGGCGTCATCCACCAAATGGGCCGTGGTTACTTCCAGAGGATGGTGTGGATGGCTTCTTCCCAATTCCTCCGGCTGACAGGGTGCCCAGGAGAGGCGCAGGGTCTAAGCTGCTTCTGCGGAAGAGACTCCCTACATGCCAATGTGGGTCCCCCGGCCGGGTGGCACACGTTCAGCACAGACACGGCCGATACTGGACCCATGGGGGGGAAATCCGCCAGCCTTGCTATCTGCTCATCACCTGTCTGGAAATTAGCATTTTCTTCAGGAAAAATTCAACTCCTCCACAATCCAGCCTCCACACATGCCCCAAAGGCTCCCTTTCTCTGCCCCAAATTCTCCCCATCTCCCTGGGGCTGCCCCGACCCACCAGCCTTGACTCCCCACCCCTTCTTGAGAGCCTGCCTGCTAACACAGCCTTATGAACCGCAACTCCTCTGGTGCTTGCTTAACCCTGAACTGCAGCCACGGCCACAACCCTAGGTGACCTCACCCCCGTCTGGAATCTGACATGAGGCTCGCTGGATGCAGAAGTCCTACCTTGGACTCTGGGGTCCATCTCACGGGCCCGGGAAACACGAAATCCAGATGTGCCCTGTTTAGAAGGTGCTAACCTTATGGAGAATCGATACTTCAGTATGTCAATAAGAACAAGGATTTGATAAAAATTCAATGCTTGGTCAACAGGGAATGCAGGCCAGGGCAGGGGGGTGGGGGAGGACAGACATCACAAGGTCACCAGTCACTCCCCTTGTGTCACACGGGCTGTGACCTTCATGCTCACCAGCTGTCAAGCCACCCTTAGGCCTTCACTCCGGCAACATCACCAGCAGGAGCAAGGCTCCGTAACTTTCCTCAGGGCACAGCTACCCCAAGTCAAGAAGAATCGGGGAGGCTCCTGGGTCCTGCCTCCAAGGGCCTCTGCCTTCCACCCCACTGCCCAGCACATCCCACTGCTCAACGGGATCTCCAGACCCCCTGGCTGTCTCCATTCTTCTAGAAGTCCCGAGTGTCACAAGACACCTGCCTAGCACAGGCTGCCAGCACAAACCACACAGATGGCGGCCTATGGACAATGGACACCTCCTTCTCACGGTCCTGCAGGGTGAGGTCAAGGTCATGCGAGGGTGGTTCCTGAGAAGCCTCAGACCCGGGGCACACACACGCTGTCTCCCGGCTGAGTCTGCACCAGGTGCAGGGCCGGGGGACCCCTGGGGTCTCACAACCTAGCACCACCTCCCCAAGGCCTCAACTCCAGAGCATCACATGGGGGGAAGGGTTAGACTTCAGAACATGAACATGGGGGGGGGGGGGACATGAACACTCCATCACCCATTCCCTCTCCAAACATGTCCGCTGTGTTCACTCCACCCCCACTGCCCTGTTGGGGTCCATGCTGACACTGTCTCCCGCCTTCTCACATGCTTATGTGTATCTGTCAGTGGCAATAGTGTGTGGGGCATGGTTCATTGTGGGGGGAGAAGGAAGCCTAGGGAGACGTCTGTCCTCTCACAGAAACTGCAAAACAGAGAAGGGAGGAGATGGACCCAGGACACCCAAGCAGACATACAAGGAGATGGCAACGTAGCAGTCAGAAGGGAGCACATGGTAACCACGCAGTCACTGGCGCAGCACAGACCGGCAGTGTGAGCAACATCCCAATGCTCCTTCAGAGCCTGTGATCAGAGAAGAACCCGTCACGGGCAGAGCAGGCATGGGCTGTGCCCCAGGCAGCAAACACAGCAAAGGAAAAGGGCCTGCGGTGAAACACACCTGGTTTCCTCCAGGACACAAAGGAGGTTCCTGTGTCCGCAGCCTCATAGCATGTGATCTCCCAGAAACAAGAGACAGTCACCCCCATGCAGTTAGCATCCCCAGGAACCCATGCCATCTGCAGCCTCCTGGTCCTCCGCCTCATTTCACATCTACTGCCGAGCCCCTGCCCACATGACAGTGAGACACGTCTCTACTCTGCTCCTTGGACACGCCTGCAGACCTTCTCACCACTGCTCTCCTCTCCCTGACGGAACGGCCTGCTCCCTGCCCTTCTCACAGCCGCTGGTCCTCCAGGACTCCGCTTCCATGTCACTGAACCAGGCGGGGGCCGGGTCCCCTCCTCCAGCCCCGCCGCCAGCAGGCAGGAGCATGGCCAGACAGCCGAGCCTGGGGTGTTCTGGAATCCAAGCAATGGCAAAGCTCATTACGGCAGGGCTTTATCCTGCGATCTTGTTTCAATTGATAATTCCGGGGACTGTTCACACGCTGGGAGCAGCGTCCTCTTTTACTCCACTTGGCTCGCGGTCCACGTACACAGCAGATGCTCATCTGCCTAAACAGGGAGCCCTGGACCAGTGTCTGCAGAGAAGAGGGCGAGGGCCAGGAGCAGGATGCGGCAGTCTTGACCGGGGCTGCCTTTGGCTCAGGCCCCAGCCAGCACACATCACGCCTTTAAATTCTCTTTCTTAAAAAATCAAAGAGGGAGACAAACCATGAGAGACCCCCAATTCTGGGAAACACAGGGTTATGGAAGGAGAGGGGGGTGAGGGATGGGGTGCCTGGGTGACAGGCACTGAGGAGGGCACCTGATGGGATGGAGCACGGGGCGTTATACTATATGTTGGCAAGTTAAATCTACATTTAAAAAAATGTAAAAAAAAATTGCAGTCCAGCAACCCTTGGACGAGGGGTATGGAGGTGTTCAGATTATTAAATATAAACTCTGTTATGTGCCTAATAAAAACTGCTGGCTTATGGGGAAGCACAATTCTTTTCTGTTTTTGTTTTTGTTTTTTTATAAACACTGGGGCTGGCAGACACATGGTTCTGGCAATAACGCGTGGAAAAAAGCTTCTGGGTTCCTTGCTCATTCACACCACGGCAGGAGCTGGATGGAGCGTGTGGTTTCCCGGGTGGGGGCAGTGCAACTGAGATCCACACCAGGAAGGAAGGAAAACAGAGGCAAGTCATTAGAAAGTAAATGAAACCAGAGGTGCCAGAGGCCAGCCCTGCCCGGGGCCCCTGCGTTGAGTGCCGTGACCTGGGCCTCAGAATCCCTGAGAGCTTCCTGACCCGGGTCCAGAGCACACGTCTGAACTTTCCATGATCGCTCCAACCTTTTGAACAGGTTGTACTTTCAACATCAGCAGACATCTGTTTCTCAAATCTGAGGGAATGAGGAAGGTCTCTTTGCCTCAAAGTATCTCCCCAGCTGCCAGGTCGGGTGCCACAAATTAGCCATTAGAGATTCACTTCTTTGGAGTTTTAGCTTTTCATCTTTGGTTCCAAAACTAAGAAAATCATCACCGTTGGGCTTTTTTACATAGAACTTTACAAGGGATATGTGGACGTTGGGGGCAGAACCAGGCTCTTACATAAAAAGGGGGAGACTAAAAGGGAACCAGAAGGCCAATATGAGGAAGGAGGGCGGGGCTATGAAATCATGCCAAGGTCTCACTCAGGGTTGGCTCCCAGTTCAGCATCAGGCCAGCCCTGCCTGAGAATGATGTCCTGCCAGCAGGTCAGCTGTGAGCCCATCCATCCAGTGGCTGTCTGACCGACAGCCCAGGGCCAGTCCATCACGTGCTCTGTGATTACTGCACAGGGCAGCAGGCAAAAGATAAAGTCTGTGAGGTGGGAGGGGAGAGGCAGAACCAGGAGCACCCCGAGCTGGTCCCGCTGAGCCAGGCTGGGGGCAGGCACCCACAGGCCCAGGGATGTGGCCTCAAGAGAGGTCACGGAGGCAGCTAGGACCTGCCCTTGGGCAGATCAGGACCGCCCCCTGACACAGATGCTGACGTTAGAGACTGTGTTCCTGGCCTGCCCTTCACCCAGCGCCCCACCACTGCCCTCCCTGGGGCCTCGGGCAGCTGCACCCCTACACTCACTCCTCTGTCCACTCCTCACGCGCGGCTCCCACCAGAGACTCAGTGAGGGCCTGGGCCTCCGGGGGTCAGGTGCCACACTCTCTGGCTCTCCAGGGCACTGGCGCTTTCTGTCACACAGTGTCATGAAAAGGCTTAGGGGCCTCTTAGGGATTCGGCATTGACCAGCAGGTGAGGTGTGCGGTGTAAGGGAGGGTGCTTGTAAGTCTCAGAGAATACACAGAGGCCCGCCCGGGAAGGATGGGAGGGTAGGGAGGCCAGGACACGGGGCGACACCTGGCATGAAGATATTTAATAAAGGGGGTGTCAGGGGACGGCAGGGATGGGTCGCCATCCACACTTTCCTTTTATGGAAACAAGCACTGCGGTGGCATCAACATCTTCCCACCAGAGGACTTTGTTACCAGCACAGTATTGTTCAGAGGTACCCGGCATCGCTACACTCCCCTTTTCTCACTGTCATAGGCGAGATATGAGGTGTCAAGGCTTCATGGAAACTGGGTTTTCCCCAGAACATGAGGGAAGGTGGTTAGGGAGAAACAGAAAAGAGAGATACAGAGAGGAAGAGACTGATTCTTATTTAACATATTCTGGAAACTCCTCTGATTATTCATTCAGAGGCTGCAGTGGCAAAAATCTATCTTATCTTGAAAAGGTTTTCATTTCTCATCTCGTTCTGAGTGCCTAATATGTCTCCAGTTGTAGGGTTGACACAATTTGAAAACCTTATCCTTGAAAGGCACATTTCTGGAAAACACCCAGAGCGGCACACATGGGCAGCTGAGGCTGGGAGAGGCACTCGGGCTGGGTAGAGGAAGGTGGTAAGCTCATATTTCCTCCTTTCCTCTTTCTTTTATGCAAAAATTCACTCAAGGGATGGAGCTCCCTGGGGCTCTCTGTGTCCAGCAGCGTCCACCCTGAGATTCATTCTGGCCTGGATGACAGAGAGTAGCTCACCCACCCAACTTCCAGTCTTTGCTCCATTACAGAACCCACCACCCCTCACGACCAGCCTCAGCAGGGAAAGCCAGGGGGCTGAAGAGCTTATGTGCTGGCCTGAGGGAAAACACCACTTCTGTCCAGGTGTGTCCACCTGGCATCCAGGGGCCACAGGTACTTCAGCAACTGGACTAGATCTGGCACCGACAGCAGCTGGTTTATGACAACAACATGCTCCAACACTCCAAGTTCTCATTTCCATGCTCACCACCGCTGTGTGTGACGCGCCTAATATACACCAGCTCACTTCCTTCCCAGAAGAAACCTATTTCCTGGGGCCCACTTCTGAGTGTGCACAAAACCTCACTGCGTGAAATCCATGTGGAACGGTTATTTCACCCATGGATAACTTTCTGGCCTGCAATAGGAAAGTTCTTGATGCCATCTGCCCACTCACGGAAGAGAAACCATACCTATCTTTGGCACCCCTGAATCTCTCCCACATGCAGAAATCCTGACCCATAACGACTGTAGAAGCTCTAGAACTTCTCTCTGGGAGACTTTTAGGAGCAACGACCTGGTTGAAAGAAGACACCAGATAACCTGTCTTGAAGCAGCATATGCTTAGCAAATACACGGCTTTTATTTAGATCCTACGTGTGCTGGGGATGCAGGGAAGTGGACATGAAGCTTGCTTCCAGTGGCAGCTGGGATGACAACCAGCCCCTGCCAGGCAGGCACTCTTCTCTAAAGGCGGAGTGCTGGGGATGGCCCTCGGCGTGTCTGCACACTAAAGCTCGGATGCGTCCTATGGAGCCTAAGAGGAAATGGATACACAGACTCTGCAGTCGGGCTGCAGACCACGGTCCCCTTCCTCTGCTGACTGACAGCTAATCAAATATGGAGTAAACCCCTTCACCTTTCTTGGGTCATGTCCCACAATCCCATACAGGTTATTTCAGTGCATGGCCATGCACCACTAATTCTTAGCATCCTGCGGACTCCACATCACTGCACAGCACTGGTCTACTCAGCCCGGACACAGAAGTTACTGTTTGTGTAATTAGCATTAATCCTACTGGGGCCAAGTCCTAGGGTTCATTTGCAAATGGAAATCCGTGTTCCCTATCCTCTGCCAATACTCAGGCTGACCCTCCAGTCAGCATGGAAGATGGGTCCATGTCAGCTTGAAGTGGCACAGCCGGGTGCTCTTCCCCCCATTTCCTCCTATGGGTGCTCTACATTCCACCAGCAATAACTGGCTCAGGCTCCTCTTGGTAAGCCAAATGGAAAGAACTAGAAAGAAGCTAGGGTGCCCTGACTCATAGTTAGCGTGACCTTATTTGTGGGAAGAAGCCATTCCATCTCTCATCCTGGCTACCTCGCCAGGAGGTCAAAATAGGTACCAGACTTCTCTACTTTCCATAAATTCTGTAAGTAAAGTTCTCTGCTTTGATGATGCTCCTTGTTATAGGATGATGGTAATGTTTCTTTCCTCTAGCTTAGGAAGAGAAACCTTCACGTTGTCATCAACTCGTCCTCGGAGATCCCACCGGCTCATCTGCCTGTGTCGCTGTCACTTGGGGCTTCTTCCACAAGGAGCGCCGGCCCATGACCTCTCACAGCGGGGTGGGCAGTGATGTCACAGACTTCTCTGTGCTTATTAGCTTTCATACCTGTCTTTCTCACTGGGTGGGGAGCTCCCTGAGAATAAACACGTGGTCTTGTCCATCTCCTCTCTACCTGAATCTAGCACAGGGCTCAGTACTTTCAAATAAACGCCAAGTCAATGAACGGAGCCATTCAGAGACCCAGGGCTTCAGGAGCTCCCCAAACGACAGCCGGATCTACCTCCCTCATTGCCATCCTCTCATCATCCCGTACATACCTCTGAGTCCCCATCACAGCTATAATTTAAGACTAATTTCAGTGATTGTTTGTTAAATGCCTGCCTTCACTGCTAGACTAGACTGTGAACCTGTGTACTCTACGAGCCCTGGGGCCATGTCTGTTTTGCTCGCAGCTCTGGCACAGAGCAGCACTTAATAAATATTTGCTGAATAAATAAGACAATAATTCTTGGCTGTCAGAAGAGAATTACACAAAGCTAAAACTTAACAGTTGTAGACTCTGTAGTACCTAGAACATTTTAAGCATTGAGTCAACATTAACTGATAATAATGAGTTTGTACTATATATAAAGTGTGAGAGTGATGGCTCCGTTTCTAATTTAATGGATGATGATCTTACTGTACCTTCTTCTAGGCAATAAAAAATAGAACTATCATTTTATCAAAAATGACATCATTGTTCCTCTTACTGAGTATTTTTATTCTGGTTGTAGAGAATTATAGTGATAGCCCAGGAAAATGCATTTCATTTGGTAAAAGTTGGGGGGAGTGGGGGAACTACCTTTGAAGGATAAGAGCACACAAATGAATGAAAACCTACTTTTATGTTGGCATTGATGTAAGCAGAAAACAGTGCTTTTGTGTGTACGGCCTGAGAATTTTTAATTAAAGGATTTGGTTGGCCAAATTGAGTATGTCTAGCCACCATCACAGTGATGAGATTCAATCAGGCATTCTGTGCACTCCGCAACATGACAATTCAGAGGACCTAGCAGAGCTCCCTGTCCTCAGGAACACTCGCGTCTGGGTGTGTGTGTGTGTGGATTTTCCCACCATTCTTTGCTTTCCTTCTTCAAGGGATAGGACCTGAAAACAGGACTCTAAAAAGTGAATTTCCAGGAGAGGAGAGACAGATGTTGGGGAAGTCATGCTAACCAGTCACACTGTTGGTCTCACCACGGGGCTGCCCATGGATACTATATGCACACATGTGATGAACTTATCACCCTCTGATTAATGCTGCATTTTCTCAACTCATCTATTAGGCTTTTTCTAGCATCCTGTCACCTACAGACAAAGACTCCTGTGGTTTTCTGGAAGATCAAATGTCGTTTTCCTTGCTTTTCTCTGTTGAGGCTTAGAGGCTTGGTTCTCTACCCTGGAAACCTTCGTTCATCCTAGAAGGATGTGAATGCCTGCTCTAAACTTCCAGGGATAGGGATCCCTGGGTGGTGCAGTGGTTTGGCGCCTGCCTTTGGCCCAGGGCGCGATCCTGGAGACCCGGTATTGAATCCAACGTCGGGCTCCCGGTGCATGGAGCCTGCTTCTCCCTCTGCCTGTGTCTCTGCCTCTCTCTCTCTCTCTCTCTGTGTGACTATCATAAATAAATTTTTAAAAAAAATTTTTTAATAAAAATAAAAAAATAAACTTCCAGGGATAAATCCAGCGGTTCCTTATGCGTGTTGTTAGCTGACCCTATGACAAAGTTCAGTACAGAAGGGGAGGTCCCTGTTCCCCAGATCTGAAAGGCTTAGCTGCTCATCCAAGCCAAATGTATGAACAGGATGAAGGTAAAAGACAAGAGGAGACAGGGAGGTCGATCGGATACCAGGCACAAGGCACATGCCACAGTCTTCAGGATCTACTTGCCACTCTAGCCAGGGAGGTCAGAGAGAAAGGGAGCCTGTGGAAATGCCCTCCTGTCCTAACCAGAGGAGGTACACTCTTGCTCCACCTGAAGCCCTCTCTAATAGGCAGCTCAGGAACCCCCGGTAAGGCCACTCCAGGAGCACATTTCCTGGTGAACCCTCCTACCAGATTGAATCAAATTAAAATGCAGATCAAGGGCAGCAATGAAGGGGGAAAAACATGAAAGAGCACACTGAAGAAAGGAGGCGTCTCAAAGACCTGGATAGCACAGCTCCTTCGTTATAGCAATCATTTAAGAGGGAATAGGGCTGCTCTTATGTAATAAATTCATTTGAGGCATCCATTAGCTAGAACCTGACAATCCCACATCTCCTCACTATTTGGTAGCCAGTAGCATGGGGCTCATGAGACGTTCTAGACTTCCTGTCTATCCTCAGTGGCCCCAGAATTTGAGGCAAGATACTTTGACATCAAGCATGTCGCACCCTCCAAAATGGTTCCCAAAAGCTGGTATCACTCATGCGAGCCTCCCTAGGGCCTCTCACGTGGGAGTCCTGGTCCACCACCAATCACTCTGTGCCTGAAAGCCAACCTAAGGTCAACCTCAGTCCCAATGTTTCCAGGCATCCTCCTCTTCCTGAGGAATCGCACTGTCTTCTGGATGGTGCATTAGTTTGCTCAGGCTACCACAGGCAGGGGCCTGAATGACAGAAAGGTGTTCTCTCCTGATTCTGGAGGCAGGACTGGAAGTGACATATGTCACCTCCTCCCCCATCTTAGAGACACTTGCTCAGTTATAGGGGCTACAGCCAGCTGCAGGAGATGGGCACTGTCACACAGCTGTGCTCCCTGGGGGAGCTGGAGGCAATCAGGTGAGAAGTTTGTCTGCATCACAGCATCTGGCCTAAGTTCTCCATCCTGAGCCTGCCAACCACCTCTTCTGCCCATGCCCCTTACTGATGCTCCATTCATAACATGAGTCATCTGACCTCATTTAAAGTATATAAGAAATAGTGAAAGGGATTATAAGGGGAGAGAAGGGAACTGAGTGGGAAAAATTAGAGAGGGAGAAACCATGAGAGATTCCTAACTCTAGGAAACACACAAACGGGAAGGGGGAGGTTGGTGGAGGGCTGGCATGACTGTGTGATGGGCAATGAGGAGGGCACTTGATGGGATGAGCACTGGAGGTTATACTCTATGTTGGCAAATTGAATTTGAATTTAAAAATGTAAAAAAAAAAAAGAAAACAAAATGTATTTCCTATATGGCTAGGTGATTCCTTCTGCACTGCCTACAATATGGCTTATCTTCATATTTAGGTATTGTCTTCACTCAGTGGTTGATAAGCTTCCAAAGAAAACTTGCATCCTACTGTGCTTGGTTGTGATACCTACATATTTTCTGGAAAAAACTGGAAGCCAGGATTGTCAGACCAGCTTCACCTTCCCCTCCACTGTACCTAGCCCCGTCCTCACCTGAGGGCATCCTGTGGCACAAGAGTCCTTGCAAATAAGAGCAAACGAAGTAACATTTCAGCCTACACATTAGTTATTTGTCACATGCAGGTTGGTGGCTATGAACATCACTCAGCATCAGGTCCTTGGAGGGCAGCATGGGACAATGCAGTGAGCACACCATCCCGACAGAGGCTGCCCTGTAACCACACATCAGGCTGTCTCTGGATGGCAGGCTTGAGTGCAGTGCAGAGGGGCAGGTGGCCTGGCCCACCACAGGTCTTCCAGGATCAGCCTTCTAGCAGAAGCCAGAAGTTATGGGAACCCGAGAACAGCGTGGCATGGTGCTAGGGCTGCAGAGCAGTCCAGAGCCAGGGTGTAGGCCCGGGCCAGTCTGGGGCTTTGCCACATGGGTTTCAGGATTTTCTCATCTGTACAGTGGAGCTACTATCACATATTTCCCAGGGTGGCCTTGGAGACTCAACAAAAACATGTGAGATTTCACTATTGTTGTTTGTACCTGGAGAATGAGCGGGGTGTTCGTGAGAGTGGCCGGCCAGGGCAGGGTCTAGTCTGGGCTGTGAGTTGGGAGAGCAGGCTGGGTGGGCTCGGGCTGATATGGGAAGGGCTGTGATGCCAGGTGTTCAGCACTGATATTACAGACAGTGGTCTATTCTAGGCAGATGAATCACACAATTACAGCCATGATTCGTGGCCTGGCATGGCAACAGGGCTGCCCCCTCAGGACCTCTGATTCACTCTTCCTCCTACCAAGCCAACATGGTCTTCCCCATGGGACCATTTCCCAGACACAGGATTCCTGGCCCATTCTCCCCCAGCAGGGTCCCCCAAACGGATTGTCAGCTTCTCTCCTTTGCCTGCCCCGTCACTTGTCCACTGAGCCCAGCAAGTGATGAGTTTATTCAGCTATCTCTGTCTTCAAAGTCAGCCCTTCCTTGGGAGTTTCCATACCATCCACCAGGACAGACTTGGCCACTGGCCAGTCACCCACCCACCGTCTCTGGTGCTCCTCTGAGGGCTTTCTCTCAGTCTCCTGCACCTTTGCCAAAATGGCAAATCTTTCATTTTTGAATGATCACGCATCCCATCCCCAGGGCTGCCAGGGTTTGGCTTATCTGATTTGATGACCAGTATCCATTGAAAGGCACAGTGTTCTGGGTCCTCCTGCCTCCCTGGCTTCCGAAAGCCACTTAGGCTATGCTCTGTTTCCTTTTAAAAATGGGGCTTTAGCAAATCAGTGTCTGTATTGCCACCTGCACTGTCATAGAGATTCTCTCCTTCAAGACCCCGACTGTGAGTGTGTACGTGTGCGCAAGAATGTGTATGTGCATGTGTTCCAGACAGAGAATGGGAATGTGGGACATTAAAAATATTTTAACAAAAGGTAGGCATGGGGTGGTGGAGAGAAAAGCTTTCCACATTATCTGAAAGGATCACATTCTCATTTCCTCTTTGTTGACCAATGTGTGACAGGGAGGCTGGTTCGATGCCAGATCCTCAGTGAAGCATCTGAAGAAACTAACTTAAGATGGTAAAAGGTTCCCTGTGCTGATAAAGACACTAAGGATGTTTTTGTATTGTTTTTCCTTCTAATTATTAGGAACTTAGATTTTCAACCTGGACAAAGGTTTCTTTGAATTGGCCAGGGCTAGAAGTGAACACACTTACCTTTTTGGAAATTCCCAAAATGTTCTCTGTTCTAAGCAGAAATAGAGCAAGGAGAGGAATGTGCCATAAGACAAACTGAGTAGCAATTCTCATGGAATCAGAGAACGTTAAAGCTGAATGGGATTTTGCAGATCACCAGCCAATACCCTCCCCCACACATCGCCAAAAAAAAAAAAAAAAAATCCTGTTCACAGTTGAGGAAGCTGAGAGCTTACACAGGTACATCCCGAGGACAAAGACCGTGATGGCAAATCTTGGACTAGAAACCAGGCTTCTGGGATCCCATCCAATGTTCCTTAAACCATGACAATCTCCTGCTTGCTATATGTTTAGGGAACCAGGCACCTCTCCCCTGGCTCCGGAGCACATCTAATGAACAATGCTTCTTTTCTGATGGCAGATCCTCCATCTGGGTTATTCTCAATCTCATGCAAGAGGAGAGAAGACAAAGCGACCTGTTGTCCCTTCAGCCCCTGACATTCTCTCAATGTGCTCATGACAAAGCAAAAAAAAACCCGCATCAATCAGAAGACATTTCCCTCTTGGGTGTCGGTGGTCGATACTTTCTATAAATGAAATGATCCACCAAAGGCAAGTAGCAACAAAGTAAGGAGAAGATTTCCTCTCCAGCTCCCATTCGTGTCCCCTATAAATGACCCAGAGTTCCTTGTATGGGTCCGACCAGAAGCCACACCAGGAGAAAGAGTTGCTGGCTAGCTGTTGTGAGATCAACCACCCCACAGTACCACCGCCAGCCAGCCTGGGGAGACCTGGTGGCCGAGGACCAGCAGGCCAGGCACTGGCAGATGAAGGCACAGTGGGCTGCAGAGCCCACGAGCTGGGTGGCGCTCTGACCCATTGTTGTCCAGCAAAAAGTCATTTGCACAAAGAATTTGTGTGCTCAGGTGCAGAAGGGCCTCTGCCATGGCTGACCGCACTGGAAACTGAAACAGGAATCCCCCCCACCATGAAATACTTTAACTACTTTGTTCTACAAAGAACAATGTTCTTGCTCACTAGGGTGGCCACTGTCACGGCTCCTGGGAGGCACTGAGTGGGTGGAGACCTTTTTCCTCCGTGACATGGACAGTCTTATCCATTCAAATGCTGAATTCTACTTTCTTTTAGAGACTGAGGAACATAATCTTTTGTCCAATGGGATGCATCCGTGGTGATTTTAAACAGTGTCCGGTAAGTAATCGGTGTTCTTGGTTCCGCGGCAAGGTCCAGAGTTCATGACTGTGACTCCGGTCTTGCTGACTTTTCAAGGGAACCAAGGCGCACATCCAGGTGAATGTCCTTTCCTGCGTAAGAGTGACCTTGGGACAGAACAAGCTCATTCTCATGATGCTACTGCCGCCACCATTCAAACTATCTTTGGAATTCCATTTTGAAAACTGCTTTCTGCATCATACAAGAAAATCAGTCACATTGTTCTGGAACAGGCTGTGTGTGCAGAACACGGCTGCCATTGCTGGCTTATCCTAAGCCAACTTCAGCAAATATTTCCCCAAATCAAGCTCACCCCAATTGCCAGCAGTGAATGACTTTCGAAGGTTTTTTTTTTTTTTTTTGAGGATTTAAGATATTCAAGAGAATATATGCCGAGGATATACCCGAGGCTCTAAAGGCAATTCCAGATGCTAACATGTGCCTCCCTGAGCCGCCTACCAAATGGTTTCTGAGCTGATCATATTAGAGGATTTAGTGAGAGCTGGCAGGTGAATCATAATGTTTCATACTTTAAAAGATGTCTTCTGGGACCATATCCTACCGAGGCCCTTGCAGGGAGAGGCAATGGTGGCCAAGCATGGAAACTATGTCATCTTCCCTAAAGACAATGACTCCCAAGTGACAACTGTCACTATGTATTTCATATGCTGGATACGAATGATGCTATCACTTTGTTGTATTGCTGACAGAGGAGTCGGGTAAGGGATGGGAAGGGTAGTTGGCTTTAAGGAAAAAGGGTAACAAGGAAATAGAACTGTCTCCTACACTCAAGAGTCCTAACTTCAAGGCTGGCCAGTGACCCTAACTGGTTGCTCCACACTGGGACCAACAAGAGATGTACTGCTTCCCTTCCATTAACACTCAGCTTACTCACAGTTGACTAAGTTATTCAACACTAAATTTCCACTTTCCAGAAACTGAAGTTCTGGAGCCTGAATCATTCATTGCAGAATTACAAGAGATGATGCAAGGATAGGAACTCTATCAATATTCCCAAATAGCCACCCCCATCATGCTGTGTTCTTTACAGATGTCTCATGGTTTCCACTGTGATAGACTAAAACACCATCTCTTTGACACAGAACTATAGAAAATGAACAGATAATTCACTTTAGTAGAAGTAATGCCAATGACTAGTACATTCAATGAAAATTCACCCTAATAACTGATTGTCTAACAATCAAGTTAATTACAGCTCAAACAATAATTCAGAAAAAAAAATTCCAGTTGGCCATGATTTAAAAAAATAGTAATTGAGAGACCAGACAAGGGTGCACTGTGGCCATCATCATTCCCGCTTGCTGCCACAGGAAAGCGTCACAGCGCCTTTCCCCACAGCCCTTTGCAAATGTCGCAACAGCCTTCCTACTGTCCTATTCTCTCTGCCTTTCTCCATCCATAGCCACTCCCTTCATCAGCTTATCTATCTCAAGACTGTGCACCTCCTCTACCTGCTGACGGTCCCTGAAAGGAGGTCCCCCGGCCCCCACCTGTTTGCAACATCTCATTCCCGAAGGCTGGCAGTCACCCCAACTCAGCATGTGCCACACGGAACCCCAACCAAATGCACTTATTCCTTCCAGGTTCCAGCCCAAATCTCCATGTCATCCTGGCCCTCTCCAAATCTCAGCCCCACAGCTAAGCTGACTAGAGATCCTGCTCCCACACCTGAGCACCATCTCCCTGCTCTGAGCCCCCATCAATTGTGTCTTGGCCAAATTGCAGAAAGGGACTCCTGAGAGGTCTCTCTGCTCCCACCCTTGCCCACCTATGGTCTCTTCCCGAACTAGGTCTGGTCACCACATCCCTTGCTCAAACCTTCCCGTCACCTAACTCACTAGAGGAAAAGCCAGTCTTTATAAGACAATGGGGCCCTCATGAAAGGCCCTCTGTTCTTTCCCACAGCTCCTCTAGCTGTAGACTCACCCACCAGGCTGGCCTGTCAACCATGACCTTCTAAGGAGGGTTTTTATATATAAGAGAGAAAGCCCAGGAAAAAGTATAATATGGTATTTATGGTAAGTCTTTCCTGGGTGGTAGGATTACAGTGTTGTGACTTTTCCTTTCTGTGCTCTGCATCTCTCCAGACTTCTCACCTGATCCACAATAAAAATATGTAAGAACATAATCATTTTTAAGTCCACAGGATGTCGTTCTTGCTCACACACTCAGTAACCTAGTTGCCAATCTCTGGGGCACCCATCATTCCCAGTACATGTTATAATGAACAAAACTGAAGTAGAATTTATGATCTCATTCATGATATGCAAAATTCTAAGTATACCAGCACCAGAGATAAACCAGAAGGTGCCCACTGAGATATTGAATATGACACATATCAGCATGACAGAGGTCCGCACAAACTTTCACAGTGGAATTTCTTAAAATGTGCACATGCACGTATTTATTTTTTGTAATGAGAGCTTTAAGTAAAATACATGATTTTTTTCCTATAAAAACATTTCTGCAAACACTTTTGTTTCCAAATGTTTTGGAAACATTTTTGTAACAAATACAATTTTTTTAATCTGCATTTTTCCAATGGACCTAGGAACAGCTCTGAGTTGATGGAGTTGAATGCTGTATAAGGAGAAATTCTAAACAGAAAATTATTTTTCTAATCCCTGTCCATATAATAACCAATTTCTGTAATAAACAATAGCATCAGGGTAGTTTGGTTTTTGGTTTTTGGGGCTTTTTTTGTTTGTTTTGCATCATAGGTAAGGAAAAGATTAGGAGGAAAAATGTGTAGCTAACTGTTTTACACTTCATTTGTCCTTTGATTAAATACCAATTACCTATCAACTTCCACCAACTCCCCATTCCAGACATCTGAACCACCTAAATAAAACACACCATCATCCGAAAACACCACGAACACAGTGGAGAGAACCCCAGCCCACCGGGTGACATAGGGCAGATACCGCCCTCCCCCTGCTGAAGGCACCTCTATTATGCATCCAATTTCTTACACAGAAGTTGGGTTTTGGGTGGTTTTATTCTCTTTTAATCTCCTATTAGGATAGAAATGTGATTTCAAGCAATTTGTAATAGAATCTCACACATTAAGCAGTTTCTGTTGTGATGTGATTTACTCATACAAATGAGCCCAAGATAGAAACATGGATGTGATCAGTGACAGGTAACAGATTACGTTGGGATCAAGAAGCAATGAATGTGGTCTGTGAATGTCAAAAACCCAGAAGAATGGCTGCTGCTCCACAGGAGCTGGTAACCACTTTGCTGAATGAACCGATGCCCAAGGTCCCCTGGAGAGGCTGCGGGCAGACAGATGCCGTAATGAATGGCTGTCCGATGGGTGTCAGGGGCTTACCCTTGGGAAAGCAGAGACCGCACCTGCTGTAGTCAGCGGTGGACCACAGATGCCATGGCCACCACCCACACCATCACATCACACGAGGAATACTTTTGATATAGGTGGACATATACCAGGCAGCTTACACAATGCAGCAAACATAAATATCCAAAAAACATTTCATTACCCTTCATGAGGACACATTTCAGAGTCTGTAGAACTAGAAGGATTAAGAAACCTGCCAGGCTAGATCCACATGCCAGACTGCTACCTACACCAGAACCAGGACTTGCTAGCAGGGTCTTGGATGGGTCTTCTCAGGGCTTCTGAGCTCTCTCAGAGTCCCAGTAAATGGCTCCTTTCTCCCTACCCTCAACCCTGCCCCAGAGGCTCCACCGCCAGCCCGGGCTCGTCAGCAGGGTTCATCCTAGCCCTGGAAATACACTGCTGATGACCAACCATCTCAGCAGGCAAAAGTGATGGCACCCTCATCCAGTCTTGACTGCCACACCACGAGCTTGTGGCAGCCTCCTGCCAAATCCTGATGGCCAGGATGCTGACTTCTCAGCAGACCTCCTGGGTGTTCCTTTAGCCAACGGAGTGCCCTCTCTGCTGCTCTGCCTTCACCATGCTACCAGCTTCTGGACACTTGAAGTATCCTGAAACGCCTGGCCCCAGGAGCCCTCTGCTCTTTGGATCTGGCTTTGATGACTCAGACCAACAACCAGGCAGATGGTCCATTATTCGTCAGCATCAGAGACCAACCAGCCATGGCCCTAGCTGTCCTCCTTCTTCCCAAAGCATGGATTCAAAATCAGAGTCACACACTCAATGTAGTGACTTATTAAAGAGGAAGAAGAAGCTGGAAAGAGCCCAGAGAGTTGAATTTTGAATAAGATTTCCAAGGAGGAGAAAAGCATGTGTGTGTGTGTGCGCGCGCACACACACACACACACATATATGTATATATATATGAGACACATACACATAGGAGATACATGTATATATTTAAATATATATCTAAATCTACATCTAAACACACACACACACACACACATATATAAATCCGTATCTGTATTCAGATGCTATGTTCACCTTGCTCTTTGTCTCAGGAAGCTGGTCTTTTTAAAAGGCCATGTTTTTCAACACAGACACTAGATTCCAAGTTCTGGCCCCCTAAGTGCTCTGTGCCTGGCAATCTTCAATTCCTGTCTGTCCCTTTGCCATTTGGGATGCCCTCACTTCTCTGGCTGGTTGATAGCATCTGGCTTTGACGTCCTGTCCTCTGCTTGCTGAGGATTCAAAGACCATCTGCAGCACCTGCTTCTATAATTAAGTGGCTTGGGCCATTCTAAGCAGCAGCTTCCAGTTTAGTCAAAATGATAAAAGAGTCCCCAACCATTTAGAATCACTGATGTCGGGGACTGGAGATTTCTGGCTTGCCTCATTCCTGGAGTACCAGCTGTGGACTTTCCATTCCTAGCTGTATTCCAAAGGCTGGATGCCAGACACACCAGGGCATGCCGGGGTCTGGCTGACACCCCTCCAAAAACCCTGCAGAATTCTTTCTTCTCTGACACTGGGTGACATTTCTGCTATGACAAATGTCCTTTTATCATATTTCATCACATCTTTGGGATCATTGACTGTAATCCTCCACATTATGGCATGGACCACTTACAGAGAAAAATTACTTCCAATTAAAATATGACATGCCATTCTTTATAAGACACACCATGCTATTAAAGATAGAGAAACATGTAAATAATTTGCATCTTAGACCTGAACAAATATAGTGTAAAGTCAGTGGCAGCTGGCTGGGATTGTGGCTTTTATCGTCAACAGTGAAAAAGGAAACCCACGTGGGTCTGCAGTTTGTGTGGGGCTGGGGGTGCCCCAGCTCATCGCAATCATCCATGACTTGAGATTCCCACTGGAGACCAAGATATTAATTGAACCGGATTAACAGTGCCTGGAGTTGCAGTGCCCGCAAGGCAAAGCTGTCAGCACCACCCCTTCTTCTAGGCTTCCTGTTTCCTGCCATACGTAGGCAGAGAGGAGGGGAGGTCCTGTCATCACTTTGCTTTTTCACGTTTACTCTCCAAGGATACAGCTGGGTGTGTAAGCCTGGCCAGAGCCTGCTCCTCAGACATGGCTCTCCTCCTCCCCTTGCAGGCATGTCAGAGCCAGCTGGAACCAAGATTTAGATGTGGGGGGTCCAAAAGCAACGGGGTGGGGAGGAGGGTGGGGAGAGGCTCTCCTGAGCCTGCAGACCTAAGTGATGCACCCAAATCCAGTCCTTGGTCCCAGGGGCTGTTGTGAGCCTGCTCCACTACTAATAAAGTATGTGGAATACTTTCATTCTCACTACTTTTGTCCACTGCATGAGGAGCTCATTTGAGCCCAAAACAACTAGTTTAATAAGCTTGAACAATGTGTACCCTCTTTACAATGGCTTCCAGAAAGCCAAGCCCACATGCTGCTCACCTTGGGGAAATGCCTCTCAGAACGCGTTCGATGAAATGATAC
Source organism: Canis lupus dingo (assembly GCF_003254725.2). Classification (NCBI taxonomy): domain Eukaryota; kingdom Metazoa; phylum Chordata; class Mammalia; order Carnivora; family Canidae; genus Canis; species Canis lupus. The sequence goes on along the minus strand of NC_064258.1, from coordinate 18,232,174 downwards.
TGGGCTTGCCCTCAATTGATTTTTCTGCCCTAATTTTTTTAATTTTTATTTATTTATGATAGACACAGAGAGAGAGAGAGAGAAAGAGACAGGAGGAGGGAGAAGCAGGCTCCATGCACTGGGAGCCCGACGTGGGACTCGATCCCGGGTCTCCAGGACTGCGCCCTGGGCCAAAGGCAGGCGCTAAACCGCTGTGCCACCCAGGGATCCCTGCCCTCATTTTTTGACTCAAGTCTGTGTGTGTGTGTGTGTGTGTGTGTGTGTGTGTGTTATAATTTATAAATTTTAATTCCACTGAGTTGCATTATGTTTTGTAAGTTGCACTTTATCACTGGAAATGGAAAAATGTGACCATATAGATGTTTCAATAAGAATTAAGTTTAGGATGGCAGACTGTTGGTCCCTGAGATGTCTCGAATCAGTCATGGTTGGCTGTAGGAACAATCAGCTCCAGGATCCCAGAGGCTTGCCAGGACCAAGGTTGGCATCTTGCTCCCACTCAATGTCTGCCACGGGTCAGCAGGTGCTCTGGCTGGGACCCTGGGGCCCAGGCTGATGGCACAGCCTCTATCGAGAGCTTACACTGATCTCTGTTCTCTCGACAGAAGAAAGAGACACAGAAAAGTACGCCTGCACAGAAAAGCATGAGCGGGCTCCTAACACTTCCATTGGCATGTGAAGTACATCACTTTCTCCTACATTTTGTGTCAATACAAGACATACTGGCCAAATCTTACCTCTAGAGCAGGGAACTGAGTAATTGTGAAAGACACAGCCTAGCAGAGGTCCTCCAAAACCCTGGCAGCAACCACCACTGCTGCAGCCTTCTAAGCCTTAGGCTTTTCATCTACGAAGGGACTCCTAGTCAGCAACATTGGTGATTCCACCTGTCATAATGTTAATAATGACTAAAAAAGACTGACTATCTAGATATGAACCGAGGTAAGGACCACCAGCTCTGACCTTTCGGCCCATTCTGGAAGCACACATTACCTCAGAGGACACAGATCTCACTCGCCTTCCTCTCCCTTCTCTTCTTCTCTCTCTCCTGCCTTCCTTCTTTGATTCTTCCTTTTAAATCAGTTCTACCAGCAACCGAAATATGACAGGATTATTTCCAAATGGCACTAGGATATTTGTTCGTGCTCAGTAGAGCAAGCTGGCTGCCTCACGGTTCTCTTGGCCGATCCTGTGGAGACCCCACAGAGGAAAGAAATTTGCTTCACAGAAAACCGAAAAAAAAAAAAAAAAACACAAACACCATGAACCCACTGACAAGGCCACAGTTATTCACCCTTCTAAACCTCTTTTAGGGAAGCTAATGACCAGTGATAACAGGAAGGCCTACTGGCTATCACTGGTGGCCAAAGGATGCCACCAGTGTCAGCAAAGCGTGCAGATTTCCTACACCTTATGTGACCCCACTTGACCTCTGTGAGATGCAGGTGAATCATGATCACTGTAGAATATCTGATAGGAATTTTGGCCTCCAGCAGGAGGTAAATATGTATTAATAAGATCGTGTTACTTCCAGACACCATTACTACTGGGAAGAGTCTCCTCTGCCAGCCAGAGATATTATTTTCTATGCACGTGTATCTATGTCTTAAAAAGCCCATCCATTCTGTGGCCAGCTTTAGAGTAACCTGTGCAAACAATCTACAAATAAAGGCAATTACAACATCAACAGCCCTGCTTGAATGTCCACAATAGCCAAACTGTGGAAGGAGCCTTGGTGCCCATCAAAAGATGAATGGATAAAGAAGATGTGGTTTATGTATACAATGGAATATTACTCAGCCATTAGAAATGACAAATACCCACCATTTGCTTCGACGTGGATGGAACTGGAGGGTATTATGCTGAGTGAAGTAAGTCAATCGGAGAAGGACAAACAGTGTATGTTCTCATTCATTTGGGGAATTAAAAAATAGTGAAAGGGAATAAAGGGGAAAGGAGAAAAAATAAGTGGGAAATATCAGAAAGGGAGACAGAACATGAAAGACTCCAAACTCTGGGAAACGAACTAGGGGTGATGGAAGGGGAGGTGGGCAGGGGGTGGGGGTGACTGGGTGGCCGGCACTGAAGTGGGCACTTGACAGGATGAGCACTGGGTGTTATTCTGTATGTTGATAAACTGAACACCAATAAAAAATAAATTCATTAAAAAAAACAGCCCTGCTTGATATCTCTGACCTAAAATATATGAAACAACAGCTCCTAAATCTCACACACACAGTTATATATCTGTTTTATATATATATATATATATATATATATATATATATATATATATATCCTATTGGTTCTGTTTCTCTGGAAAACCTTGACTGGGAATGAAGGTTCCATTTGTAAATAAAAGGGTTTGGGGACAGCCTGGGTGGCTCAGCAGTTTAGCACCGCCTTCATCCCAGGGTCTGATCCTGGAGACCTGGGATCAAGTCCCACATTGGGCTCCCTGCAGGGAGCCTGCTTCTCCCTCTGCCTGTGTCTCTGCCTCTGTCTCCCTCTCTCTGTGTCTCTCATGAATAAATAAGTAAAGTCTTTAAAAAAAAAAAAAAAAGAAAAAGGGTTTGGACTGCTGGCCTCTGCCATCCATCCCTGAGAGTATATTTCTTTGAATGAAGTGCATTTCATGTCAGTTCTAATCGTCTGAAAATTACCATTTATAATTTGCTATCACGAAACCTTATATTAAATACATTTTTCCCATCAACATAGACAACTATGCAACTCAGGCATAAGAGTAAGAGTTCACATAGGTAAGAGTTCACCCTAGAATTAAATGTGTAGGCCATGGTGGGGAAGAACTCATATGAATAAGGTTAAGGAGGAGGCTGGGCTTCTCATGGAAGCTAGCTTATGCTAATGCTCTTTGCGCTTATTTGCCCCAGCTAGGCATCCTGCAAATGAAAGTCAGGAGACTGCATGAGGAGCATGCCAGAGAAACACGTCCCTCAGCTCTCCACTGATGGAGAAGGGATGGATGTGAGATCAGATCACCTGGCTCCTGGATGACAGTGTTGTCACGCAGCATCCTTCTCCCCCAGCCAGACCTACAGCTTCCTTGCCAACCCCAGACAGTTGGTGGGTAAGACCAAGGAAATCCATCTGTGGTTTAGATGTTATTTTTAATCCAAGAATTCTGCAGCTGTCCCACATGGGGACCAGCCTGAGACCCTCCCTGTGACACATACTAGTTCTGATTTCAAGCCACTCAATCCTTGGTGGAGAAGACAATGATCTGCAGCAGTTTGCTTGGTTACACAGAGACATCACTTACTCACATTTTTTCTTAAATTATCACTTCTTTTTGACTTAGAAATGTCCAAAGTGATTATGATCATTTTAAGACAGCAAAGGGTATTTTGCTGAAAGCAAATCTTTGCTGAAAGCAGTCTTTACCAATACATTATTTCCACAGCTTATAACAAGAAATAATGAAGAAATCTTCAAACAGGCAATTAGAAATGATATTTCCTTCTATTTTACCTGTCAGTCTCCACAGCAATCAAAGTACCTGGGATCATGTTGTAGAGACAAATAAGGCAAAAGAGTTCAGGATTCTGTTATTTCTTGCCACAAAGTCTTGGGGATCAACCAAAATGCAGCAGTGCACAGAGTACTTCTGCTCATGAGGGCCAAGTGCACTGGATGTAGTTTGTTCTCATGCATTTAAAACTAACAAATGAAATGTCAAAAATACATCCTAGTCTTAGATAACTCTTCCAGGAAAACAGAAAACATCATAAATGATCAAACGAGCTGTTAGTAAAGAAATCTGCAATTTTTTGAATCATGTGACGAAACTGTGTCAGAACTGAGATCAAATCATTTTGGAAAGACCTTGGAGATTTTTCCTTTACTTTGCCATCATGGAATGATCAAAGTACATAAGACTTTTGCTCAGACGGAAGCCCAATGCAATTGGAGATGATGGTAACATTCAGATCGAAACAAAAGTACCACCCCACCCGGGAACAGGAGGCTCAGCCCATGGGGTCAGGACAATCCCACATAATCCACAAAGGAATTACAATGTGCACTAGGTTTCATAAGCATTTTTTAATGGAAGTGCTTTATTTCTGTCTTCCTGGAAGCTTCAGATAACTGGAATGGAAGCTATGTGTCCAGGAGGAAGATGGTATCCACACCTGGAGTCCATGTGCTCAGTGGCCCTAGGACAGCAGTTGGAGGGACTGTGTGGTCACCAACATGGCTGAACTCAGCCTTCTGTTTGTACAATATCCAGGGGCTTAGAATTTCCTGAAGGTCACGTACATTTCTTACTATATGTACATTCACGTGCTTAGTCAGTGTAAAAATTGGTAAAATGCAGGAAAGACAAATCCAACGAGGTCTTTCCTCCCAGAATATATTCCCCCATCCAACTCTGATGGCAATGTGCCCTAATCCCCAGGAAGAGAGGAAGGAAGAGCAGGAACCCTGCATTAATGAGTCCTGTCTCTATCTCTGGCTTGCTGTCTCCCCCCTTCCCCAGGTGCCACCAGACCTTGCTACTTAAAGTAGACCATGCTACTTAATGGCATGAAGATGCAGCATCCCCATCACTCTGGACTTCTTAGAAATGCAAAATTTCAGGCTGCAGCCAACCGAATGAACAGAACCTACATTTGAACAAGATTTCCAGATGATCCATATGCCCATTCAGTTTGAAGAGCAACGCAATAGGGATGCCTGGGTGGCTCACTGGCTGAGCATCAACCTTCAGCTCAAGTTGTGATCCCGAGGTCCTGGGATCAAGTCCCGCATCAGGCTCCCTGCATGGAGCCTGCTTCTCCCTCTGCCTACGTATGTCTCTGCCTCTCTCCCTGTGTCTCTCATGAATAAATAAATAAAAACTTTTTAAAGAAAGAAAAAAAAGGAAAGTGATAGTAGCTATGTGCTCAACTCTGACAGCAACTGTCAGTAATCCCATATCCACAGGTTACTTTAGCTACAAGAATCATGTCAAAACAAGTCACTGCAGTCAGCAAAAGATGCATAATGAAGAATAGAAATTTCACTGGGAGTTTTTTTCTAACACATGGTAATAAAATTTATAAAATAAAAGGTAAATTTGTACATGATGTTTTATAGCTTTGAAAGTAAGAGCCAATGTGGCCCAAAGGCTGCCTCCTAACCCTGATGGTTATTCAAAAAACACAGGAAAAGAGAGAGAAGACTGTCCAGGCTTCTCTTGATCCAATAACATATTTTTGGGAACATAAATAAAGATGTAATTTATCTTAGAGTTCCAGCTGCTGGCCTGTGTAAGGGATTTATTCTTGTTTACTCATTTTGCTTTCCAAAATTTTAAAGGATTGATCCTTTAAACACATGCCTAAATATATTGTCTGTAGTCTTAAATCCTATCATTTACCACCTTCTTACCACCAATACATGAAACAGCAGAAGAACCCTGAATGCCAAGCAGCGCAGACACCAGCAGGTCGGGGGCTGGAGAGGATCTTCCATGTGACCTGGAGCCATTTTCTGCTGCCTTCATCCCAGACCTGAGTCTTGTCCCCGGGAAGCGACCCTCCACAAAGCGCTCCAGATGATCTCATCCCAAGCTTCACTCTTGATGCTTCTCCCTTAGTTTCCACCAGTCTAACTTCAATGTTAGAAAGAGCTATGAAATGTTCTGACCAGAAATCTTGCTAAAGGGGCACCTGGGTGGCTCAGCAGTTGAGCATCTGCCTTTGGCTCAGGTCGTGATCCCAGGGCCCTGGGATCGAGTCCCGCATCGGGCTCCCCACCCAAAGCCTGTCTCTCCCACTTGCCTATGTCTCTGCCTCTTTCTCTGTGCCTCTCATGAATAAATAAATAAAAGCTTTAAAAAAAGAAATCTTGTTAAAACAATCTGTCATTCAGACTAGAAGCCCCACAATCAAACAGCTCCCAGAACAGTCAGGCCACCTTGACCTCTCACCGGTAAGACAGGTTTGAGGGGTGCGTTCAGCATCAGGCATAGGGGCTGGGTCATTCCCAGGCATCTTAGACACCCCTAAGAATACCAAAAAATGGGTCAAAAACTTGATCTCCAACCCTCTACAATGGAGTCACCTTGAACACAATTACCATATGCCCAGGAGGTTCTTACTGCGGTGGGGGAGGGAGCATCCTTCACAAGATGCAATTGAAATTTTGGGGTCCCAACTTGAGCCTTGAGCCGGATTTTTTGTATTTTCCTCTCGACACATTTACTGGCTAGCTTTCTAAGGACCGATGCATCTGCTCTAGGAGAATACAGAGGTAAAACAGGAAAGGTTCCACTGTTGAAGAGTTAAATCACTTTATCAATTAAATAATACAATAATTTAATTAACTCAGTAAATGAATTAGTTAAAATAATTTTATTTATTAATTTAAAAGGGAGTATTAGCCACTTTAGCTAGACAATATCAAACATAATTTAACACCTTAAACCATAAGCAAAAGCAAGAGTCCAGACCCAACCACTGGTGAGCCGGGAGAGAAAAAAGAGAGCCACAGCACACAAAACATAACCTGATACTAACCTAACATTCGTGGAATGGATGAGAGCTCACAAGGCACGTCCCTAGCTTCCTCAACTGACATACCCACAGACCCTGTGAAAGAAGCAACAAAGGTGGTCTCTGGAGCTTGATGTCTTTATCTATAAAGAACAGGAACAAGTGACTTCTCCAAGATGCACTTTCAAAAAGAAGCCTATGAAATGGGATGAGGTCTCTTTTGGGGGTAAGGAAAACGCCCTCAGTTAGACTGTGTTGATGGAAGCACAGCCCTGTACCCACACTAAATTCATGGAACCGCACACATATGTATGCTCAGCAAGTTACAACGCCGCAGAGCTGTTAGGAAAAATCCTGTGGTGGGGAGAAGGCCCTTCTGCCACTTAGAAGGTCTCCCTCCTGATGGAGCCATTGTGATACACCTGCAGCCAGCTGGGGAGGTGAGGGCCACTGGTGAGTCCCCAGGATCAAGGACTGGCCCTGCCAAGGAAGTCAGTTTGCAGCGAATACCGAATCCAGGCCTTCTCCCTGGCTGCTCAGACGATAAGAGACACAATAGTCCCTGGCATTCATAAGAAACTCCATATTCCAGAGACCTAACTCTCACATGTGAAAATGTCGGTAATACTGCAAATAATAACCCTGCAGAAGGAGCTGAACCCTTGTGCCACCATTACTCAGAGACTGCCATGGAATATTCACTATGTTCTGCAGTTCAGATCACTCCGAGTCACACAGTAGCAAAGGGCTCCCCTGAGAAGCTGCAAAATGTTCCTAAAGGTCTAAAACAGTAAAATGTAACAGTGGCCCCCAAAACTGAATTTGCCGGTCTCTTCCCTGGGGAAAGAATGCTCAAGGGAGATAGGATATTATTCCTTATGTTATTAGGATAATATTAGGATAATATTCCCAGATATTAAATACAGATGGCTATCCAGTGATGGGAGGTAACACACACTTTGCACTCGTCCAAACCACAGCTCTACGGCCAATGCGTAGAGATACAGGGATGTAGGAATTAAGGTCAATAAAAGTCTTTTTACAATTGAGGGGAAGCAGTATCAAATAACCTCCAACCAGCATGCATCCCAATTTTGAGAGGCTACGGCTCTGGAACGTATCTTATAAAAACATGCGAAAACAATGGATCTGTTTTATTTTGATACACTCTGGATCAAATTGAAGAACTGATAGGTTACAAACTAGAAAGAACCAAGGAAAAAAAAAAAAAAAGAAAGAACCAAGGGGTTTAGCTGAAACCCATTATCTGAAGAGAAGATGGACCATGACTCCCAAACACAGCTGTACAAAAGAAAAACCTTAGTAAACCAGGGATCCCTGGGTGGCTCAGCGGTTTGGTGCCTGCCTTTGGCCCAGGGCGCGATCCTGGAGTCCTGGGATCAAGTCCCACGTCGGGCTCCCGGCACAGAGCCTACTTCTCCCTCCTCCTGTGTCTCTGCCTCCCTCTCTCTCTCTCTCTCTCTCTCTGTCATGGATAAATAAATAAATAAATAAATCTTTAAAAAAAAAACAAAAAAAACAAAAAAAACCTTAGTAAACCATCACCCGCCAGAACAGAGGCCACCAGCTAACACAGCAGGGGTTTCCACACACACCTTGATGCTCAAAAGCTGGACTGTGGATGTTTACCCTCATCTGTTCTCAAGTCATTTAACAGGTTGAGTATTTTTCCTCAGAACAGGAGCAAAGGGGCTGCTTACAGTCACAAGGGAGAGGCCGCGGAGAGCACCTGCGGAGGAGCGCTTTCGCAGCTCAGCTACTCCTCCCTGCAAAATAAGACATACATGTAGGTATACACATGGACACCGACGTGCACACATGTGTACACATGTATAACTGTTAAAATGTCATTGTCTACTGCTTGAGAAAAATGAGAGTAAAACCCCCTGGAGAATTCAGAGCTTTAGGAATTTCGATACGAGGAAGACTGCCCTGATTTTAATCCTCGTGGTTTTTTTTTTTCCTTTTCAAGTTCACCCTATTATTTTCAACAACCCACTTCTCTCCCCCCACCGCTCTCTTCTTACAAATAGCTCTGTGGGAAATGCTGCAATTTTTAGTATCTCTAAATCCTTCTAAGCACCAAATTCAAAGAGCTATTTTGGCAGCCCAAATGTAATGGGAAAGAGAATTTGGATCCAGGCTGGGGAGGATTTGGCTTTTTGCAGAGGGGTCCTCCAGCGCGGGAGCAAGTCCAAGTGCATCTCTTTCCGGAAGGGCCGGCTCCCTGGGTTCCCAACAGACCCCCTCCTGGCGGAGGCCACGCCACCTCCTCCTGCTTCCTACACGTGGGTATCTATTCATCTCAGTCCAGTGCGTATGTGTCTTGACTTTGCAATGATCACAGGATATATAGGTCACAATTTCAAAATCTGTAAAGCTCTTTGAAACTCATTTGAGAACAAAATGCTATCTGACTTGAACTCATTTGGGGGAAAAAGTTACTGGAACTGATGTGAAGCAACTGACAATTTTAATTATTCTACTTAATGACTAAGTGTAGTGTTTTTTGTTTTCTGTGGGTTTTTTTTGGCGGCAATTATAATGGTCTGTTCACAGGCGGTACCACAGATACTGTTGATGGTGTTAACTCTTAGAAAATCAAGCACTGAGTTAGTTTCTTAAATCCCAAAAAGCTCTGAATTCCTAACTGAACCCAAGGTTCTCAGATAAGTGGCTCTGGACCTGCCCCAGGATAGGCTGTTCAGCATCCAGCTTGGCATGATCGCCTTAATAAGCGTTTAATAGATATGATTACACCAAGTACACTCAGTGGTGTCTGATCCAAATAGGAGACACGACACGACAATTACTTAAAAATAGGTGTCAAAACATAATACCACAGAAACTGAACTGGTGACAGTCACGTAACAAGACAGTATTTCTCTTTCTGTATTCTGTGCCTACAGAAAGAACTTCCTTGGACCTCAGCTTATGAATCTGCATGTTATCACGTTGCCACTGCAAGTGAGGATCAACACAGACCACCTTTTGTTTATAGCATGACAGCCAGCCCAGGATCTTTTCAGTAACATAGCTGCACTGCTCTCACCTCCCTCAAGTTCAAACTCATCGCTAATTTTTACTTTCTTTGCCCTGGAACTGCAAACTTACAAAAAGTAAAGAGACGTCCAAAAGACTTTTTAAAATGTCATATTTGGAACAACCCCAAGCCCACATTTATTCACCCCGTCTACATTCAGTGGAGCACCTACTGTGTGCCAGCACTAAGGACATGGAAGGCAAACAGGGAGAGCTCATCCGGGGAGCTTATACTCCAGCTCTGGGATGTAAAACTAACCTGTCGATGACTAATAGGATTTCAAGAAAAGTACTGGGTCCGGGTTAGCAAGCATCTAGGGAGGAGTCATGGTATGGGGGCCAGGCAGTAAGGGTAAAGAATGATTTTAGTGTGGAAATCTAGAGGAAGAACATTCCAGAAAAAGGGAGCCAGCATGAAGAGGGACAGAGTTTCAGGGGGTGAAAAAGCAGGTGAACAAAGGTGAGGCTAAGGAAGGCTGATTCTTCCAGGGTCCCCAGCGAAGCCAGGGTCAGAACAGATTGTGCAAGGCTCGGGAAGCAAGTGGGGTCACAGATTTACAGCAAACAAGTGTGTCCCAGTAGGAATATGGACTTTATCCTAGCATGTAGAGGCTACTTAGTTAAGTTGTCTGATCTATGCCTAAAAAGACCACTCTGGAGGCCGTAAAGACAGTAATCTGTGTCTGACCCAAGTGGAGACAGGGAGACCAAGGAGGAGGCTGGGTTTAGCCCAGGGAGGGAGGATGGTGGCATTGCCTGAGGCCAAAGTCCCAGAGGAGGAGGAGTGGGGTCAGATGCGGGATGCACCTGCAGCCTGGGCTGTCTGCTGACCGAGTGCCTGGCTGTGAGGTGCGAAGGGCAGGAAGGCACAAAGGATCCCTCCAACTGTTCAACCTGGAAATGTCAGATTGTATGATGGTTCCATCATTCTACATCTTTCCACTGAGATCAGGAAGCCTAAGAAAAAAGGTTTAAGGTTGGCAAATCAAGAGTTCTGTTTCAGCTGTGCCATCTTTGAAAAGCCCAGTAGGCATGTGAGAGGGAAAAGTTTGGTATAAGAATCTGAGTTGCGGAGGCTGGGCTAGAAACCTGAGAGCCTTCAGCACACAGATTCTGCTCAGAGCCATGTGGACTGAGTGATACCATCTACAAAAAGGCAAAAGTGGGATTCCTGAGCTCTGAGCAAGAGGAAAAGCCAGGCAGGGTAAGAAAATGAGCAGCCAGAGATGTAGAGATCCACAGCCCAGGAGCAAAGTAAAGAAAGTGACCAAAAAAAGAGAAGATGCCATCCCCTGTGGTAGGTGAGAACTGGCTTTTGGATCTGGCTGTGATGTTAACAGGTTAAGATGTCCCTGGAGGGCTAGGGACTGCAGCCTAACCGGAGAAGATATCGAGAAGGAATGAGAATGGAAATAGCTACATTTTGCTATTAAGTTCTACAAGAGAAGGACTGGTGGCTGGAGGGGTACATAGCATCAAGTTGTTTATGAGATTTTAGATTAGTTTTGTAAGACAGAAAAATATACCAGCACATCTATCCCTCCGATGAGAACAAGACAGCAAATGAGAGAAAATGGGTGCCCCAGACGGGATGCATTGTGATGCCCTGCCCACAATGAGGAGCCCCTACTGGTTATGGAGGGGTGCGCTAGCACTGACTCAGGCCTGATTTTTTTTATGATTTTATTTATTTATTTGAGAGAAAGAGAGAAAGTGCAGGAGCATGGGCAGAGGGAGGGGGAGAAGCAGGCTCCTCACTGAGAAGGGAGCCTGACATGAGGCTCAATCACAGGACCCTGAGATCATGACCTGAGTCCGAGACAGATGCTTAACCTACTGAGCCACCCAGCTGCCCTTCGGGCCTGATTTTTGCAGGAGCTACGACAGGACCCAGAGACAGCCCCCCCACCATGTCCATGCAAGAGCCCTGATCATCTAAGATCTCTAGGTAAACCACTGGGGCAAAAAATAAAGCAATATCCATACCATATACCAGTCCCAAATGAATTAAAACAACAACAAAATATAATGCATTCCTTGATGCTTTTTAACCAACACACACGTAATCTATTTCAAGTATATTCATCCATCCATATTTTTTTTAAGATTTTATTTATTCATTCATGAGAGAAGCAGAGACATAGGCAGAGGGAGAAGCAGGCTCCTTGCAGGGAGCCCAATGCAGAACTCGATCCCAGGACCCTGGGATCATGCTCTGAGCCAAAAGCAGATGCTCAACCACTGAGCCACGCAGGCATCTTCATCCATCCACATTTTTATTCACACACCAAAAATGAGCAACTTGACTGGCTGCATTTGTAAGGAGTCCTGTACTTAAATCCTTGAAGATGTGCAGGATTTGAGTTCATCTGAAATATGTTGAATTTATGTTTTATGTTGGCAAACTGAACACCAATAAAAAATAAATTTATTATTAAAAAAATTATTTTTTTAAAATACAATGTTCTTAAAAAAGAATTGCATAAAATTATCTGTCTGTAAGAAGCTCTGTGCCTTTACTATGCAACTGCAGTCACACAAAAATTGTGTCTGGTACCACTCCCTCTGCACTTCAAGGAGATCTTGAATGATGCTCTATCTGCATTTTTCTACCCATGTCCACAAGTAAGTAGGATTAAGGCAACCAGACACTGAATCAGTCACTACAGTACCGAGAAATTGTCTCTTCTCTAGCTGTGCTTACTGGTTTCACACAATATAGGTGGTCTGGATTTTTCCATTTAAAACCCATAACTTTACCTTCAGTTTTTTTAGTAAGTCTGCTGTTCCATCCTCTATAGAAAAAACAGATGTTTCTGTGCCATTCACAATACAGACTACTAGACAAGAAGCTTCCAAAATTCTTTATAATTCTAACTCCCAATGGACACACTGAATCGATTCTATAGCAGCTTGTGCAACTGATAAGCGTATAAACAGTAAAATAAATGTTCTAAATTTTGCCATCTCGCATGTCCATTCACACTTCAAAAAAAATTTATATTGACATATCCATATTTGTTATCTTCTATTTGACTAAATGCTGCCAGATTATGATTTCAATCGAGCCATCTGAATCTTTCAAAAGTCACACAAAAATAAATCTGAATCTATTTCCATGAAGTCTTCCAGATATTTATGAACACCTGCCTTGCCCTCTACTCCATATCTATTTTCCTAGCACACTAGTCAGGGGCTTCCAAAGAAACAGAACCAAGAGGATATATAGATCTTTATATGTAGATCTATATAGATCTATATCTTTGTGTATATAAACATTTTTACATATATATCTAAATACCTAGAAATACAGACGTATATGTAAAGACCCAGGAAGGAGCCAATGTTATAATTCAAGTCTGAAGTCCATCTTCAGCAAAATTCCTCTTGCTCAGGGGTGATGAGTTATCTAGTCTAGCCAGGCTTTCAACTGATCAGACAAAGCCCACCCACATTTTGAAAAGCATTTTGCTTTACTCAAAGCCCACGAATTTAAATCTTAATGTAATCCAAAACAACCCTCACAGAAACAACCAGAATACTGTTTGGCCAAATATCTGGGTATTGTAGTCCAGGCAAGTGGACACACGGAATTAACCAATACACCGAGGGTAAACATCATTTGCTTCAAATTTTCCTTGCCAACACAATTTCTCCTGTTTCATGCTTGGGCTGCCTCTCTTCTGGATGTTTGCTTGGCTGTCTGTTCCTCTTTACGTGAGAACCCAGAGCTCAAGTTCCAGCTGTGATCTGCTCACAGAAGGCATCAGATTGCTGGGCTCTTAAATATTAGCTTTTGTCACAGCTAATGAGATTTGATACTAATTTAAGAAAAGCCTATGGTATTTTTCTTCTACCTTGATACAGATTTCTTCATACAAAATGAGATTGAGTGCCCTTGGTGCTCCTAAAATACATGCCATTTATACATGGAAATGCATGTATTAGCCTTCCTTTCATCTTCTTAGTTTGTTACCCATTTTATGAATTAAGTTCCTCCACCACCCAAGCTTCACCATTGCTTTTCTCTCTGTTCTTTCACTATTATTAGCTTTTCTAAGCTCTCCAGTGTCTGGTCCCAGGGCCAGGTCACGATTCAATCTCTACTTTGCAGAGTTGATCCTGCTCCCCTGTAGCCTCTCGCAGCTGCCCCACCGAGTCCGGCGAGCCCTGATGCCTCTCCCCAAGTAAAGGTCTTACACCGCTGTCACAAGACCCACAGACAACACATACCCAAGCTCCTCTTAAAATCTCATTTAAATGTCTTGCTCTGTAAACTACTTCCTGTCAAAGCAAATTGCCAATACATAGTGATTTAATTCCCTTTAAGAAATACTCTTAATCGTGACATTTTCATTGTGCTTGGGATCAACAATTTAGGAGAATCACCTTTCTCATCTATCATAACTAACATCATAGATACTAGTTTCAAAATCTCTCATTTGTGCAATCATCCAATATCAGACTATAATACCTACACTGAAACACCAACAGTCTCGATCTTTTTTTTTTTTGCAGAATCTATTAGACTCATAATTAAATAATTCATTATGTAATCAGCTGTACACCCATTTTGCCACTGGAACGGAAACCCCAAGAGGGAAAGGCAGGATTCTCTTTTGTTCACTGAAGCATCCCCCTGTTGGCCACAACGCCTGCATATGTGATGCTCAACAGATCCTGAGCGTATGGGCCTCACTCCCTCAGTTGTTCAAGCAAAGATTAGGGTAAGAATTAAGAAGCTCACCGTCATGGTCACCACCAGCCCCCCTGCTACACCCACCAAGCCTTTTAATGAAATCACTAGCACTGGAGTTCAGTTCCATCCTACCCTCTGGGCCAGAGTCTACACCGATGAGAACACCAGGAACACGCAAACTACCCAAGTATAAAGAATTGAAAGCAGGTAGAGAAGAACCAGAGTGAAGAATGACTTTGATTCAGTGCTCTGCTTAGCAAAATATTTGCCCTTTTACTTCCTTCCATGTGCAGCCACAGGAAACCCTCTGCTCATCCCAGAGACGGCACCTGACAACTTCTCAAAGTGGCCAAGAACCCTGCTGACCAAGGTTCTCCCCCAGGAAGTAGCAGCTGTGGCACCGCTGGGGAACTCCTGCAATAGAAAAAGACTTTAAAGTACTGGATGCCCCAACAGTAACACAAACCCTTAATCATGGAACCTAACCGAATGGATAAATAATCAAAAGATGATGCAGTGAGAGGCTAAGGCAATCGAGTGCAAAGTAAAGGTAGGATTATAGCCAACAGAACTGAATTATTAGAGAAAGGCATTTCCAAATGCCTTTCATGTGGCCTCAGTAAACAAGGCATTAATATTTTACAGAATGATTCCTTTTTTATTTAGATTGAGAAGTGGCCCCTTTGCCTGTGACACCCGAAGCTTGACCTTTCTCTTAAGATGACATCTGATTTGGATGCTCACTGGCTTTCACCCTCCTACCCCAGGGACGGAGGCAGCTTTCCTGCTGCACGTCTCTGAGCCTCATTTGACAAATGGAGGTAATATCTCCTCCATCCAGGGCGGTGATGGGAATTCAGTGAGACGAAGCAGGCGAAGTGCCTACCTTACTACGGGCCACGTGCTAAGCACTGAATACGTGATCGCGCTCGGAAGTGATGCTGGTGGAACAACAGGGTGTGGGGCCCTGTCACATCCTTGCTCCCCAGCCCCTGACAGACTCTGCCCCTCCCTCCGTGCTTCCAGGCCACAGGTGGAAAGCCCGCACAGGCCGCTCTGTTGAGTGTGTCTCTTGCTCTCAAATTCTTGGAGGAGGAATGGTTCCATCAAGCGCCAGCATCCTTGGCCGTCTCCTGATCCTCAATTTTGCCTAAATCATGTTGACATCTCAAGCACTCAGCCTCTGTAAGCCTGGGACAGGATCCAGTCACTCTCAGTGAGTGTCTGTGGCTCTGCTGGCTGGTGGACAGCTTACTCATTTCAATGTTCTGGCTTAAAGGACAAACACAAATTAAAAATAAGATGCCTAATTCTCCTAGTTGAAAATACAATTGACCCTTGAACAACACAGGGGTGAGGGGCCATGGCGGAGGCCCTGTGCATCAAAACTCCACGTATAACTCTTGAGTCTCCAAAGACTTAACTACTAATAGTCTACTGGTGACCAGTTGCCTTACCAATATCATAAACAGTTCATTAGGGATGCCTGGGTGGCTCAGTGGTTGAGCATGGGCCTTTGGCTCAGGGCGTGATCCTGGGGTCCTGGAATGGAGTCCCATATTGGGCTTCCTGCAGGGAGCCTGCTTCTCCCTCTGCCTAAGTCTCGGCCTCTCTCTCTCTCTGTGTCTCTCATGAATAAATAAATAAAATCTTAAAAAAAAATAAACAGTTGATGAATCTGTATTTTGTATGTTATACGCATTACACATACTGTACTCTTACAAAGAAAGCTAGAGAAAAGGTTACTACGAAAATCCTGAGGAAGAGAAAATGCATCTACAGGACTGCACTGTATTTTATAGAAAAAAAATCCGCCCGGAAGTGGGCCCATGCAGTTCTAACCCCTGTTGTTCAAGGGTCAACTACGAGGGAAAGCCTCGCCTCCGCTCCTTTTTCTGACAGCGCTCACCTTAGAAAAACGTGTCCTTGGAAGCACTTTTTCATCTCTCTGAAACGTATCCTTCTGAGAACCAGAGAGGCCTTTTGCTGCTTAATGACCCAGGACCGCTTCCCTAGGAGCCTGGGAGCCAGCTTTCTGAAATGCAAACATCAAGGGAGAGCTTCCACCTCCTGGTTCTGTGGGAGCAGGCGCCTCATGTTAATCGGTGGAAGGCTCCCTCCTCATGCAGAGCTACCTCCTGTCATGAAGACAGGAGACTACGTTTCCTCTAGGCACAGCCACCCAGCTGACACGAACGGTCACCCCGGTGACCAGGTGACGTGAGCATGAACCGGGTGTGACCAATGGTGCTGTGAAGCCTCTGACTTGAGGACGAGTTACCATTTATCAGGAAACTTGTGACACAGGGAGCATCTGCTGGACTGTGAGGTGAGGGTTCTCCTTTGTGATGTCTTAGATGGCCCGTGATTCGCACCACATACTCTGGTCTCATGCTTATTCAGTGGTTTCCTTCTCTGCTTCTTTTGGGGACAAGACGTCTGGGTTGGGAGAAATCTGTATTTAATTCTAGTTCCCCCTACATGCTCCATGTGGGAACTTCTGGAAGTCACCTGAATGGCATTCTTGTGAGGACTACCCTGTCATCTAAGTTGGGCATGCCTCCCCTTGTTTGTGTTTATTGTTAAGGAGCTCGAGGAAGAAAGGAGGGAAGAGATAGGTGGAAGTGGTCAGAAAAGCTTCCACAGTAAGCCGCACTTATGCCAAGACCCTGTGGCGACCAGTACAGCTATCTGCACACAGTCTGAACTGTTGTTTGTCAAAGCATTGCAGGAAAACTCCTAGGTCAGGACCAGAACACAGAGGTGTGTCCTCCGTTAATTGGCCCAAAAGCACAACTGAGCCCAACAATGCCATTCCTGGGCTGGATCCAGCTGGTCCTGGCACAACTGCAAGGTGATCTCATCAAGAGGATGGTTCTTCATTATCATCCATAGATCAATGATGGATCTATGAGCCCTCCCTCACCTTCCTCAGAGAGCCCTTCCTCACACCCCATGATAGCCCTTTCCACCCCTTCCTCTGTCTTGCTTTGTGAAGGACAATTTCCCCTCCTAACTGTACTGCAGTGACTGTTCATCCCCCATGACTGAGATCTGGGGAAAGAGGGTTTTCGGCCTCTGTCCACAGAGACCTCTCCAAGGCACTACACTGGCTTTGCGGCTCTTCTTCATCCCTTAAGTTCGAACTGAATCCATTGTCAAGGAACTAATCTCCATGGAAAATTCTACTTCTCAGATATCTGCAGGGTGGTCCTGAAACATTTCTGAGCACTTTAATAGTTTGGATCACACAGAAGCTTTGAGAATGCATTAACTGTCATTAGCATTGTTAATGTAACAGGAAAAATTTTAAATTTGCATAAGAGCATTTTAACATTATCTCTTTATATGTACTAAAGCAGAAGGGAGGGAAGCCTTTGTAGTAGGCTTTAGAATAGTCTTATCTGCAGTAATTAACATTTCCTAGATGTCTAAAAAAAGAACCACTTTAAGAAATCATAGCCAAAAATAAACTTTAGAACAAAGTAGGAAAATACTCAATTTTTCTTTAATAACCGAAGTCAAAAATGAAAGCCATCTCTCTAACCCCGATTCCACCTGTGTGGGCACTCAGTTGTGAGTCAAATTTAGAATGAAACTAGGAAGCAAAATTATTTGTGGTCATAACTCACAGACCTGCTTGCTCCCCAAAAGCGAACCATAGGTGAGGCTGAGAAGAAAAGATAAAATGGGATGGGTGGCATGAAGACAAATACAAATTAAGCCTCCCCCGTGGAACACAAGGGAAGAGACACTCTCTCCTTTTTCCTTCAGAATTTCTTTCATTTTGTAAAAAAAAATTTTATTTATTTACTCATGAGAGACTTTGCCAGTCCTTTTCAAATCTTGCTGGTATGTAAAACTTCTTAATGGCTAACCAAGCCTCTGGCCAGTCTCTTCACCCAGAAATGCTTCCTCAAGGACCCCGGAGCCACATCTCTGGAAAGTAATCATGGAGCAAAGATAAGCACCTCCTCCCAGTTTCCAGGGGGGAGATGAGCCTGACTGGTCCCCACACTCCACGCTGCAAACCTGACCTGACAGATGTTGAGATTTCCGTCCGCACAGTATGATCAAATGTTTATTCAATAATAAAACTAATTTCTTTCTTTTCTGACTCTGTGGTGAGCTTTTCTGGGTCAGGAGGAAAGTCTGTTTGTAATTGTATTTCCTCACCAGGGGCCGTGACATACAACAGGCCACATTAGGAACCGGTAAGGAAGGCTTTCCGGGGCCTGCTAGCAAGGTTGCTCTGAGCATGGTCTGCAGGCCGCAGCCTGGGGTCGAACTGCCAGCCACTGGTTCCCTCAGAGATAAGTACAGAAATTGAGAGTGTGCCATTTAGAAAGCGTTATAGCAATTTTAACAGTGATTTTGCATGTTTAGATCCAATAATAAAAAATTTGGGTTTATGTTTTGTCTATCCTCTATTTCTGTCTTAAAGATTTTATTTATTTATCCATGAGAGACACCGAGAGAGACACAGAGACACAGGCAGAGGGAGGAGCAGGCTCCATGCAGGGAGCCCGATGTGGGACTTGATCCCAAGACCCTGGGATCAGAACCTGAGCTGAAGGCAGATGCTCAACTGCTGAGCCACCCAGGTGCCCCTGTCTGTCTTCTATTTTTTCATTTTTTTTCCATTCTTATATTGCATTTTATAAAGGTACTGATCCGTGATGAAATGAACACTTTAAGAACAAAAACAAAATGAATGTCCCTTCCCCAGAGAGCCTGGGAATGGGTAAGTTGAGAACTACATGCTGGCATGCACCAGAATCACCAGCGAGAGTCAGATGCCGGCCCCACGCTCCCAGTTTCCAGTTTGGTAGCTCTGGGTGGACCCAGAGGTGTGTCTGGTTGCCAGGCGATGCCGCTGTGATTGGTGCTGCCCGCCCAGGCACCACACTTCGAGAACCCCTCCCTAGGGAGTCTTTCCAGGGAGCGATGAGTCGGGCTCACCTTCACGAATGGAACAGAGAGTCACATCAGGTTAGTCTCATTTGTTTTCGTGGTCTGATGATGACGGATGGTCTTCAACTATCACGATGAGAAAAATGCAAAGTTCAGCTTCCTGAGTATTCGTGTCCACAGGAGCACACGCGTGCTTGCCCACTCACCCACATTCACGCTCACATGCACACGCTTTGGGCAGAGTCCGTGTGATGATAATGATTTTAATACCCTCGGTTTTAATGACTGTTCGAGCGCTCTGAGCCCAGCACGTGTCTCAGAAGCAGACCAGCAGCGAGGCACCACACTATATTACACTGTAAAGCCGCTACTTGCAAGGTTCCTGGAGAACTTGAAGGATTTTTCAAAAGCCAAGACAGAGGCGGATCCATTTTTCAAGTAAGTCTGCATTGAAAATGGCATTTGCCATACCGTCTGCCAGATTGACCACTTCAGCCTCCTTTTCTTCCCCCAAACCAGTGACTCATCAATCACTCCTTCATCCGCAGACTTATCAACCCAAACTTACACCTTCAGAGGAAAACATTCGGGAGAAAACAAACAAGTAAACAGTGGAGTGAGAAGAGAGGGGACCCGTCCCATTTCTTGGTCAGCCAAGGAAAGTTCCTTCCAGGCTGAGGCTCTGGAGGGAGGTAAGGCTGGAGGGGACAGACCTGTCCTGGGAGCTTGGCCTGCAGTTCCCCTTAGTAAGCACAAAGGCGGCACATCACAGTCTCGGGTGGGAATACCGATTTGGTGTAGGGGAGCAGCCCCCGGAGAAGACACTTCTTTCCACCCCTCCTTGAGCTTCTGCACGCTGCAACTCTGAACATTCATGGAGGCCCAGTGCCTTTGTCGCTCTGCATCTCCCTGCTTGTAAATTAATGAATCATCACCGAGGTTTCATAAAGCCAGCTACTCAGAATGCAGAAAACTACTCCTCTCGAGTGAGGGCATCTGAGTAAAATACACACAGAGGCAGCAAAGCCCACACACCATGACCACATGGCCAGAGGTGACTGCACACCTAGGAGGCGTGTTAGGTCAGACCCTGGATTCTCGCAGAAGCCAGAGCAGTTTTCATTACCGTGTTTTCCCATAGCCTGTCTGCACATCGTACTGCTGCGGTGAAGGGCCTCAACACGCCCCACGGAGGACAGCACTGTCCTTCCTCCCAGGGTCAGCGATCAGCAGTTCCCAAAGGCTCTTATTAGTATTTTCCAGCGTGTTTCAGCTTCCTGGGCAGATCCCACGTTCCACTGCCC